>NW_020897694.1:12546100-12994704 GCF_003984885.1 Neopelma chrysocephalum | reverse complement strand
TGTGCTGGTTTAAAAGTTAACCAGCAAGGCAAAATGAACTCAATTCAAAAGAGAGATTTATAAGTCAGAATAACAATTTATTAAAATAATGCAATAAGTACAATTATACAGACAGACAATTGGTTTTAATCCACAAAACCCAAATGTACAAACCCAGCACCCTGGGGTATGAACAAAAGTGGTGTACCTTGGCCCACCCCCCGAGTCCAAAGCAAAGGGAGAGGGAATAAACCTGCTGATGGGAGAGCTGCTGCAGTCTGGTCAGAAGTGGTGATTGCAGTCCAGTTGAGGGTGGTGGTCTCAGCCTGGTTGGGAGCAGCGGTGGTCTGCTGTCTTCCTCTGGGTCCCACGAGAGAGAGCCAAGGCTCTGAAACTCCCAGTTATATACTCTCCAGTTCAGGCGGGAGTGCTCAGTCCCTCCCTCAGAGTAGGGAATTCCATAAAAGGGCATGTGGATGCTCAGTCCCTCTTATCAGAGCGGGGAATTCCATATAAGGATATCAGAGCGGGGAATTCCATAAAAGGGTACAGGAACATCTTCCCACCTTGCAGGCCTCTACTGACAGCAGTTTTTGGGAAATGGCATGGAGGCTATAGAATACACAGTTTTGGGTTACACCCATCCAGGGATGAATTGGTCCCAGCCGTTCTAACCAGGACACTACCTCATCTCCACATGTATTTTCAGACTTTTCACATTTTTCTATTCAATATGTTTTCTGATGCATCACAGCAAAGGAGAGAATTTGCTAAACTTCAGTTGATTGTACTATAAACCATTCTGAAATATGTTTTTGAAGTTTTCCAATTCAGTGGTGATACATTTCTGAGGAAAAAAACACAACATATAACCTCCTTCAGAGTCTACTTTGTTCTCCAGCATTGATCAAATGTCTTAATTTCATAGAGGTTATTACAGGAGGTTTGTTTAAATTAGAACCCTTTTTCTTCACTACTTTTAAACATACAAATAACTTATCTTGATGTGAAATCAATAAATGTTTCATTTCCATCTCTAATTACCTCTGGGTCTGCTTATAAGAAATTCCCTTTAAAATAGATACCTTGACAAACTCTTTATAAGAAGTCCTTCAAAGTGCTGGCAGGGAAGGAAGAAAAAAAATGTTCTGTGAAAAACCCAGTCATGCAGTGAGTCTTGTGTCTGAGTCCCTGGTCCTGTGTGACTGAAAGTGTTTATCAAGCTATCCAGAGTGAGTGTAATCATGTGTTAAGTGATAGCTGAATTGAATACATGAAGACTCCAAACTATAACTTTCATATTCGTCTGTTACAGTCTAATCAATGAGAAAAAAATCCTAATTAAAAGAAAGACTTTGTCTCCATTATATCTTCAATAGATAAAACTAATAGATAATGAGAAATAAAAACAACTAAACAACAATTAAAACCACCTTCCCCCCACCTCTCTTACTCCCAGGTTTAACTTCACTCCTGACTCTTCTACTTCCTCCCCACAGGTGGCACAGAGGTATGGGGAATGGGGTTATGGCCAGTTCATCACATGCTGTCTCTGCCATTCCTTCCTCACACTCTTCCTCTGCTCCAACATAGGGACCTACAGGATATACCCCTCCACAAAACACTCCAGTATGGGTCCTACCCCAGGCTTCAGTTCCTCATAAACTACTCCATCATGTGTCCTTCCCATGGGGTGCAGTCCTTCAGGTACAGACTGACTCAGCATGGATCTTCCACAAGTTCAGCACCTGACTCAGCACATTCTTCTCCTGGAGATGCAGGTGAATCTCTGCCCTGGTGCATGGAGCACCTCTTTACCCTCCTTCTCTCATCTTGATGTCTATAAGGCTCTTTCACACTTTTCTCACTGTACTTTCTCACAGTATATTTTTTATCCTTTCTTGAATGTTTTCCCAGAGGTAACACCAGCATCGGGGACAGGCTGGTGCCCTTCAATGGTCCACTGGAGCCAACTGGAATTGGCTGTGTCTAACCCAGCAGCCTCTCTGCTACCAAAACCTTGCCAGTCTTGCAATACACCTATGTATGCACAGAACGTTAACAAAGTTTCTCAGAAGTCAAGAGAGAAAACAGAATTAACCTTTGCTATGTTTTGCTTTATATATTCCAAACAGAACATTGTTACAAATCTGTGGTTATCTCCTTTACTAGAAAGCATAAACAATTGGAAGGTAAGCGCTGGAACAAGAGATAGAAGAGGGTGAGTGACATGCTAGTGTATTCAGTCCATCACTCTGTAATTTTTGATGCTATCAGAAAACTGTGTGGAAAAAATGTATATGAGCTGTTTTAATATTATTGAATCATTCTCCTTCAGTATTTCAGTTTTGGATCATAATAGTTTTGAAGTGTACCTCCTGATTGTCTCCTATAATTCATGTGGTACAGTAGTTTCAGCCAGGCAATTATTGAAATCCTTTTGGTCAAGAACTAAACCACTGCATGTAATGCAGGGCCTCATGTAATGCACTCAAATTTCTGAGTTCACCTCATAGGACCAAAGCAGAGCTGGGCTAAAGTAAATGCCTCTGAAGGACACACAGTGATTTTCATTTTCTTATCTTCATCTGTTGGCTCTATTAGTATGATAAAATTGTATTTTGCCACTTACTGATATAGATGGGGTCCTCGTGGTCATGAGTCTGAAGGTAAGTGGCAACTATTAGCGTTATTAAAATGAGAAATCACATACAAACCTATCATAAGAAATTCAGTGACTGCAGCAGATTGCCACGACTATTCATTTCTTACTCTCTGAACTATTAATGTCATGTTGCCTTAATCAACCAAAACAAGATTTCAGCTTTTATTAAAACAGCTGTTCAGTGCTGTTTCCATTCATAGGAGTATACAAATGGAACAAATGAAAAATGATCATTTCAAATAGCAGCTTGGGTGAGAATATCACCTAAGTTAATCAGTATTTAGATACATTTATTTCTTAATTAGGAAGATCTTTTCTTCTGCATGAGAAAAAGGAGTCCTTAATAGAACAGACATTCATAAAGTCAGACATTTTTAGTCAAGCATGCAGCTCAGTAGAAATATAACCCTTAAAGGCATAATTCAGTTTCTTGATTTCATAGAATATAGGGAGAAAACGTAGATGAAGGAATTGACAGAATCACAGATAATTTAGGTTGGAAAAGACCCTCAAGATCATCAAGTCCAACCATTAACCCAGCATCTCCAAGTGGACCACTAAACCATGTCTTTAAGTGTGACATCTACGTGTCTTTTAAATACCTCCAGCTATGGGGACTCAACCACTTCCCTGGGCAGCCTGTTCCAATGCTTGACCACCATTTCAGTGAAGACGTTTTTCCTAATATCCAATCTAAACCTCCCCTGGCACAAGTTGAGACCTTTTCCTCTTGTTCTATCACTTGTTACTTGGGAGAAGAGACTGACATCCCCCTCAATACACTTTCTTTTCAGGTAGTTGAAGAGGGCAATAAGGTCTTTGCTGAGCCTTCTTTTCTCCAGATTAAACAGCTCCAGCTCCTTCATAAGACTTGTTCTCTAAACCCTTCACTAGCTTCATTGCCTTCTCTGAACATGCTCCAGCACCTCAAGGTTTTTCTTGCAGTTAGGGGCCCAGAACTGGACATAGTACTCCAGGTGCAGGCTCACAAGTGGTGAGCACAGGGGGGATGATCACTGCCCTGGTCCTGCTGGCCACACTGTGATACAAGCCAGGATGCCATTGGCCTTCTTGGCCACCTGGCTCATGTTCACGTGGCTGTCAGCTAGCACCTCCAGGTCCTTTTCCCAGCACTTTGCCTTGTTGAACTTCATACAATTGGCCTCAGCCCATTGATCCGGGCTGTCCAGATTCTTCTGCAGAACCTTCCTACCCTCCAGCCACTCCAGCCACTCCAGCCCAGCTTAGTGTCATCTGTAAAGTATATTACAATTGAGAATGCACTCAATTCTCTCATTCAGATTACTGATAAATATATTAAACAGGACCAGCCCCAATACTGACCCCCATGGAACACCACTTGTGACCAATGTGAGAGACTGAAATGTTCATGGTTAATGCCATTTGCAAAAGCAGCAGGTACTTTGCTTAGGCCAGGTGTGCACCTTCCTCCTTGTCACAACTGAAGAGGAGGAGGAGAGCTTTTTGTGTGTGGTGGTGAAATCTCTGATCCACATGAGACTGAAGAGGTGCACACCCACCACCAGAGACTACAAGCCGAGTTTTGAGCCAGATAAGGGTGAAGGCTGATAAGAAGCAGACCCTGAGGAGGCAGTGTAGTGTTTTTTATCATGGCAATGTCCTTCTTTACACAAGTGATTGAGCTGTAAAACTGCCCCCCCACACACACTCCCCAACCGCGGAGGATGTATTGGGACATTCACATGCAGGCCTGAAGGTATTCATTCCTTCTGATGGGACATAACGGGCTCAACTAAGCTGATGTGAGAGGCAGCTGTCATGTCTTAGAAGGTGTCGTAAACCATCAGACCCCTGTAGTGGCCCCAGACTCATTGAGGGGGCCTTCCACCAGAGGACTGCTCATGATCCACAGTGCTACAGGAGATCACAGTGCTGCAGGAGATCCACAGTGTTGCAACAGGGAGTGTTAAACTCCCCACCCAGAGGTATGTGGATGTTCCTACATAAACCTGAATGCATATTAACCCATTGGACCTCGGTTTCATGGACTTCCCCCATCCCAGATGGATCAAGACTGTGAACATCACTTCAACCAACGGATATCAGAATTGCAACAATCAGGTCTTGTCACTGGATCCACAGGTGGTGATATCTTTCCTCTTCCCTCTTATCCTTTCTTTCTCTTTCTTTCTTTTCATTATAAATTTTATTTTTATGCTTTTATATTCCTTATATATTTTCTTAAGTGATATCTTCATACTTTTATATTGTTGTATATCTATAGATAACAACCAAAATGGCTGTATACCTCCTTTCCATTGCAAACTAATTGTTCTAAATTAAGCCCTAGATATATACATATATACTTATATACATACATACATATATATACATACACACATATATACATATACATACATACATATAAATATATATATGTATATATATAAACATGAGTCATTCAGTATCATTTCACTCTAATCCTCACCAAGGAATCTACTAACGAGAACCTCAGTTACCCTCACCTTCAGGGGTAGGTTGTAACAACTGGTCACAATCTGGGTTTAACTCCATTCACCACAACTCTCTGAGCCCATCCATACAGCCAGATTTTTTACCCAGTGAAGAGCGCACCTGTTCAAGCTGTGGGCTGCCGGTTTGTCCAGGAGAATGTTGTGGAAAATGGTGTCAAAGGCTTTATTGAAGTCCAGGTAGACAAAAAACACAGCCTTTCAGTCACCTTGTCATAGAGAGACATCAACTTGGTCAAGAAGGACCTGCCTTTCATAAATCCACTCTGGTTGGGCCTGATCACTTGCCATTAGCTCACAAAGACAATCAAACTACAGAAGTTAAGTCAGGTCAAGCGCTCAGGGTTATGAATACCTCTAAGAAATAAGAGACTATATGTAGTCCAACTATAGATACCAGTTCTAAATTACACATCATATAAATTAAAATAATGTATTAACAAGTTGCCATTAGTATACTAGTGTTCTATGAATTGAAACTCTTAGTTAGCAGACTAATTGGGATTTTACTGTTGCTTACAACTTTTTGTTGCAATAAATAAAAGGAGAAATCAATAAGAAATATTCAGAAACTTAAGAGACTAGTATATATGAATTTTATTCATAGAGGGAAAGATTTTCAACCTTTTTGAAAAGGATAATTAGGGTCATTTTGGGATGAGCATCTTACATTCCTAGTTACTTTTAGACATTTCCTATATATAAATTTTCAGGTATTAATTTTACTTTTATTTAAATGTCAAACCCAATACAAGTTTTTGAGTGAAAAGGGAAAAAACTTCTGGAAAAAAAGCCCTACCATCTTATTATTATACAAATATCTGTGTATCTTTATGTTTTTATGTTTTCTGGATTATGTTTTTTTATTTAACATTATAAATTAAACCTATCTGGAAAAAAATTCAAATATATGGGTATTTTAATAATATTGATTCAATGACCCTCTCTCATCTGGACACTCAATTATTTCAGAGTATCCTCCAGAATAGCATTTTAGAAGCTTAGGTCCTATGGTATCAATATGTAAAAACCTAGAAAAATAAACCTAGAGAGTTGAAAAGGATATACCTTGGATTTAAATACCTTCTTTACATATTCATCTCTGGTGAAGTAAAAACATTCCTAATGAATATAACCCAGAATGTGTTCAAGTATTTGGATCCTTAGCTGTAGGATATCAAACTGCTCAGTGATCAGGAGAGTCAGTGAAATGTGAAATGTCTCAGAAGTGCTTTCTCATTTGCTTTGCTTCATATCTTGTGAACACTGTGTATCTGACCTGAAAGCTGTCATCAAATGCAAAAATAAATTACTAGTGTAATATTAGATCAGGTTTTGTGCTTTTTTCTTTTTTTAAATTGTTATAAATTTAGTTTTGTTACAGCCCTTGGTACTGCTTTCTAAGAAGTTGAAACAGTGCAAAGAAATTGTTTCTAAAAGCTAATATAAATATGAGATTCCTTCAGTTTTGTTTTCACGTGGGGTGCCGGAAAATTTGTAAAACAATCTTATATTCTACAATATTTTTTTTTATATCTGTTTCTGATATGGATACTGAAAGACAATACATTTCTATATGCATATTGTTATATACTTGTCATGCCAATACCTCCACTAGCACCAGACAGAAAAAAAAACCAATAAACAGATATTTCATTATCATGAATATTTCAGTTTTTAAAAATTCTGTAAAAAGAATCAAGAAAATGTTTTCTTTTTTTTTAAAATCAGTATCAGACAAGCTAAAGGACAAATTAATACATTTATACTACATTTATGCTTTTGACATTCAACTCAACTGCCTTTTGTTTACAGACTTGCCCCATTTTATAGACAACTGAGGAACACTGAGAACTTTCATTAATATCGAGTGTCATGTTTCAAACTGATATTGTTACTGGAAATCACCCCATTACTTCTTTCAGATGTTATGACTTGACTCCATTTAAATAAATTACATTAAGAATTTGAGAAGAGATTGACAGTCTTGGTTATCAGCTTGCACTCGTGTTTTTGTTTGGACATGGGGATGAAAACTACAGTTAGTGTATTTTCTTGATAAGTGTCCAGAAAACTGGGATTTTTCTCTGAAACAGGAAAGAAAAAATTATGAGAAATTAATTTCTATGTGTGTCCGAACACTGAGTGAGCACAGTCTTGTGTGGTGGTGAATGCTCTCTTGTTTTCCACTGTATACAATACACTTCTTCTGCAGCAAGGGTCTAAATGTGCCAAGTAAAAAGTCATTTGGTTATGTTTAACAGCCAAATAACCCAGTCCTTTGTCATTTTTCTTTTCCATTGATTGCACAGCTCTCTTTGGAGTGGCACAAGGACTTTTATTAAGGGCTGCTGAATCATCAAGAGTGTTCACATTTGTAGATGAGGTGTGAGTAATAGTAAGACAAATTGCCTGGCGCATACTCCTGGGGTGCATCAGGCTAAGCATCGTCAGTGGGCTGAGGGAGGGGATCATCCTGATCTGCTCTGCACTGGAGCAGCCTCACCTTGAATATTATGTGTAGTTTTGGGCACCACAATGTAAGAAAGGTATTAAGCTCTTAGAGAGTGTCCAAAGGAGGGCAACGAAGATGGTGAAGGACCTTGAGGGGAAGTTGGGGGGCAGTTGAGGTCACTTGGTCTGTCCAGCCTGGAAAGAGGAGAGTGAGGGCAGACATCACTGCAGCCTACAACTTCCTTGTGAAGGGAAGAGGAGGGGCAGACACTGATCCTGTGACCAGTGACAGGACATGAGGGAATGGCCTGAAGTTGTGTCAGGAGACATTTAGGTTGGATATTAGAGAACAGTTCTTCACCCAGAGGGTGATTGGGCACTGGAACAGGCTCCCCAGGGCAGTGGGCACAACACCAAGCCTGCCTGAGTTCAAGAGGCATTTGGACTCTCAGGTGCATGGTGTGACTCCTGGGGATGATCAGGACTAAGGGATAGTCTTGATGATCTTTTTGGGTCCCTTCCAACTCAGCATATTCTGTGACTCTGTGTTGCTCAGTTGGACCTGTGGGACACTGTGCAGGCTAATTTTTGCTCATTTGCTTATAGCTTTACATTTATTTAATGTTATGAAATAGCATAGCCTGAAACATTCTAAGAAAATTCTCTGTGCCCACACTTTTTCAATTCTATGCATAAAAATGGGTCCTACCTTCACTCTGTAATTGTAATTAAAAAAAAAAAGGTGGAGAAATGGGGAGACTAGTACATTAGATTTCTATATTCTCTACAAAAGTCTAATACCAATGTCTGCTTGATTATATAGTATAGTAGGCTTTGTTTTTTGTTTGTTTTTTTTTAATAAAGAATTATTATGAGAAATTGCAATTGAGACCTATAATTGTTAAATTCAAACAGCTTTGAAATATCATGATATTTTGATGCCTTTACACGCATCAAATATATAATATAGGGATATCAAATATATAATATATAGGGATATAATTTACCCTAAAAATCTGGGTCAGAAGATAATACAGACATTAAGGAGATACCACACATCTGAATTTTGTTTTAAAAAAAGTCATGATCCAGAATCTAAACACCTCATATGATAGGAGATGGTTTTAAGCCTCTGTGTATGAACATTTCTAAACCTGTCACTGCATAAGCAAATCTTTTCTGAGACAACCCTAATCATAATGTAGAAATTAAATGACATTTTATTTCCATTTATCAGTCCATCGTGGTTGGCATTTTGAAAATAATCTTAGAACTAGATGACAATACAAAAGCTCCACAGCAGAATGCACATGTACCTCTTAATTTTAAGTTCAGAGAAGAAATCTCCAGTAAGAGCTAAAAAAAAGGTTGCAGCAATCATTCAAGAAGTGAGGGATCTGTAGTCAATCTTCCATCTTCCACCAGTTAAGGACTACTTATGTGAGGCTACATTTAGTTTCTCCTCCTCCCACTGAGAAGAAGAATACAAGGTTCCTGGTGTGAGAAAGGGAATGTTAAATCAAAGAACATGATCTCCTAAGGCAGTGAAGCAGTACACCTGGCTTTCACCATTAACCATAAAAACACTTGTATCTAAATAACACATAAACAGTTTATGTTTAAGCTAATTTATTTGAAAAAATAAGTGATGCTAGATTAAAAAAAAAAATAGCTACTCAGAACAAATGGTAACTATCCCAGCCAAGATTTGTTTACTATTGTTTACCAGTAACATACACACCATTACTTTCATTCAGAAACAGTGCAGCAAAATCAGACAGGCTGGTCAAAAATCACATGAATAATAGCTGTCTTTGGAAGAGGAACTGAGGAATCTTTTGTTTTGAGGACTATTAGGCTATTAAGGTCTTTAGGAGTAGTACCTTAGTAGTACTCCAATGAATAACCAGGAACTCATGCATTGATTTCCATAATTATTTCATTGTTGATTTATATGTTCAATTTTAGCCTACCTGAGTTAATCCCAAGGAAGCAGTGAGAATGAAGGGCAAATATAAAAACAAGAGAGAAAGTAGCACTGGGACCTATTTGCCCATTGATGTCTCTCATTTTTCTCCAAGGACAATAGTGAAGTTTACTCGCACAGATCTGGAAAGAAACTAAGTCCAGCAAGTCTCAAAAGCTTTTATCTAAGAAAGGGACATTACATATAAGGACTAAATGAGTCAAATTAGGCACCTAAGTGCTTGATTGAGTGGATTCTGGAAGAGTTGAAAGGAATTTCTGGCAGAAAGGCTAAAATGCACACTGAGACAGACTGAGCATTATGACCGAAAAAAATGTTATTAAGGGAGAAGAAGATTTATATACAAGGGAAAAATGAACAAGAGCTTTTAAAAATATTTAAAGTATTTACAAGTGAATTAATAATATTTTAGGCTGTTTTAACTATACTAGTGAGAGAGTTCCTTTTTCTGTGCATTATTTCAATTCTGACATTGTGAAACCTCAGTGAATGGAAAAGATATTAATGTAAAATAGCTTCTTTTTTGTCCTCCCAAGTGCAGGAAATTATGCCTTCAATATTATTGCCTGGCTCTCTATTGCTATCAGTGCTACCTGTCTGCAACCCTAATCGTAGAATCATCATGGAATCATAGAATGGAATTGGTTGGAAGGGACCTTAAAGATCATCTAGTTCCAATCCCCCTGCTGTCGACGGGGACACATTTCACTAGACCAGGTTTCTCAAGAGTCCCATCCAATCTAGCACTGAACAGGTCCAAGGACAGGGTAGATGAGTACTTCAGAACTTTATCCATCCACTGTGCACTTGGCCCATGGGAAATTAGTCACAACATGTATGACTTGAGTTCTTTTACCAGGTTAGGTTTGCATTGTTCTCTTTTCACTTACTATTTATACTGCCACTGTACATTTTTGGTTGCTTGGTTAGTTTGCTTTGTGAACACGTGATTGTGAAAACATCGGTTTAACAACTATGCAGTTTAAACAGCACAAAGAGATTATATAATTTTCAACCTACCTGACTGAAAACACTGGAAGCTAGCATACAAAGGAGCCAAAACAAACTCATATTATGCAGACTTCCAGAAGCTACATGGTTTCCGAAAAGAAATAAATGCATCTAATGGTCTATTAGGCAAGGGTATTCAAGGAAAAACATCCAAATCATTCAACAAACAGTGACTGTATAGCACAATGAAGAAAATGAAATACAGAGAAGGGAATGTGTTTTGACGGGTTAAATGCATTTTACTCTTTCTTCAAAAGAAACATGTTTTCTTCTTATTTATGACTTTACCTAGGGAAATTATGTCCTTGTTACGTTTTTTTTAAATGCCCTGTAAAACTATTATGACACCTGCGGTAGAACAAATTGACTGGTTTATGCCCACACAGGTAGAACCATGGTGCTGTAAATCTAAGAGCTGCCAAACTGTCCAGGCACACTAGGCTGGAATTGCCTGTGATTTTCTATTATTTGTCTTTAAATATTTTATGCTTGTGACACAAATCCAATATTGCTTGCTTGGCTGTATGATGTTTTCAGATTCCAAGGTCATTTGCTATGACCAGGTTCATGACCCTCATAAAAAAACATTTGCTAACTCTGTTGCTGGTTATATGCTATTGTATTAAAGAAAGGCCTCTTTCTCAAACATAATCCAAAGATTCTGGCATGAGCATGAAAAATGTCAACAAATGAATGAAATGGAAACAGTCAGACAATCCTGAATTCTTGCTTCCATTGGTAAAGCTTTTAACTTTTTTGTCTGCCATGTGATTGCAAAAAAATTAAAGGTCAGCAAGTGACTGTTTAGCCTTCTAAATAGGACCCAAAAAGATTGTCTGTTTCACATGCTAATTTTCATTTATGTCACTCCAAACTATGTTTTTATAAATACCTAACAGCCAATCCCCTCTTATTCCAAATATTAAATAAATAGTTCAGTCTTAGAATATGCAAGCCATCAGAAAAGAATTTTACTCCAGTGATTGAACTTGAGTATGAATCTTGGCCTAATTTTCCATCTTCAAAACAGACTTTACAATAGATTCAGAGACTCACAGAATGGTTGATGTTGCAAAGGACCTCTGGAGGTGGTCTAGTCCAACTGCCAGCTCAAGCGCGTAAAGCCTGGTACCCAGAACTATGTCTAAATGGCCTTCAAATATCTCCGAGGATGGAGACCTCACAACATCTCTGGTTCCCAGGGCTCAGACATTACTACGCTGAAAAAAATAAAAGTTTCCTGATGTTCAGAAGGAAACTCTTGTGTTTCAGTTTGTGCCCATTGCTTATTGATCTATCAGTGGGAACTACTCTAAAGAAGCTAGTTTCATCTTCCCTTCATGTATTTATATACATTGATAAGACCTCCCCATGAGCCTTCTCTTCTCCAGGCTGAACTGTCCCAGAGCTGTTAGCCTTTTTTTCATAGGAGAGATACTCCACTCCCTTAATTGTCTTTGTGACCCTTTGTTGAGCTCTTTGCAGTATGTCCATGCCTCTCTTGTACTGAGGAGCCCTGAACTGGACACAGCAGTCCAGTGTGGCTTCACCAGGGCGAGAGCAGAGGGGAAGAATCATCTCCCTCAACCTGATGGCAGTACTTTACCTAACGCAGCCCAGTATACTATTAGTATTTTTTGTGTCAAGGTCTGGTCTTGTTCAGCCTGCTGGCCTTTTTTTACTTTCTAGCTAGTTGGTGCCAACATATACGTATGTACTGGGCTGATCCTTCCTGGGTGCAGGACTTTGCACTTCCTTATGTTAAACTTCATAAGGTTCATGTCAGCCAATTTCTTCAGCCTGCTGAAGTCCCTCTGGACAGCCACAAGACCCTCTTGTGTATCAGGCACTCATCCCCAATTTTGTGTCATTAGCAAACTTGTTGAGGGTTCACTTTGCCCCATCATCCAACTCATTAATGAAGATTTAATACAGGATTGACCCTTGGGGCCTCCAACTAGACTAGTTGCTATGGATCACCATCCTGCAGGCCCAGCTATTCAGCTAGTTTTCAGTTCACTTCACTGTCTGTTCATCCAGCCAGTATTTCATCAGCTTCTCCACCAGGATCTTAGGGAAAACCATGTCAAAAGCCTTACTGAAGTCAAGGAGGACCATACCCAATGCTGTCCCCTCATCTAGCAAAGTGGTCATTTAATGCTAGAAAGTTATCAGGTTGAAAGATGCATGGAGTTCTTAAGGAAATACCTTTGCAGCTGCAGGTAGCAGGAGTAACATCCTGGGGAAGATGTCAGGGGTTGTTCTTTCCAAGACAGATTCAGCAGACTCTGCCACGGACTCACCACAGTGGACTTGGTGGTGCATTTGTGAAAAGATATTTAAGAAAGGTCAAAAAATAACTGGATAGAGAGGAAGAGGAAACAAAATCAATTTGACACAACAAAGGGAACACCAAAATCAGAGGAGCAGGAGGTGCCTGTGTGACAGGGTAAACATACCTTCCAAAGGCACTGCAGCTCATGAGTGAGCCCACACTGGAGCACCAAAAAGGGAGTGAGTCTTATGGAGTACATGTGTTGGAGCATAGGAAAAGAATGGGAAGAAAGGAGCAGCCAAGAAGGCTGCCTATTTTGATTCTGAGTTCACTTCAAAAGTCACTTGTCTTTATAGAGAGAAGAAATAATTTTCATACACATCATTGCAAAATATAAATGCTTCTTATATACTGATCCTTAAATAAATAATTTATCTTTCATGTCTTCAAGTGTATATTCATATTATTTGCAAAAACATAGGAAAAAAGTCAAATTCTATGCAAGTCAAGATACATTACATCATATAGACAGCTATCATGTAGAAAATAAAATGTTCATTTGTTATTTTTTGTATTTAATTCATGACTGGGTTGTAGACAGAATGGGAGATATAATCAACATATAAACAAAAAAAAACCACACAGAAAATTAAGTCAGTGTAAAAATGGATGACAGAGGCACAGATTTTCAAAAAAAGGACAGAGTACTAAAAAATTACCAGTAGGACAAGATTTTAACTTGTCAAACTCGACCATTTCAGGTGTCTTTAAAGCTTTTGTTTAAAGATTAGGTAAGATTTTTGAATTCTTTCAGATAGATTGGCTACTAAATGCTACCATAATCTTTCACTGTCATTTCAATTAGTAGCCTCTCAGTAATTCCTTTCAAAAGGTAAGGATAACCTAAAGTTGTTAACGGTTTTTTTATGTTCTTCTTACAAAGTATTGTTAACTAAATACAGCTGATTTTCTTTATTCCTCTCTAAGATTATTTTTAATTTCTCAGCTAATAAACATACATAGTTGAGCTATATTTTCAAATCTCATACTGAAAAAAAGTCAAAGGAATTCTGAAATAGTTTATTACTTCAGACAAGTGTTTAATTTGTGAAATTGTACATATGGGCAAAGTTGTAAGGAAATTACTACATTGTTTTGATTTGAAATGTTCCATTAAAATAAAAAGGTTGTATTTTAAAGAAAACATATTTCTTTGCCTGTAACTTTTTACAGACAACATCACCATACCCAGATTTTTTTAAATAGCTTTGCATTTAAAACTTTTTAGTTATAATATCACTATTTGGTATGTTTACTTAAACACCTAAAAATTTCTTCCTGTTTTTCAATTTAAATGAAAATCAATTTCTATGCCACAATCTTGTCTGTTTTCTCTAAATTATGTCAGCAAATTTACAATGTTTATGACCATATAGTCTATAATCACAATTGCTCAGAATATAACAGCAGAAATGAGCCTGCATAAGGATAGAGCAAATAATAAGCACAAAATTCACTTTTTTTCTGCTGGAAGACCATGGGGAAAAATATTTAGTCATATATCAGATGACAGGGTTTTTTACTGTGGTTTAAGTGATATATCATCTTCCTATTGAAAAAGCTTTAAAATTGTCAAAAATCCATTGTCTTCCACACAGTTCGAAAAAGACAACCCACCAGAAAAAAAACATTTCTAGAAAAACGACAGATGAACAAATTAATATATTTTGCTTTCTTTTTTGTTATTGTTATTAATTTTAGCTGGGTCATGAAGAAATAAATTTAGTCAGAAAAACTGCAACTTTTCTCTTTTCTCTGCATCAGCAAAGGCACTTCATTTCGAAGAGCAAAATTATTGCATTTTAAGAACATAAATTAGATGTTAAATGACCAAAACTAACAAGATTTCTTCTCTTCAAAGTTTTTGAGGGCATTTCTGTTCCTTTGGGGATTTGCCTTTCATTTTGTAGCAACCTGCTCAGAATGTATTTCCAAAGCTGGATGATGACTGAAAATGTGATAACAAAGGTTACGGAGTAGAATCTATTTTTGAAATCACACTAACTAACCGTTGTTCCTTATATGCTTCTTTGGAAGCATGCACTGTTTCTTACGTTTTAATTGTATCATATTCTGCTCTGGTGGATTTGAATATTATTTCCTAACAGACCTTGTGTTTTATATGTTGTAATTAAAATCTGCATTCTTAATGGCACCACTAATTTTAATTTTTATTGGGAAGTTTCAGATACTGGAATGATGGGCACACATTACATTCAGTTTCCTTCTAAAAGAAGTAGAGACCAGATTTGTTTTACTTTTATTTCATAAAAATGCAGTATTACAGTTTCATGGGTTTCTGTGTTGGTCAACAAATATGTGTTTGGTTTATAGTATCAAAAATATCCTGGGTTTCTGAGCACAAAAAAGTTAGTTTGAACTGATGTTGTTTTCTTTTTCTTCTCAATCTTATCATCTATATCCATCACACACTGTCATTTCTTTTTCCTTCCAGTTTTTTTTCCCAGTTCATAAAATTTACCCTGGTACTTATCGCTACTAATCTGTTGCTTGCTGAGACTGTAAATACTTTTTATTTCCTCTATAACGTTACTTTTCCACCCTTCTTTTATATAGATTGTAGTAATGTGTATTGACATCCCCATTATAAGAATCTTCTCACCAGGCTTCAGTTATGCCCACAGGATCACAACCACTGCCATTTAGCAACCCTTTTTTTCCATTTTTCTTTGTTTGTTTCTCATTGCTCTAGCATTGTGTAGAGGAACTCTAATACAGATGTCTTTTTATTCTTCAAGTTTCATTCTTTTGACAAATACATCTTCCAATTTATTACTGTGATACTGAAGGTACCAAAAGCCTAGCAGAACTCAAAAGACTAGATTTTTATAACAGATAATATTTTACAGATAATATAAGCTACAGTTATGTAATGCAGAAAAACAGCCCTCCTCACAAACCTTCTTGCTTCAGGGTGTAATCAGGTGTTAGCTGCTTCTTTCTTGAAATAAAATCTCCTTAACACAGAAGTACCTATTAGGGCATGTAAAATTCATTTTTGCTCCTAATACAAGTTGTGGAATACCTTGGCACTTTTGAGGCTGAGATTTATTTGGATGCCTAAGCAGGCACCTATTTTTAAGGATTTTCACCTATAAGATTAGAAGTTCTGTTCTGAAGTTATGTGATCTGGAAATAAGAGGAATTTCACACTAGAATTTTCCTTCTCAAAGATATTTTTGATAGCATTGTGCAAGATTTAGTATCTAACAGTAAAAGGTAGAAAGAAAAGGAGAAATTCTGCATTAATAAGAGTTACTCCTGTGGAACATCAAAATTGATCCTGCTCAGCGATAAGGATAAAGCTCTTGTTTCTTTATATTCACCATTGGTTTATATTTTTTTTTTCTCACGTACAATATGGGAATTACTTCATTCAAATGTGACTCTACCAAATATTAGTACATATATGTCCTGATTATCCCTGTATTTTTTTTCACATAAATAAACTATTTTCATACTTAGAGCTTTTGTTCACTATAGGTATTCTGCTTATGACTGTGGATGTCATTTATGTCAAAAGAAGTTTTTAGCTGATAGGTGGTTTGTTTCATAGTCAAGGTGCAGCAGCCATTAAAACAAACAAAAATTTTTCTCTCTACAAATTATTTAATTTACATTCTTTATCAGAACCCCTTCATTTACAGAAATGCCAGAGATAATACTAAAACACTTTTAGTATAAACCTAGGCATACTTTTTGAGTGTTTGGACATTTCTACATTGATCCTAACTGTCTCACATTCCTCTGAACCAGAATTTTCAATTTAACATATATTTGAACCAGTAAATTATTGCTTTTTTTAATGCTACATATGGATAAGAGGATCCATTTTGTCCTTCCATTATAAGCTAGCTACTAAACTGTCTTGCACCTCTTTCTACTGAATAGAGAGTGCATGGCCATTCATCATCCTGTATTAGATAGAAGTCTCCAAATATGGGATCGTTCACTCATCCCTAAAAACAAATAAAAGAACAAATCTTAAACAGAGTCTATGTATACATAGAAAACTAGTGAACAGCTATGATTAAAAGCCTGACAGAATGTTGAAAGTCATATTGAATACAACTCAATACAAGTCAAATATGAATACAATTTGTGGAAAATCAGGATAAGTCAGAGGAAAAACTTTACTGACCATAGGGAGATATTACGGTAGCTAAGCTGCTAATTTTGTTAGTTATAGATAGTTACCAAAGGTGAAAGGTGATATAGAACAGGTGAAATGTATAAGGTAAGATAAAGCTTCAAAATGTGTGTCTAGACTATGAATACATAGATATCCATATAGATATACTTGTCTACGTTCTCACTTTGATTAATCTAGCTGATTAATTACCAAATGCAAACTGATGCCTATAGAAGAAAATTACCAAGGTAATTTTGGTTGGTAAGGGAATCTGGAAAACAAGTAATTTTTTTCCTGTATCTTTATGGTTGCAGAAGAAATGCATGAACCCAATCTGGCTCTGTGGCTGGTGTCACCACCACAGTTTTGGGTTTTTCAGTAATGGGATGGCTTTTGTGCCACCAGACCTGCTGGCATCAGGTGGGATTCACGTCTCTCAAAGGGGAAAGAGGGCCTTTGCTCACCAGTTGGTGGGGTTCATTGACAGAGCTTTAAACTAGACTTGAAGTGGGAGGGGGATGATATCTGCCTTGCCCATGTCAAATGCAAATTGAGGCATTGACCAAAATGACTTTGCTTTCTCTTGTTATACTTACACTTAGGTCTCTTATAATACTTACATACTAAACTTTTTGATTGTTTGTTTATTTCTTTTTTTAAGGAATCTGTTATACAGAGTTGGAAATATCTAATAATTTGAAATGTTTTTTACCCACTATACACAATGAAATCCATATTCTGTGTGTTTGAAATGAGAGAAATAAGGTGATCTTTCATCTTGTGTGTATGTACGTTCACCAAGTCCTATAGATTGCAAAAGGTTGGCACTCCCTATGCTCCAGTTAGCAATACTAGAATCGGTTTCATTGGTTTTTTCTGCTGTTATTTTGCAGGTGACAATAACAGGGAAGATGCCCCCAATTTCATGATATCACAGCTAATATTGACAAGAAAGGGAAAAGGAATTTGAGTTATTTTTAAATAAGATAGAAAAATAAAATAAGATAAAATTAAAATAAAATATTCACAAAAAAAAAATCCCAAGAAAGCAACAACAAACATTTGACTGTTTTGAATATCACTTTTTATCCCTCTGTAGGAATCTAAAATCTGTCAGAAATTAAATAATAACCTCTTTCTCTAAGAGAAAACAATTTTTTCCTGCTTTTATTCTGACCATTCAACATTTTCATCTGGGATAATTTGTCCTTCTTGGTTAATTTTGTGACTGTCCTTAAGATAATAACCCTTAATTTAATCTTCATTTTGCTCTACTGAGTTCAACTCATATAGAGAAGAGCTCAGGCATTAAAAATAACACATTTTCATAATACATTTAAATCTTTCCAAGAGCTCTGCATCACTTTTTACAGCTAGTTCTGATCAAGTCTACTAAAAAGTATACAAAAATTTAACAACTTCTACCATGAAAGCAAAAAATAAGATGAAAATTCTTTTTTCTCTTTTGCTACCTGTAAAAACCTTTTTGCATATCCATCAGGGATAATCACCATTCATTAATTTCAATTGTGTTGTAATCTAGTTGATTTCAAGTGCATTGGCGTACCTTCTACATTTCAGACACTGAAAAAAGGAAATATCACAGTATCAGAACCATAGAACAATCAGTCTGGGAAGACATTGGGAGTTCTGTAATCCAAGCTCCTGCTCCTGATAGACTTAACTTGGAGATCCCATAGACAGGTTCATGCAATTGAGTTTTGAAAACCTCTTAGGATAGAAACTTTATATCCTCTCCTAGGAGTCTGTTTCACTGCTTGTCTGTTTTCATTGTTTTGCATTAAGGGCATAGAAATTTAGAAGAAAATAAATGTTCTTGCATTCCAGATGGGTCTCAGAGATCAGAGGGGCTGGGTGTGGCTGGGCCTAATTTCTGATTATAGCCAATTTAGCACTATAAGTCTGGTGGAGTTCAAAAGAAGAACTTGCACAAGCACAGATGCGCAAATAGTGCAATTTACCAATCCAGTACTATAGGTCTGGTCACATTCAATAAGGACTTTGCGTGATTCAGATTCACAAATTGAACAGTTTATTGAAGCAACAGGAAAGCAGGTTCAGGATTGCCAATAATAAATGCACAAACTACAGACCATTAATATGTGTCATGACAGAAAGTATAGCAAGAGAGATTCTAATATCACTATGTATCACAGAATCAGAGAATATGCTGAGCTGGGAGGGATCCACAAGGATCATCAAGTCCAACCCTTAGTCCTGCACAGGACCATTCCCAAGAGTCGCACCATGTGCCTGACAGCGTAGTCCAAATACTTCTTGAACTCTGCCAGACTTGGTGTTGTGCCCACTTCCCTGTTCCAGTGCCCAACCACCCCCTGGGTGGAAGAACCTTTCTCTAATATCCAATCTAAACCTCCCCTGACAGAACTTCAGTCCATTCCCTTGGGTCCTGTCACTGGTCACCAGAGAGAAGAGATCAGTGTCTGCCCCTTTCTTCCTTTTATGAGGAAGTTGCAGACTGCAATGAAGGACCCCTCAGCCTCCTCTTCTTCAGGCTTAACAGACCAAGTGCCCTCAGCCTCTCCTCATACATATTCCCCTCAAAGCCCTTCACCATCTTTGTTGCTCTCCTTTGGACACTTTCTAATAGCTTAATATCTTTGCTACATTGTTATTGATGGAGGGGTATAAACATAAGGCATACAGGCCAATGTGGTCAGCCATATGTTCCATTTATTATTTAATTAAGTCAACTTTTATACAGTTTAGTTTGTTTTGGGCACATGCTTACAACAAGGTGATTGGATAGCTCAGTCTGTGCACGCGCCTCATGTCTCCAGTTCATTGGACCTGATGTTCTGTCCACGCGATCTGAAGTCATAGTTGGAATGTAGAGGCCTTCCTAATTAGGAACTTTCTGAAATCTGCAGGTGCACCCTTATCTATACTTTCTCAAGGCTTTCTTGCTCTAAACATACTATGTTCTCAAACCTTATAATTAGACACACAGCTAACAAGTATAAACATTGCATATTTTCACACAGTCTATAAGCATAAACATTACAGCTTACAGCTTCTAGTCATGTCAAGCAAGGCCTACAGAAATGCAATGGAAATTGTTCACAATTTGAACCCTGCAACACATTGTAGTGCTCAAAATCGCCACAATATTCAATGTGAGGCCACACCAGTGCAGAGCAGAGCAGGACAATCCCCTCCCTTGATCAGCTCGTGATGTTTAAATGAATATTCCTGGGTGTGCTCCAATGTAGTTGGAGGCACAAAGCTCACCTAAAAACCTCTCCCTTCAACAGAGGAGACACAGTCTGTCAACTGATCCCGTGCAGGCAGAGATGTTTCCCCCCCACCCCTTTCTGCCCAAAAGCAACTCTTTTTATACTAAAAATTTTGGTCTGTCTCAATGGGATTGAGCAATCAGATGGGGTTTGGTGACTTTGGTCATATGAACATGTCCCATGTTCTCTTTCATTTGCATCCCGAGAAGTGTGTAAGTTAACATTTTAATGGGGCTTAATGAAGGTCTTGGTTACTTTCAGTCAGAACTTATAGTTGGCAAAAGAGGTAGAACAAACACTTTGGTCTTTCTCCATGTATTGAGGCAGCAGCAAAGATACTCTTCAGAGAAGCTTAATCAGAGGGTCTTTGCAGGCATCCTTATAGCCTTAATGAACCAGACTTATAACAAGGGTTATTTTTCATGGTAAAGAGAATGTGGCCATTGGCTGGTACAGAGGAACAGTGCTCTTCTGTGCCTCACTGAAACGATGAAACAATATGTTGCTTCATTCAGACATCATTCAATTGTTAGTCCTTGCTCAAGCCAGCCTCATAAATTCTTCACCATCTTAAAACAACGCTACTATTGTGACCATTTACCTCAACTGTAAAAAAAAGTTTTTCCTTATATCTAATCCACAGATGGATTTGTTTCTCTTGATGCTAACCACTGTGAAAAGCCTGACTCCGTCTTTTTTGATATCCTAATCATAGGTACATTTTGTACAGGTGTCATTCCATCTCCCCAAAGCAGTTTTTTTCTCCAGGATGAACAAACCCAGTCCCTCAGCCTCTTATCACAGGACAAGTGTTCTACCCTCAACCATTCTTGTTGCATTTCTTTTAAATTGTTCCAGGTTATTTGTATATTCCCTGTATAAGGATGCCCAAAATTGAACTCATAGCTATGATCTCATGAGTGTTGAGTCATCCCTTCCCTTGACCTGCTTTCTTTGCTCCTGTTAATACAGCCTTGGACACTTGGCCATCCCTGCTGTTAGGGTGCACTGTTGGCTTGTGTTCAGCTCGCTACTACTGCAGGACCCCCAGGACTTTTTCTGCAGAGCTGCTCACCAGCACATCTGTCCCCAGCCTGTACTTCTGCAGGCTTAGGGGAGGACTTTTGCATTTGTCTTTCTTGAATTCCTGAGGTACCCATCACCATGCCTTCAGTGTCCCTAAGTGCCTCTGAACGCAAGCCTTGCACTTCAGCTAATCAGGTGCATTTACAGTGCAGTCTTATCTTCAAGCTTCAGTAGGATTCACTCCATGATCTCCTTGAAGTCACTGTTGAAGATATTAAATCTGATAGGCTCCAGTATAAATCCTGTCAACAGCCTCAAAAGGGTATATCACTCCATTATTAATTCCATTAAAATTATTTCATTAAACTTCCTCTGGAAGTTGCTGGTTTTTATTAAAAATTTAATACGAATGTATTATATACATGTGCTGGTTTAAAGGTAAACTGGCAGCAGAAATGAACCCAACTCAAAAGAGATTATAAGTCAGAGTTATGATTTAATAACAATAATACAATAAATACAATTACATGGACAAACAATTGGTTTTAACCCACAAAACTCAGATGTATAACCCAGCACCCTGGGGCATGAACAGAATGGTGTTCGTTGGCCCCTGTGCTGAGCCTCACGTGGTCCCCCTGAGTCCAAAGTAAAAGGGGAGGAAAACGTGTTGCTGAGAGCGGTGGTCGCAATCTGGTTAAGATTCTGGTCCTCCTCTGGATACGATGAGTGGGCCCTGAAGTCCCAAGACCCCAAGATTATATACACTCAGTTTCGAGTGGGAATGCCCAGTACCTCCCCCAGGGCAGGGAGTTCCACAATGGGTGACTGTGAGTTGTGAAATATTTTTGGAATCCTTGATGGCCCATTAGCAGACATGACCCCTCAGGCTGGGTGTGGAGGTGCTAATGACTCCCCGGAGGGGCGTTATCACACCTGAGTCATTGGTGTGAGCATAGGAACATCCTCCTATCTCACAGGCTTTTTAACACCCAGCTTATAGCCTGAGGGGTCAGGTGTGCTCTGGGCAGCTGTTGCAAATGGTCTATTATTAACAGTTCCTGGGAAATGACATAGAGGGTGTAGAATACACAGTTTGGGTTACACCCACATAGTGAGGAACTGATCCAGGCTGCTCTAACTAGGACAATACTTTTGGGTTTAGTATGTGTATTGACAGTAATTAATATCAGGGGAGCTTAGGTCCTTCCTGATCAAACCCACCAAGATCAATAGATCAAGACTGGTACCTGGTATATGCCATATCTATGAAGATGAACTGGGTCCACAGAGCATACAAAATTTTCAGTAGACAACCATTTTAATGAACTTTATTTTTGTAGATTAGAATTTTTAAATCTCCATTCTTATTTCACAAAGCTATCTTGAGGCAATATTTTTAAGGAACATCTTATATTACTCCTTGGAATTTGTCAGGAACTCCTTTGATAAAAATTAATTCTGTCTTAAAATCTCTTTTTAGTGGTATTATTTTGTTCTGTTGAGAATTAGCTTATTTCACTGAGATTTTAACAGTGTTACAATAACAGTATCTTAGCTAGAAAACACTTCACTTATCTTTCATAATAGGCCTTACTTCCATTCATCTTTCTCATTTTTCTGTTTTAACATTCCAGTCAATTTCTATACCTATTTTAAAATTGTCTTTTTTCAATTCCCAAATATAACTAGTTCTGGACGATGTTTTTCAATATAAACTTTTTTCTTTTCTTTCTCTTTTAAAACAACAACAACAAAAAAAGATTTTGAAATACTATGAGGTAAAGTTGTGATTATTTTTATTTACCTTCTTATATTGTCTTCTATCTACAATATACTTCCAGAGTTTCAGAATTAGCATATTACTGTCAGTATAATCTAGTTAGTTTACGGAGTTGAAAAAGCTTTGAATTTAAAAACAAAGTAATAATTCTCAGGCAAGGAAAACCAATAAATTAATAAATCAATAAATCTAAATCTACCCATGCTGATATTAAAATCATGACCAACAGTAAATATTTCATTTTCTACGATAAATACTAAATTTTATTATTTTTTTTAATCATTCATCTTCATTTCTTGTCTTTTTTTCTTACACTTTTGTGTTTTCATAGCTGACTAAACATTTGATTACATAGTAGCTCATGCAAGTTGTATAATGTCTATGGCACTATATAGAAGACTGGATTTGAGAGTCTTGTAAGAATCCAAGGTAATATACATGATGAAACTTCTCCAAATTGTTATTAAAATTACTGATTTCAGTGTAGTAATAACAATTAAAATCTGGAAACGTTCTCTTTGATTGTCTCTGAATGCATTCAAACTTTGTTTGATCCCTAGACTCAATATTCTACTGTAAGCCTATAAATCATTTAAGCACCTGTAGTTTTCAAGCAATTATTGGGTTGGGGATTGTTTTATTTTGCGCTTGTGCTCTGCAATTACCTTTGTTTTCTTCTTGTAGCATTGCATGAAGCTATGCACAATCTCACTTACATGACAGGGTGCAAACATGAGTTTCCCCATCAAGTAGACAACTGAATGCTATTTTGTTAGCAGCTAAAGGTACTGAAATTTTCATACCTTCTCTTATCCAGTAGACATTTACAACTTACTTACTTGACCTTTAGTTTTTGTTTTACACAACCAAATAAAATGATAAAATTGTATTCATAAACAGTGAAGTAAACAACTAGATGGGAGTATCTCAAAAAGAAATAGATTTTTTTTCTTTGTAGTTTACTTCTCAGAACTCCAGTAGTTAGGCATGGTACTTTCTAAAACTGTCACAGTGTAAGTGACAAAAATGTAAGGTCTTGATCTTAGCAAGTTACCTTTTAGGTCATGTTAATTAATTATTCACTAGCCTCATTAATCACAATTATGTTAGCACTGCCATTAGGAGGAAAAGTGTATATATTTTTCTTTTCCTTATTGAATTAAAGTTGGTAAAAGGTAAATCTCTGAGATTTCAAGGTACGTTATCATCATCCTGCTTTAGGTGTTCATTCAATACTCAGTCAAATTAATAGACGTTAAATCCATAGATTGATATTCACTTTTCTCCCTTTTATGTTTCCATCATTTTGCAATTGCTTGACATAGTCATTGATCAGTTTTATGTGTTTTCTCCAAGATGTGAAGGATGCATCTTTTATCATTGGATGACAGTATCACAGAATCACAGAATCATAGAGTCATAGGATTGTTTGGGTTGGGAGGGACGTTAAAGATCATCTAGTTCCAACCTGGTTGCCATGGGCAGGGACACCTTCCACCAAATCAGGTTAGTTAAAGGCCCATCCAATCTGGCCTTATATCTTTTGCTTGGTTAACAAGCTCTGGCCAAATAGTTGGAGAAATTATATTGGTTCATCTTTTAAATTATGCATCTTTCATATAATAATATACTGTATGATAATATGTATTTAATGTGTAATGCATTTTGGACCCCAGATCTCACAACCTCCAAACGTCTGTTTGTCTGTTTTGTTTAGCAAGCATTATTAATATCATTCCTGTGGAAAAATGCCATATCACCCTATGAAGAGTTATTCAGTTTATTATGTATTTGGAAATGCATGCATGTAGGTACATGTCTGTGAATATGTTCTATTTAGAAAAAATGTAAATCAGGTCTCCATTATCAATCCCCTATACAGAAGTTCATTCTAATGCCTCATAGAAATTTGATAGCAATTCTACATTCATGCTTTATTAACTTAAAGAAGAATACTTGTTCTATTTCAAATTGAATTCTATTATCAATTCAGGAAGGCACAGAGGGAAGAAGACAAAGGAAGACTACCTGTAAAATCCCACAGATTTAAGTGAACATAGTCCAGCCACAAAGTATTGCAGGAAGTACAGGACAGGAGAGGTATGAGACACAGATCACTGAATATTGAAAAGATTGTTGTTTTTTTTTTAATTCTTACTGATAGCTTCCTTCACTTGTTTTGAACTGCAAAGTCTATCACTGAGAAAAGAATAAAGAATCAGAATAACTAGTAACTATAAGGCTTCTGAAGGTTCTGAAGAGTCCTATGATGCTACAGATAGTGATGCAATGAATACAAAATTATGTTGTTCAGAGAGCCTGTGGACTCCCCAGCCCTGGAAGTGTTCAAGGCTGGATGGGGCTCTGAGTCTAGTGGAAGGTTCCCTGCCCATGGTAGGTGGGTTGGAGCTAGGTCCCTTCCAACCCAAACCATTCTGATTCTACGAATAAAGAAAATAATAACAGTTAAAGGATGCATAATGATAGGATAAATAATGAAAGAGTTCTGCCAGCTACATACAGCTCAGAATTTAGAATCAGAACTTAAAATTTAGGCCTGGAAGTCTGAAATAAAAAATTTTACCACAACTCTGTTCATCAAGAATTTACATTTGGAAAACAGAACATCCTTTCAGGTACTCTTTGAAAAAGATAGTCTGTGTACATAATGTGTCCAGTCATTCTAATCTTATCTTCTTTTTATAATTGCTATTAATCTTCTTAGCTTTGATGGAAAGACTAGAGTCTTATAGTTTTGCAGATCCCTGTAATCCTTTTTTAAAGACTGATATCACATCTTCTAGCCTCCAATCTTCCTGTAGGGAAAAAGTGTAAAGTGGAAGGTTGTCTACAGCTATTAAACTATTTTAACTCTGAGCTTTTGAAAAAACATATAGGTGTAATATATGCAGTTCTGGGCATTTGACAGCATTCCTTTGGCCTTTTTACACCTTTTTACACCACGATTTCTTCAATAGTTACTTCAGGCAATCTGCCAACTCCTGCATAAAAAGGTTAATTAAAGGTGTTTATTTGGCAGTGGACACCAAAGCAAAGAATTAATTTTGCTTCTCTACGGTGTCAGTGACACATGAGTACTACCTTTTCACTCTGGTCAACAGTTGGATCATTAGAATGTCTGACAGGCTTTTGGATCCTTATGAATTGTAAGGAATTATTACTATTTCTTATTGCATTGGCAAGTTTCTTGAACTAGTCACACCTCTTGAGGCCAAGTATCTGATATAGTCATGTAAGGACAGATATTCAAATTTCTCTATCCCTATCTATTCATCACATGTTCTTATAAGTGCCCTGTTTGTGAACGTCACATGATTTAATATCACTAATTTTTTTCTTAATATCATGTTTTAATATCTCCTTTTTCCCCCCAACTTTTCTTTCTGCTGAGGGTGCTAAGTTTTCATCTCCTTTCTGTCAGGAATTATTATCTTGTCAGTAGTCATCCAAGCCCTTCACAGAGTCATGAAATTTGTAACGGTTGACTGTGCTTTGAGTTTTAATTTCCAGCAACATCTGTAGTTCAAAGTAAAGCACCGATGTATTGCCCAAATAACACTCAGCTGATTAAAGTCATCAAAATATTTTAGTAGCATGCTTTATCATTTTAAGCCATCCAGAATTCCTAAAGGTTTTTTTAATTTTTCATGCACACTTTGGGAAGCCATTGGTTAAGGAAGCAAATAAGCTGCTTGGGTATTTTAATAAAACAGTGGAAGGTAATATAGAAAACATTATTTTAGTATTGTTTTACATTTTGTAAAGCAACTAAACATCATATTTAATTTTGTAAATGCTTATGTATTTTACATAGCCACTAGTTAAAATCTTAAATATGATACCTTTCTCCTTTAGAAAGCAATATCCCAAGTACATCACATTTTGTATGCCGTCATGTTACCTAATCCATGAAACTAAATAACTGTTCACATTTGTCCATGTTATTAACTCACTGAAGCAACTTGGAATCTCATTCAGCTTTCTTTATCCCTGAAGCACTACTTACAAATTAAAGTGTTCTTTAGCATGAGAAGAGATGACAGAGCTAAAGAATAAAACCCTCCTTTCAGTATTTCCTAAACATGCTTTTTTCCTAAAGGAGGGAGGGCAATCATAATGTTTCATGTGCTCTGATTTAAGTGTTTTCACATTTAAGTGGCAAAGAGAATTTCTGGAATAATAGACTGGGAGCAACGTTAGCTGCAGTGAGCACAAGATAGTGCAATTCAGAATGCTGAGAGAAGGGATCAGGGCAAAAAGCAAGATCACAACCCTGCACCTCAAGGGGAAAGATTTTCCCCAATTCAGAGACTTCTTCGCAAGTGTTGTCTGCCCAAAAAGGGAAGGTGAGTCCGAAGCACTGTGTGATAAAAAGGCAGATGCAAGCAGTGACCTCACCAAGGAGGGCCCAGGATGTTGAATGGCAAGTCAGAGTCAGGATCAAAGCCAGGGAGAGTAGTCAAGGTCAAACATAGTCTAGTGGTCACTCAGCTAGGTTGTAATTTTGAATGATCAACTCAAGACTGGATTGCACCAGTTTGGGTGGACATAGTCTGTTTTGAATTTGAAGAGAAGAAAACCCCTCTCTTAGAACAATGGTTTATGGTATATAAACATAACTTTTATAAGACCCTTGCAGGTAGAAATTACAAAAGACATAAAACTATTCAGTGGCATGAAGGTGAGATTTTATCTCAAATTTAACAGGGACACAGATAGGAGAGCAATTTCTCGTGATTATTTTCTGATTATTTTATGCTCACATTGTGTTGAAAGCAGGAGTTTCAGTCTGATGCAGGGAACAAGCCCTTTATATGCTGGTCCCAGCAGCCATGTCACTTTGTGTGAAGGCTAGAGATTTTTGTCCTCCCCAGTCACTGGTGACCATTTATTCAGTCTTTGTCCTCAAGTCTGGATTTTGCTCATAGCAGTGGATGCGTCAAACTGCTTGTTTACTGTCAGGCTGCTGAAGGCTGCTGAAATAATTGAAATGAACTTTGCTTTTTGGATCAACTGCTAAGGAGGCCAGATGACATAAAAGTGACACTATGAGGCCAGAAAAACCTTCTCTGAATACATATTAGAAGCAAGTATTGCTTATATGTATTTTCAAAAGTGTAATTTTATTGTAGATTTTGTACGACGTTTTTGTATATGACAATAATGAAAGAATAGTAACATTAACTCAGAATCAGACAGGGTTTGTTTGTTTGTTTTAACAGCTCTGCTAGCATTATTTTCCCCAAATAGTATGACAACATTCTATAGTATTTATCATACACTAAATGTTTTCCTAGGAGATAACAGCCAAATAAACAAAATTGCATTTTACGTTTTTAAATGGGTCTGCTAATGTCTACTTCTAGTTTACAGATGAATCAAGATTTGATATAAACTGTTTAGTATTTCTTAAAATGCAGAAAAATAAAGCTGGGTTTGTTTGTTTGGTTTGGTTTTTTTTTCAGGGAAAAGTAAAAGCTGACATGGAGAAATGAGGAGAATGAGATCATTATACAAAATAGCATATATTCCTGCTGTATTATTTTTCCATTAAAAGGACAGACATTTCCCTTATAAATAATAATAAATAATAATAATGGCCAATCTTCACGAACGAAGATTTTGGGAAAGGTCTTTTACCTTTCCAGCCTGCGCAATGGATTTTTTAGGTGAGACACAGCCTGCGCTGAACTGAGCCCACCCTTTAATCCTAAGGTTCATCTGCCGGGGCCAAGCAAGCTTGGACAATGGCAGTGAGGTCCTCAGGACATAGGTTTGTTTAGAGTGACCTTCTCATAGATGGATGGCCTCACAGGGCTAACGAGCTCCATCTGCCCGGGGGACTGGGATTCGAACCTGGGTTGCAGCAGTGAGAGTCCCGCATGCTAACCACTAGGCCACCAGGGGTCCCTCCTTATAAAATCAACCAAACAAAAAGCAAAATACATAGTCAATATTACAGTTAAAATTAAGGAAGTTTCTAAAATACATTTTGTTCTCTATAAATGGTTGCAAGAGTATCTAATGAAGTTTTAATTCAGAGTATATAACTATTTGATTATAAATCTGTCAGGTATCATCTTTCACAATTGCAATTTGCTATCACAAAGCAAACAAGTAAAGCAAGTAAAACAAACTTTCAGGGTCTTTATCTGGTTTTGCACTATTTCTTTTTGGTTTAAAGCTGATTTAAAGTCGTTATCTATCGTGTTTGGCTTAGCTGAGTGATGTGTTTTTTCAATATTGCTTCTCTAAAGTACTTACAGAAGAATCCAATTACTCCTGTGCTATTAACCATTCCCAATACAGTACAAAATACTTCCAATAGTTCTTTCATCCCCAGGTAAAATCCCCAAGTTAGAATAATTTCAAAATTTTTATTATTCTTACGATTTTATATTCCATACTAATAAAACTATACAAAAGCCACCTATTTGGGAAATAGAAGGATTTTACTAGTTTTCATACTCATGTAATCCAGTGTAAATTTGGTGTGCATTCAATACCACAAACAGCTATTTAGTAGACTTAGTGTGGAATTTCATTCAAATGACTATAAAACTTTAAAGTTGGATGTTGCAATACTTCTTATTTGAAGACCATTCTACAGCAAGGAGTTAGTAAAATGTAACAGTTAACCTGAAGAGGCAGCACTGTGTTACGTGTACTGCATGGCTTTCAGGCCTGTGTTATTCTGTACAAACCCCCTGGACACAGCACAAAATAACCCAGCACTTTGTAAACAAAGGAGACTGCAGGCAGCTCCCACTCAGTGCTCATGATTACACCACTGGAGTAGTCTTACCTTTATCCCACAGTGCAGCAAGGAGTTCTTGTGCAAACATCCTTCCTCTTTGGCAATTGAAAAGATTAAAGGACTTGTTTTACTGCAAGAAAATCCCTTAGCTGTTCAACCAAACAATCCTTTCTATGGATGGGACTGCATGACAATCTGCTTGTGGATTTGATACCTGTTCAATCTCAGTTTGAGATTCTCCCACTGACAGGTCATAATATTTGCACTCTCCTCTCTTTCTTTTAGAATCCAATCTGAATAATACCATTTTGAATGATACTTCATGAAGATTTGGTGCCTTTCTTAGTGGGATCATGACAGACCAGTGCCTTCTGGTGCAAAACAGATCTCCATGTCAGTGGTAGCACCTAACTTCCATGACACTTAACAGATGGATATAGGCATTCTAGATGGCTCTTCATCAAACATGCCTTCAATGGTTGCCATAGAAAGAGCCAATTCTCCATCTGAAGAGAGCCTGGATTTTGACTGAGTAGAATTGCAAGAGTATCATGTCTACATCAGACATATTGATGAAACTCTTACAATCTAAACTTACATGAGATGACATCTCATCTCACGAGGTTATTGCCCCATATTCAAAGTTCTATGACTATGTGATCAGATACATTTGAAGACTATTACACAGCATGGAGTATGCAACCTCATGTTCTACGCTACTGAGTAGACTGAAAACTCTACGGCTGGGGAAAACAAGCAAACAAATAAGCCAACAAACCTCAACAACCACCCCCTCCTCTCTTAAACTAGAAAAACTATAATTCCACAATTCTATTATTTACTTTACAGTATTTCAAATCACAGATGGCAGGACTAAATAGTTGGCCCTTGCATATCCTCTGTAGATAATTAAATAACCACTTCTTTTTGGATTCATACTTAAAGTATTCTCCTTTAATAAAGGAATGCTTGCAATTTTAAGTGGGTTGTAATCAAACCAGATCTACTTGCAGAAACAGTTCACAAATTCTTGGGAGATGGAATGAAGAAAACAACAACTGTGCAAAAATCTATATAAGATTGTAGGAAATTACAGTGAAGTCACCAAGGTGATTGAAAATATATTCTACGTAAGAAAGGGATAACTGAATCATCTGTAAATTACAGCCACAGACTAAAATAAATAGTAAATTATACTGGATTGTTGCAGCAGAATATATGCAGAGTATATGCTTACATATTAATCACTGAAGTAAATGCCATGATGTAATTGTCTAAAAGACAGACAAATCATTCCTCTTTCAAAAGTCAAAATGAGTATTTACTGGATTGAATTTCGTTAACACTACTCTTAGCTAATAGTAAATTCTCTGTCATTATCATTTATTATCACCAAAAATATTAAACAAGTTGCCCTTAACAATCTTCTTGTAAATTGCCTGAGAATATAAAGTTCCAAAGATAATTATGTAGAGATTTTGTAGTCCTTGACGGCTTTTATTCACAACAGTCAAAGTGATTAGGCCTCAGAGATTTTTGAAGAGTGAAGCTGGAAATGAAGTGGGCATCTTCTTTGCTCTCCATTATGCTTATCATCATTCACATCTTATGTTCCTTGGCCTCCTTCCCAAAAGGAAGATGATCTTATCTATTCATGACATAGGTAATTTTATTTGGGGATCAGGACTTGTTCTGATTTCATCAAGTATCTTGTTTATTGTGGTAAGTTGATATGAACTAGCGTACAAGCATGCATCCTGCTTCTTGCTCACTCTCTTCTGCTGAATGGGGAGGAAATAGAAGAAAGGTGAGAAGAATCATGGATCAAAATGATGATTATTTAATAGGAAAAGCAAAAGCTGTGTGCATAGGCAAAGCAAAGAGAGGAGTTCATTCACTACTACCCACAGACAGGCAGATGTCCAGCTGCTTCCTGAGAAGCAGGACCTCAGTATTCATAACTGTTGCTTCGTAAGACAAACACCATGACCACAAACTTCTTCCACTCCCTCCTTCTTTCCTTGATCTTTTAATTGTTCAGCATGATGTTATATGGTGTGGAATACCTGTTGGCCAGTTTGAGTCAGCTTTCATGGCTGCGTCCCCTCCCAACAACTTGTTAACTGCCAGCACGTGTGGGAGGTGGGAAAGTGAAACATTTGATGCTGTGCAAGCACTGTTCAGCAGTAAGCAAAACTTGGTGTGTTATCAAAACTGTTTTAGCCACAAATCAAGAGCAGAGCACTGCCCAGGCTGCTATGCAGAAAGTTAACTTCATCCCAGACAGATTCTGCACATTTACACAGCAGGATTATGTGGGTTTCACTGGATCTTGATCCTGCTTATTCAGTGTACCCTGTACCTCAATAGTGCACTTAGTGCAAAATTTGCCTCCTCATGGTTTCATATTAATTATTTAAGCTCAGCACTGTTAAAGTATACCATCTGTTGTGTAACAACGCTACAAAATGGTTTTACACACCGGCCTGACACCCTTTTAAGTATAGTTACTTTTGTTTTAAGGGAAACAAAAATTCACTTTATCTTGCACAATCTACTTCTACTTTGGAGAGACAATAGGCTTCTGCTTTGGCTATAGAGTCTACTAAAACTTTATGATAAATATAACAAAAGAAACTTCTACAAAGAACATTCTGTTATTAACCCAGATGATAAGCCAAATTCAATTTAGTTTCTAAAATATTTAAAATCTCATGGTCAGCTTTGCACAAGATCGTTTCAAGGGAGAAAGTCTGGTCTCATAAATACTTCCCATAATGCTTTAGCAATTAATTTGTTTTATTTTCAATAGAAGTGTATGTGGAGGTATTAAAAAAATCAAACTTTTTGAAGACTGAGTGTTCCTGTTAGCAAACAGCTCAGACTATAACATTAAAAAGAACGGTTTGTGGGCTTACAAGCCCCAAAATAGAATACCTATCATTGACCAACATGAAGAGCATCACTGAAAAAAAATATTCAAGGTAATTACTCCAACTGCTACTTAGAAAGAATAGGAAAAAAAGCTATTTCAACTTCCTATTGTTCTTAATAGCCCCCAGTCCAAGGTTAAAATCAGAAATATATTAATTAAATGGAAAAGATGACCTCTTATAGTTGCCTCCTATTAAACTTTTGCAGAACACATCAAGTAACAATGTAATACCACACTGTATATCATACTTTGCTCATCACAGTTTTCCAGATGAATTAATAACAGACAATGAGTCACAATTAATGAATAGCTCACTTTGAGAGTATTCCATACACTGCTCAAACATATAAGCTTATGCAAAGAATAAAAAATAGTTTTGTAATAAGATTTGGAGTCTTCTAGCTAGGTAAAATCTTTGCTAATATATTAAAGAAATTTCATACTGCTATTTTCAGATAAGATCTTTACCTATATCTAAGTGGTAAAGACAGTAATCTCATGGCTAATAAATGTCATGTTTTGCATTACATATATTTAAAGTCAAATTAATGTAACCAAGTGTTTTACTCCAGAAAAATGAAATTAATCACATGGTATGATAAAACCCTAAACTAACTGTGTTTCAAAAAGTAGAATATTTTTAAAAACTAATATTATGATATTCTGTCAAGGTAAAGATATATATTCCTAAATATATATCAATGCCATACAACAAAATCAGAGTTAAAGATAATTCATAATGGAGAAACAAATAAGTAGGATGTTGAGTAAAGCTCTTCAAGGGTGACCAAATTATTCAGTACTAACATCCCTCTAATTTCATGGATTATTTACATTCAGCTTCTAGAATTGCTTTGATTATGTGGAATACTGGTTTTCTCTACAGAAATCAAACCCTATTTCTATGTTGCTCATAAATTCTCATTGATTACTGCTGACTGATTACTATTATTCATGCCTCAAACAAGAATGCTACGTCTGCCCTGGGAGATCACGGCTAGGCTTCGCGAACGAAGATTTGGGAAGGGCTCTACCCACGTTTCTTGCAAGCGCATTGGTGGCTAAAAAGGCCAATACGAGAAAGGCATGTCCGGTTGCAAAAGACACAGCAGAAAGACTCCTTAGGTGGTATATTCTGCAAGGCTCGATTCTTTCTGCGTTGTCTTTTCTCCTCAAGGGTGATCCTGTGTGCTTTCTCAAAAGCATCAGCAGCGTTATAAATGGTTTGTCTCCAGGTCTCCCGATTGGAGGCCAGAGTAGACCAGTTATGGTGATCAATATGTCCAAGGCTGAGTTGTTGCTTCAGGAAGTCCTTGTATCTTTTCTTTGGGGCTCCTCTCTTGCGGCAGCCAGTGGCAAGTTCACCGTAAAGCAGGATCTTAGGGAGGCGGTGGTCCTTCATCCTGGAGACGTGCCCTGCCCAACGCAGCTGTGTTCTCAGTAGCATGGCCTCAATACTTGTGATTGCTGCCTGTTCAAGAACTGATGTATTGGTCACATAATCTGACCAGTGGATGTTTAGGATTGTGCGGAGGCGTTGATGGAAGCGTTCTAGAAGACACAGGTGGTGGCGGTAGATGACCCATGATTCGGAGCCATATAAAAGAGTAGACAGCACTATGGCTCTGTAAACACTGATCTTGGTACTTTTCTTCAAGTGTTTATTTCGCCAGACTCTTTTATGAAGCTTTCCAAAAGCCCTGGGAGATAAAAGTTTCAGATTTGTGTTCAAGAGGATAAAAGTTTCAGATGTGTGTTCAAGAGATCCTCTGGGTGGAGCTACAGAATTTGGCCTAAGGCAGACTTTTAGCACAATAGTTGAGAATTTGCAATGTAAATAGCAAATAGTATTGGTCTTTACAGCCTGTCTGCACACATATTTAATTTGCAGGAGAAATTAACAACAGAATTCAATTGTATAATTTTCAGTACCTTACAGACCATACTATTGTCAAAATCTGGTAATTACTAATTTTGTTCTTTGCACCTAAAGACTTGAAAAGAATATTTAAAAATATCAGACACGTCTGCATTTGAAATTGATGCTGAAAATACAATATGCATTCATGCTTGCATATGCACTTTAATACATGCAAAATTAAAACTGAAAGGAATTGTAGAAGATATTTTCAGCTTAATGGCTCATTCTGTGGACAAGCCTTAGTTTTCTAGAATAGCAGTATTACAAACAAATAAATCATCAGGGACAATTTGTAATTTAATCATGCTCCAAAGAGTATTAGCACCAACTTTTCTCAAGCCAAGAGTCTGTGTTTACTGGGTAGTCTCCATAAGATGAAAGTCATAGTGTTTTTGTGATGTATCAGTTTTGATGAGGCTAGTAATTTCTGATTTGAATATATCAATGCTAATTTAATTACACATATTTTAATGAAATTTATAACTTTTAATCAAAACTACTTTACAGCAGAAAGATGGAAAAATGCATGTGTATAAAATATTATATAGTTCAAAGTAGTACATTTAGATTGTTTAAACTGAATAGTTGATAAGGTAAAATTTAACAATATCAGGCTTGTAAACAGTACAAATACGTTTTCTTTTATGCAAAATTAAACTTTGAGGAACTAATATAAACGTAAAAAAATGAGCATATCTAATCTGAAAGTATTTTGCAGATATGGATATTACTTTTCACCTGTAAAAAAAGCAGTGAACAGGTGATAGCTAGAGGTAGAGTATTACTCACGGCATCACTTCAGATGGTTCCTCTTCCTTGAGTTATTTTGTTGGTTTAGGTTGGGTTTTTTTGTTTGATTGCTTGGTTGGTTTTTTTCCCGTATTCATAAAATCAGAAATTAATATGCAATATCTTATGAAAAATGAAAGATCACAAATTACTGTAGCCATGGTCACAGCATTACAACTGAACATCAGATTAGTGAATTATGAAGAAATATGCGCACAGTCTGTATCTTTTAAGTTACACTTTCATAAATTAGGAAATCAGTGCAATTGTTTAGGTTTAGATATTTTACTATAAACCTTGAATCTAAAGTGGAAAGAATTCACCTCCTCATTATCTATAATAATTATTTGTGGATGATAAACTTTTATATCAGTTTTGCTAAGTTATAGGGAGAACGATCACCTGACAGAGACTGATACTTGACATACAGGCTTCTATAAATTTTCTCATTATCTTGGATTCAGATATTGTAACGCCCACATCAGGTTTGCCAGCGTTTGCATATTTTCGTTACATATATGACAGTGCAATAGATCATAACATAATGCTTCTCAGAAGCCTTTCACTCATATTTAGCTTATGTCTGCGTTGTCTCACAAAACACACTTCTGAGAACCAAAAAGAAGTATATTTATTTTAAAAATCTCTATATCATGATGTTTAAAGAAACACTGAAACTGGTCATCCATCCTTTGAATGGATACATTTCTTATCAAGTCACGCATGTGTTACTTTTTCTCATTGAGGCAAGGTATTCATTATCAGTTGCATCCAAAAGATCAGGTTTATGTGTTGATATTCAAAAGTCTTCAAAATATGGAAAAAAATTTTAAAAAGAAAAAAAAAGAAAACAAAAGAGAACAGTATAGCAGGAAAAAAATAAGATTAACTGAATCTGGGCCAAAGTAAAAAGAGTCTTTTCCTAGATACCTTGTCCAATTGAAATAGTAGCTTGAATTAATAGTTTATTTACTAGGCCAGAATATTGTTTTAGCTTCTTCTATTTTTATATCAGTATCAGAGTTTACTTCTTCTTAGCACATTATTTCATTATTTCATTATAAGCAAAACCAGAAATTGTCCAGAATGTTATTAAAACTTGAATGACCATTTCTGCAATATTCTCTCTCTCATAAAACAATAATGGTTTTAGATAATACATTAATGTAATTGTTTGGGGTATTACATGTCATTTTCTAAGTTTTATTTCAGTGACTTTTTTTATCAGTCTGTCATTTGATACAGAAGACCTGCACTGACATTTCAAGCAGAAGAGATTGAGTATAATATTCTTGGAGTTCAGAATTTTATTTTCCATCCAGGAGTTTCCAACACTGACACTTTTCTCCTAGACTTCAATTGCTTTTTGAAGAGACAATATAAAACATATTTTCCCCAACATACTACTGAATGCTAAAGTGCTGAAACAATACAGGTCTCCTTGTACTGTAACTATCTTGCCAAGAAAATAGACAAAATAATATTAGTCTTGAACTGAAAATGACATATAAACTCAGCATTAAATAATAAACCTGTTAATGCTCTACATCTATTCTATGCAGTTTATACTGTTGGTAAAGATCCATGTGGGTATTCGGTGCTGCCTTAATTAAATCTCTCATGGCTTTTCTAAAGTTAATAATTGTGTAGTGCAGATGAAACATTACAAAACTCAATATAAACAGTTGTAGAGGAATCCCAGTAATTTCCCTGAGTTCAATATGGAACATAGAGTATTTCCCATGGCTCAGAGACACTACATTCTCTTTACACAAACTCTTGGGGGAAAGGAAAAGTAAAGATACGTAAATGTGTAACACTTCATCCCATTAGAGATGAAGTGTTCACCCCGTAAAGGAATTGCTAAAGATTCAAAAGAAAATATTTTATTTTCTGTAGATATAATTCGGCTATTTGATGGCACAGCTGAGCCAGGAAGTGTAGTATGGTGCCTAGAACTCTAGGTATTGCCTGTTCTGTGTCATAACTGCTTTTTTGACTATATGTCTGGAGATATATGTAAAATTCATTGTTACTGTAACAAAAAGCCTATAAAAATGGTCAGTAAATATTGCTCAACTCCAATGTTAGGTAGGAGGGCATATCTGAAAGTATATTGGGATGCTTGTCCTGCCATAGTAGTATTTCCAGCCCACTTTGAAGGTGTTTTCCAAGTAGAAAATAATTTGTCTTTTTTGCTTTCATGGCACATCTAGGCTATTGTAGTCCAGAGACTAGAAATAAAACACAGTAAGGGATCTATAGAGTTTGAAGTATGTCTGGTGGTGTGTTCACATCCCCTTCTGTGTTTGTAACTATCCTTAGAGAGTGAGTGTCTCTTCTCAGTCATTACTGATGTGGTCCAAACAGTAATGGAGTCTGAAAACACATTGCAAACCAAGCTTTATCGAGGTAGTAGGAAAAATGAGCAATAATATTTCCATATGATCATAGAATCATAGAATGGTTGGAAGGAGATCTTGAAGATCATCTATTTCCACCTGTCCCTCTGTGGGCAAGGATGCCTTCAACTAGATCAGGTTGCTCAGAGCCCCACCCAACCTGGCCTTGAACAATTCCAGACTTGGGGTATCCACAACTTTCCTGGGCAACCTCTTGCAGTGCTTCACCTTCCTCACTTTTTTCCTAACACCTAATCTAAATGTACTCTCAGTTTGAACCCCCTTTACCTGTCACTACATGCTCTTGTAAATAGTCTAGCCAAATCTTTCTGGTAAGTTCCCTTCAGGTACTGGAAGGCTGCAATTAAGTCATCCCAAAACCTTCTCTTTTCCAGGCTGGAAAATCTGAATACTCTCAGCCTTTCCTCAGAGGAGAAGTTCTCCATCCCTCTGATCAACTTGGTAGCCCTCGTCTGGACTTGCTCCAACAAGTCAATGTCTTTCCTGTGTTGGGGACCCCAGAGCTCAATGCAGTACCCCAGGTGGGGCATCTCACCAAAGTGGAGTAGAGGGGCAGAATAACCTCCCTCAACCTGCTGGCCATGCTGCTTTTGATGCAGCCCAGGATACAGTTGCCTCTCTGGGCTGCAAATGCACATTGCTGGATCACGTCCAGCCTCTCATCCACCACTCAGGTCAGTCATACAGGGATTCACCGGATCATGGATAGCAAATAAAGAATAGGTAATGTCGTGGCTCTACCAGACCAGCAGGGACATGGTGGTAGCATGTAAGTCATCCAACAGTAAAAGCCAATAGTGCAAATGCTTTTTGGGTGTAGTTAAGAGCTGTACTGTGCCTTGGGTTCACCAAATGGTAGTGCAATTTGAGAAAATCAGACCTTACATGGCAGTAGCATGACCTACGTGTCAAGTGGGACAATGTGGGCAATATCCTGTCTACATACTGATGTTGGTCAAGGGGTAGGATGTCAGTTACTTTGGCCCTCCTGGAGATTTTTGTGCCTCTGCTCCTGAAATTATTTGCTATCCTTTCTTAGTCTAAATGAGTTGACTTAGTAAGTTTCTACTGTTTAAACCTCTGAAGATAACCTGGTTTATTTTGTTTGCACCAGATTCAATCAGTTACCTGCCTGCCTGTCCAGACTGCAACAAAGAAAGTCAAGAAAATGCAGTTGGAATACCAAGAAATGTTAAATTACCTGAATAATTTGAAAAGAATAGATTTAAATGAAAGCAAACAAAGAAGCCTTAAAAATTATGAGTAATGTCAAATTGTCTAAAAGGGCTAAAGGACAGTTATGAATTGAAATAAGCACAGAGCTGCCTAGTGGACCAATTCTGAATTCTGAAATGGATGTTGTAATTTCAAAATGTGTTTACAAATTTTTTACGAAAAATAAAAGAGTTTTGCCATTTTAAGCCCAAATATTATTTTAATAAAACATTAATATGAAAAAATTAATGCAAAAAATTAGCTTTGGGAGCTAAAGACCATTCTTCAGGTGACATCATATCACCTAATTATAGGCTTTACTAAAAGTGTGCGAGTTCATCTCTTCCCCTTAGGCCCTTTTGAGGTCAATGCGAGACATACGTTATGGAGACTATCAAAAACTTGAATGCCCATTTTTGAATGTCTGTCTCTCTTAATTCACTCTGCTGAATGCCAAATTATGTCTCTCGGTTATAGGTTTGAAATTAATCAGTAGAATGATTTGCGAATGTATCTAAAATCTCGCTTCTTCATCCTTACTGCCCTACCATAACTTCAGTAGTCCTGATGGGATGGGACTGGGGTGGAAAACTCAATGGCTTCTGACAGTATGTGAGTCTGGATTTTCTTTCTATGAAAACCAAGAATTATAGGCTAGAGGAAGTCAGTGTACTGCTGGATCTTGTCTGAGGACAAATGAAAACATCTCTTCTTTGGCAAAGACAACAGAAATTATATTATGGTATTGCACATGACTTTCAAAACACTAAGTCAACAGGGCTGCTGAGTGCAGACCTGAACAAAGGAAATACTAGAATGTGATAAATATATTCCCGAATATTTTCTTGTTCAATGTTGTTCAAATAGCCCTCAGTACAAAGAATCCTACGAAGTTCCAGCAGAGTTGGTTTTCTTCTGTGTTTGAATTTCAGTGTAACACAGATGGCCCTGAAAACAAAGGGTATGCAATTTATACTTCTCTGAACCTGTTATCCCCATATCTAAATTTATTCCATACACTGAAAGAAGGCTTCCTAATTTCCACAAGTCAAGAAGCCTGGACTAACCGACACTGAAGACCTTAAGGCTAGAAACATGAATGTCCAGAGAAACTAAAATGCATCTTAAGAATTACTAGGTTGTTTCAAGAAGTATAAAACCTATGTTAGCACTTCTATCTGCTGAAAACAAAGCAAATTATTTGTGCAGCAACATCTACCCTAATTAATTACTAAAAATGTAATTTTTACTGCGGCTTGAAGAATGTCTAGTCAAGATATAATTGGATACAATGTGAAATAAAGGAAAACAATTTTATATACTTAGAGCTGAACATTTCAGAGGTATCTGGAATCACAGACTCACAGAATATGCTGAGTTGGAAGGGGTCCACAAAGATCATCGAGTCCAACCCTTAACTCTGACCATTCCCAAGGGTCACACCATGTGCCTGAGAGTATCATCCAAATACTTCTTGAAATCTGTCAGGCTTGGTGTTGTGCCCACTTCCTTGTGGAACCTGTTCTAGTGCCCAACCACCCTCTGGGTGGAAGAACCTTTCTCTAATATCCAATCTAAACCTCCCCTGACAAAACTTCAGTCCATTCCCTCAGGTCCTGTCACTGGCCACCAGAGAGAAGAGATCAGTGCCTGCCCCTCTTCTTCCTCTCATGAGGAAGTTGCAGACTGCAATGAAGGGCCTCTCAGTCTCCTCTTCTCCAGGCTGAACAGACCAAGTGACTCCAGCCATTCCTCATATAGCTTCCCTTCAAGGCCCTTCACCATCATTGTTGCCCTCCTTTGGACACTCTCTAATAGCTTCATATCTTTGCTATACTGTGGTGCCCAAAACTACACACAATATTCAAGGTGAGGCCACACCAGTGCAGAGCAGAGCGGGACAATCCCTTCCCTCGACCAGCTGGCGATGCTTTACCTGATGCCCCCCAGGACAGAGTCGGCCCTCCTGGCTGCCAGGGCACTGCTGACTCATATTCAACTTACCATCAACCAGGACCCCCAGGTCCCTTTCCATGGCACTACTTTCCAGTATCTCATTCCCCAGTCCTTATGAACATCCAGGGTTGCCCTATTCCAGTTACAGAATCCAGCACTTTTCCTTCTTGAACTTCATCTTCATAATATTAAAAATTTGTAGCATATTCAGAATTATTTCTATTTTATATTATCTTTCTTATGATAAGGCTCCTTTATTGTGCTTATTAAGAGTATTGACACATATATACATAAATATTATGAGTTGCTTATTATACAGACTTATAGAGTGTTCGAAGATGGCAGGGACCTCTAGAAACCCTCTGGTCCAATCTTCATTTTAAGTAGCTTCAGCTGGAGCCATCATCTCAGGGTTGTCTCCAGCTGGGCTTTCTACATCTCCAAGGATGAAGACTCCAGAGCCTCTCTGGGCAACCTGTTCCAGCGTTCAACCAAAATTTTCATAAAGTTTTTCCTTATGTTCAGGTGGTATTTCAGTTTGTGCTGGTTATTTCTTGTACTTTCACTGAATACCACTGGTTCAATTGTAAGCAAAAGCGTTTTCAAAATATTAATATGGCATGACACTAGTGCAAATGAATGTTTGTTAAATAAAAGATGTTGGGAAAAATATTTGTACTATATGGAGTACAAACTCTGGCACAGGACTGTTTTTTTTCAGTCAGCCTTTTCCTTTCCATATTTGAGAATACTCTCCTGACCTTTCTGAGTTAGTGTCATATCATCAGACAGGGAGAAAGTACTCTCCTCCTCAAGAGTCGTCCTTTCAACCATTCAGAGAGTTCAATAACTACATGGTCTTCCATGCTCCACAGACAGGTCTCCAGACCAGGAAGACAGTCCGTGATAGCGCAACATGACAGAATTATTTTTGCCTCACACCTTGCGTGTAAAGTTATTTTTGAATTGTACTGATGAGAACCTTGAATAAATGTTATGAGGCAACAAAATTCAAGTGCTTTATAACATGCAATATTTTAGTCCAAACCCACAGAAAAGCTACAAAATCTATATTATGAAGGCACTAGCATATCACATGAAATCAGGAAGTACTTTGCTGACTTGCAAATTTTTACTGACTCAGTAAAAATTGACACACAGTTCAATTCCCAGTCCTAGCCAAGAAATCTCATGCTCTTCCTTTTAAATACACATCCAAACTCCTACAGCATTTTAAGTCACTGTGACTAGACTGTTATAAATAGGTTTGGGAATCCTGGAGGTTTAATATTTCCTTAGCCTAAAACCCCTAAGTAGCATATATCATATCAGATTTAGTGACTGAATTAAGTTCCAGTGTTTATTTTCTGTGGGGCTATAAATTTATTTATTTATTTAGAAGTATAGAGGTACCTTCTGGGTTTAAGGATCCCTTAAACGTGATTATAAACAAATAATCTTATACAGTTTTTCAATCAAACGTCAAACACTCTTTCCTGAAACAATAAGGATAAGAATTCTTCAGGATAAGACTTCTTTCTGATTCTTGGTTATGTGCTTTTTCCAAAATTTATGCTTTAACCTTAGAAGTCAGATCACTTGCCTAGGGATTGGGTGGATGATATGAATAATAATACATATTAGAACAATTATGTATACTGTTGAATATATAAATTCCAGATATTAATGTGAGAATTATTCTTTACTCTTATGTAACTCCTAACCAAGTCATTACTGGAGTGTATTTTCTCTTAAACTTACAGAATACTTCTAAGTATATGTTTTCTGTACCAAGACAATATTTTACTGTACAAACCAATAGAACTTAATTTTTTTTTCTGCTAAATCTACTTTTAATTTATCTTTCACTTTGACTATACACGACCTGAGATGCATAAGTAAAGCAGAATCAGAATTATATTTTGCCTTCTAAATTGTAAACCTATGTCACCACCACAAGATTCATTTAAATTGTCTTTAGGCATCTATAACATAGATGTCAATACCTGAGACAACTGCCTAGACTCTCTTTATAAACAATGGAGGAAAAATAGTACTTCTTGGAAATGCTTATCTGATCAATTTTAGACATGTACCATAGGATTAAATAAATCTATATTTAGAATTGCCTGTTTTTCTCTATTGAGAGGTTAAATGACTGGTTTTGATATATATGTGTTCCTTTAAGACATTTAAAATTGACGTTCTGTCTTTTCTGCTTTCTGGTGACATTTGCTGATTCTGTTTCTCTACCATTAAGAAGAAAATGAACATATTGCTTCAGAACGTTTTCTATTTTTTGCAGCCCTTTTACACTCATAATTTGTGAGATATAATAATGAAAATAATGACTATAATTTGCTGAAAGGTATAACTGTCCATAAATTTCATAAGTTCTTAATGGTACGTTATATATACCTGCTTGGGACACGATTATTTGACTTCTCCATCCATTAATATATCCCTGTGCCACCTTTGACTTGAAAGTTTGAATTGTGTAGTGGTTTGAACTTGTCTGACTGCCAGGTGGCCACCAAGCTGCTCTATCACTCCTCAACTCAGAGGAGAGAAAAATAAGACAAAAAATATCTTGTGGGTCAAGATAAAGGCAGTTCAATAAAACAAAAGCAAAGGCCACACATAGAAGCAAATGAAAATGAAATACCTATTTTCTACTTCCCATCAGCAGGCAATGTCCAGCCACTTCCCAGGAAGTAGGGTTTCAGTAGTGCAGCAGTTGCTCCAGAAGGTGAATAACATAATAACAAATGTCACCCCCTACCTCTACTTTCTTTCAGCTTTTATTGCTGATCATAAATTATATGGTAAGTAAAATCCCTTTGGTCACTTTGGGTCAGTAGTCCTGGCTATATCACCTCCTAAGATTTTGCTTACCCCAGACCTTCTGAGTGAGGCAGGAGTGTCGGGGAGACAGTCTCGATGCTGATGTATCAATACACAGCACAGCATGGGCTGTTTTGGGGAAAATTAACTCTATCTCAGCTAGACCCAATACATATTGGAAGAAGAAGAGTACAACCATGTATTTATTTTCCAAAAATTTGTATAGGGACTCCCACTTTCTCTAAGGATCTGATTAGACATCAAAGGCCCAAAACTGCTCTGAGGGATAGGTAAAGATTAGGGTTTCTAAATTGATATTCAGATTCCTGCCTGATAGATGATTAAGTCCAGGTCGACTTAATTTACCTGGATAGCAACTGAAAACCAGCAGAGACCTGGTGCCTATTATTTTCTGTGTCCATGTGTTCCCTGAACATATACATCTTTAAATTATATTTTATGTAATTATCACTTATGACAGCACCCATGAAAACAAGTTCAGGATGAAGCATATTTGGTTAAAATATACCATGGAAAACTATCGATACACTTATTAAAACATATAGTGAAACAAGACTAATGATCAGGCAGTCCAATAGATGTCTTATCAGTTAGGAAGTGCCATAGAAACAAACTGGTTTGTTCCAGTGGCAAGTCTCACTTTCCATTAGTACACTGTTAGAGGCCTTTGCCTGGTTGCTCTCTATTATTTTCTGCTGGAGAAGTAAGCCAAGAAGCAGTAACAGCACATTGCTCTATGTCAAGACAAGTTTAATGTCCACAGCACTTAATACCCCACAGTTTTAGACTTATCCCAAACTCATAAACTTATCTGTTTGCTGGAGGGGGGAGTTAAATTAAGTGAATGGAGTCACTATCCCTGGAGATGTTCAAGAAATGACTGGATGTTGCACTTAATATTATGGTCTGGTTGGCAAGGTAGTGATTGGTCAGAGGTTTAACTTGATGATCTTAGAGATCTTTTCCAGCCTTAATGATTCTGTGATTCTGTGGGAAATTATCAGTGGGTTTAATGAAATCATTTTCAAATAAATAAATAAATTTTATACATTAACTTGTATTCAAATCAGCTATTAACAAATCACCACCAAAATCCATACTTCATGTTTCTGTTTGAATTTCTCAAAATACTAAATTTTATTTAGATAATGAATGTTCTATGTCCCATTTCCAAGTCTTGCTGTATACTGTAAGTTATATATGTGAATGGATATACTTCTCCTCATTCCTATAACAATACTTGCCAGGTTTATGTGAGAAGGAACCCCAGTAGATAGCTGGATAACATACAATTATAATTTCAAAGATTTTCTAACCTTTAGTAATTTGTCCCAGGGCATCTTTTTTTTTTTTCTAAGGCCTTGTGGTGAGTTAACTCCAACCAGTAACTAAGAACAGGAAGAACAAAAGCATAGAAACTTGTGAATCAAGATAAAGATTATTTAATAAGTGAAAGAAAGAGAAAGAAGAAAGAAAGGAAAAAAAACCTCACCTCACCCCAAAACCCAAAGTCCGAAGTGATGCAAAGGCAACTTCCACCCACAGAATAAACCTCAAAATTTTCAAAAAAGTAAAATTTAATATTTTTTTTGGCTTCATCTTACATTTCTTTAATATTCTGGTTTCACTACCTAATATTTGCGAACCATATATCTGTGCAGCCTTCTTTGGATATCTACCAGAGCAGAAAACTATGGAAAATTAGATTATTGTGAAGGAAAAAAAGAGAGGAAATGGTGCTAAAAAAAACAAAAGACACCAAACCAAAATAAACAACTGATAAAATATATAGCAAGCCAGCAGAAAGTATCTCATTAGAATTCTACACTATGAGGTATTACCATACCACATTCAGCTGGTGACGAACAGGAAACAAAATTGGTAGAGGTTATAAGGATATTTTCTCCAACTGTACTTTTCATGTACTGTGGGTAATATGCACTGAGGATTAGAAAGTAAAAGCATTACACTGCTCCATTCCATGGCTGCATAGGATAAGTTATACTATTTTTTTTCTGTGATGGAACTGAAAATGAGAATTCAAAAGTGAATTCTAGCAGACTTCGGTGAAATCAGGATGTCAGCATAAGACTGTATTAAGCCCCTGTCCTAAACTCTGTTTACTTCAAAGAGGGGAAAGAGGACTACTAAATGAGATGGTCTCACTGCATAGTATTGCTAACAGCCCAAAGGTATCGAAAGCACAGCTTTGTTATATGAGTCATCAGCTAAAAATACTTTCAGTTTCCAAATTGTTTTAAATATACTATGTCCATATATGTGTGTGTGTAGACAGATAAATGTCAGAGATAAAAATAAAACAATCACCTCAAACAATTTTTTTCTCATAGTTATATTAATTCCTCAGAAATATGCACCTTTTCCTTGAAGTTTGAGATTTCTAAATACCTGAAGAATTCTTTTGCACTACTTTTTCTCACTTTCTTTTAGAAACCTGAAAGTCTATAGAGCATGAAACAGCACGAGAGAATTCCCGAACCAATATTTTTTAGTATAAAATATCCTACCCAACAATTTTTCTGTGCAGCAATAACACTTTAACAGAGCTATGCAAACTTTAAAGCAGTTTCACCAAAATGAGATCACACTACCTTCAATGTTGATATTCTGAAACTACTAAGAAAAAATGGACACAAATCCCAAAAACATAAGCAGTAGAAATGGCATTACAAACTGCAATTTTAAGGAAAAGACACTGTAATTTTAGGGTAAATCTTTAAATTAATCATATTTGATGATAAAAGATAATAAAAGAATTCATTGCTCAGAAAAAGTTTCTTTATAAGACTAACATAACTGGAAAACTGAGGTATATATGCATCCTGTAAAGAATACTGTATGGTACTGTGTATGTATGGAATTGTGAACCTCTAAGAAATTCTTGTATTTTCTAGTTATAAAAGCTCTACTTCACTGCAATCTGTGAGGTTATTTTTTAAATGTATATTTATTTCAAAGTTCAGGCTGGACTGTTGGTCCTTGTGCATTTCAGCTGACCAGAAAGCATGTGATTGATTCCTAGTGGTCAAAGAACTGCAATGTTGCTTGCCCAAATGTTACTTATAGGCCACAAAAGGAAATAAAAGAAAAAGCTAAGGAAACTTAAATTACCATGGGGGGAAATATTGTAATATCTGTGTTCTGTAAGACAAGTTTACTGCAATCAGGAGAGATGTACAGATCTGGAACATCAGATTTCATAAGTTTCAGTGCTTTTGGAGCAAAATGATAATTGTTTTTAGGATGACAGATATGGTTTTAGAATAAATCCAGACTTTTATACACATGTAGTTTGCTAATATTAAATTACAATTCCAAAAACTTTCCCTGAACTACTATTTGTTAAATTAGTTTAATAAAAGTCCAAGTAAAACTTTGTTTTGATGGGTTTCCAAAAGCAATGAAATGTTAAACCTGCCATTTGCTTAGCATAAAGGTGTTAAAGACTGCATCAAACAACTAGAAGTAATATAATCTAATTTACAACCAGGTCAGTTTTAAATTATCAGAGGACTGAATTATTTATGGGAATTTCTTTATTGCTAGTGTCCATACAGGGTTGAGTTATCAGAGCAGAAGTGGGCTGTAAGTACTGCTATAGTACTTCTTTTTGTCTCATTGCTTACTAGTTTGCAAGATAGGGATGCCAAAGTGATTGCTGCAACAGCAATACAAAACAAAGCTTAAGAAAACAAAAAACAACCCCAACAACAAACCACTTTCTTTTTAAATTAAGAATGGTAAAAACCATGAGAATCAAGTAGATCAATAACTGAAACTGGTGTCTTGAAAGCAGCTGAGGATTTGCTTTAAGATAAGCATATTCATATTTGAAGGTATGACAACCTCAATTTTCAACATTTCATCATTATTTTCTGAAGTCAGAATGAATGTTGAGAAAATTTATGAAAATTTCCTGAGAATTTATGAAAAAATATTAATTTACGGAATTTACATGTACCTATATTTGTGCACATGTGTGTGTATGTGTCTGTGTGATTATGAAAACATATATAGATAATATTTTTTTAAATACTTTTTGTGAGGGAGTATCACGGTTTAGATCAGGATGAACCAAATGTATTAACTAATGCCCAGTAATTGTATCAGTGTCAATGAGTCCTAAAATGTGGTATTTCTCTGTGTAAGAATGATTAGTAAAGCAAAGTACTAAAAAGTTACAGAAAAATGGCTAACTCTTCTTCCTCTTTTTTTGCTCATAAGTGTTTCAGCCTTCAGAGTTGGGAAGAACCAGGAGCTGACTGTGGTGGCTCTGGCTGTGTAAGCGTGGTCTCAGGCATCCCTGGAGATCCTCCACAATCAGGTGCCCTCAAAGGTATAGTCTTGTTGCTCCGTGCTGGCATATGGAGGATGGATTAGCTTTTTGAGGTGGGGAGCATCTTCCAGATTGTTTGATCTTTACCTGTTGGTAGACTGCTTCAAGATGTTGCTTGCTGATGGGTGTGGCAAACATTCTTGAATAAATTTAGTTCTGCTGTTTCTGCCTTTTACATATGGGTGGTATTTTTTTCAAAACACCTTCCTAATTGTGCTTTACCCAGTGGAAGCTTTGTCCCTAACAACTACTTAGCAACATACCACAGGCCTCCAATATCAACCTGATTACTCAAGTGATGTCAGCTCAGCAGTCCAAGACAGGGAGAAAGTCAAATGAGGTGAATTCCATCCTGACATTCTTGTCCTATTTGCCTTAGAAGCTCTAAGGTTTCTGCCATTCTGTACAGACCCGCTCTGAAACATGGTTTCCTTGAGAGTACTTTGTATATCCTTTTTCACTCTTCAAGCTAGTGAGATCATCACTGTAGAGTTTGTCATACTGACTGCAGCTGCCTGTAAAAGGTCAATGTCGCCATGTCCAGAGTAAATGAGATATTTCTTCTCCTTGTCGTAATACCTCCTTTCTTTTTATAATACTGCACTGTAAGACTACTGCTATCCATACTGAAGCTTTGAAAGCCAGGGTTTCAGACCAGAACTGCAGTTTCTTTTTATGAGCTGCAATATACTTTTGAGGTTTTGTACTCCTGTCCCACTCCTAGAAATTAATTTGGAGGGACCATTAGTTTTCAACAGTAGGGATAAACATATTCTTTTTCTTAAGTAAAAAAGTCTGTCTAAATGGACAATACACAATATTTCAGTCAAGTTAAATACTTTATATTGTATTCAGCTCTTCAAAAGCACATCTGACTTTGAATGGGTGACTGTAGCAGGTAGAAATAATGAATCATAGAATATCCTGAGTTGGAAGGGATCTACAGGATCATTTAGCCCAACTCTTGAGTCCGCATAGGGCAACCTATGAACACCAACAGGACTGGGGTCATGGCCACTTCCTTGGGGATCTTTTGCCAGTGCCTGACTACATGCTCAATAATGATAAATAAGTAGTGTAAATTCCTCGATAAATAATTCCTCAAAAAATTCCTCAATAAAAACTGTAAATTCCTCAAAGTAACTTGCTGTCTATCTTGCCCTAAAACTATCCACAGACATTTTGTTGTGATTGATTAATTACCAAGATATATCACATGAGACTTTTTCCTTGCATTTCAGAGTTAATAAAAATCAGTCCACAGTAACCGATCTTTCACCATTTTAATACTCTCAATATAGACTTTGCTTCTTTAATAAATCTTCTTTTTAAGATGTTTTTAAATAATATTACAGAAAATAGATAAGTATTCTGGAATTCTAATCCATGTTATAAATACTGTTTATTCTGCTTACTCTCCTATTGATAATATTATGTATGAAGTATAGTTTTCAAAAAACACTATTTTTAAACATCACTTGTTTAGTTATTATGTTTGAACTAAACTAAATCACCTAGTCTGTCTCACTCTACACTTTCATTAAATAATTTCACATGTCGTTGAAAAAAATCACATATATTCTCACCTGAAATGACCTCACTTAGAATGTCTTCTTGAAACCAAGACAAGGCTGTGATAGCTGCAGCTTTCAAAATTATTATTTCATTTTGACAGCAGTGCAGAAAGTATTCTGAAATTCATGTTTTTATGGTAAATATCAAGCAAATGAGTCCAGTTATCAAAACTCAGAGAATTTTAAGATATTTATTTTTCTGAATTTATATTAAAATCAAATTGACTGGACAATTTTGTTTATGCTACTTGGAGGAAGTAGAAATGTCTCAGGGTATTCAAAGATATAGAAGAAATAATTTGGGGAATGCCACATAACTAATTGACAATTAATTGAAAATAGGTGAACTCTTTGTTTTGTATTTTGTTTTATTTTAATGTAAATAAGGTGTCTCAATAAATCTTCCTTTAATTGTCCTTTGTTTTTTATATGTAAAAATAACCAGGATTATATTATGTATGTTCAGCTTCAAAGAATAAATTATACACAAACATTTTGGGAAACTGCTGGGTCCCTAGAAGATATTTGTATACTCTGGAGTAACAGCTTTGCATTAAGCACAAAAAATACTCAAAAATATGTGAACCATAATTGAGCCAATTGTCACACATCTGTAGATTAATGACTCACTAGTGTGATAGCCACTTCTGTCAGCTTTCACTAACATAGGCATAGGTGTCTTCTGATGAAAGAACAACAATTTTTATGCATGCAGTAGAAATTATTTTTGTCCCTCTCTCAGAGCAAATTTGTTATATTTATAGACAAAATATTTCTTCCTATCAATAAAGAAGATGTTGTGAGTGACAGTTGGTCTTGTTCATCAGCTTGTGATTTGTATGACCCGTATTTCATAAACAGACAACAGATAGCTGATTCTTGTTGTCTTAAAATTATTCCAGTTGTCTTCTGAAAAAGCAGAAAATATATGAGAAGAAAAAAATTGTATCATCATTAATCAAGTCTGTAACAAATCCTTGCCTTAAAACCGTGAATGATAGCATTAGAGTAAGAGTCTGGATGATTTTTCCACTCTTGATTGAAAACTATAAAGCACTGAGCTATGGATTATTAGAAATTTGTTTTCTGTTACATGATGTATACCAAATTAGAGATCCTTGCACAGTAATTCTTTATTGGATATGAGTATTATATGCTGATATTATTGTTTTGGTTTTTTTCTTTTTTTTTTTCTTTGGCAACGTTCTGCCAGCAACTTGAAAATTAAGAAGTATCCTGCCACTGATCTTTAAGAAAATAAATCGCATTATTAGGAGGAGAGATCTCTAATATAATAATACTGATAAAATGAAATAACATTTAAAATACTGTTTAAAGGACACTTACAGCCCTGAAAACATAGGCTTATGAAGGATCATCGCATTTTTAGGCTTTCCTCTTAAAGGTAATGTAGTACTCGAAGTGTGGCAATGTCAAAACTTTATAGAGGTAAAATTATTTCAGTATCTTTTGTAGTTCTAGTCTCCATGTTCTAAAAAGGACTTAGGTTAGCTAGAGAAAAAATAGAGAATAGCAACATAAGAAGTGAAGATGTTGTCTTGTGAGGAAGTGCTATAAAGGATGGTACTCTTCAATTTAGAGAAGAAAAAAAAATGAAGAGAATTATGACAGAGGTTTACCAAGTCGCTGAGCACCTTGATTAGCTGTTCTCAAACAGAATGGGAAGCATTCCACTAAAGTGTCAAGAATCTGATTTGAATAAATATGACAAAGTACTTCATGCAATGGGGAATAAACTGTAGCTTGCTCCTGCAGGACACCATAAAAGCAGGCAGTATCATAAATTAAAAAAAAAAATGGGCCAGGCAATCCAATGGACAACAAGCTTATGAAGAGATCATAAAATAATTAGTCAGAGTCCTAATACAGACATTGTACTGCAAGCATGGTGTAAATCCACTGCAGAAAGTGATCAAGCTGAAGAGTCTATCTTACTACCACCGCCAGAAACTCCAGTCTGGGCTAAAGGGAGCATTGGTTTGGCCCAGCAGGGTTCTTCTTGTGTTCTTCCAACCTCTCCTGGACCCCTGGGAGTTTCCAATTCTTGATAGAAAATAGCTATAATTATTTTTAACAATTTAAAAAATAGCACAATAGAGAAAATGGGCAAAGTTACAGACAATTCTAAAGGTATCTATTGCCTTTTATTTATCATCCAGATCAATTTAATACTTTTAGCAATTAAAGGGGTTTGTATGTTTGTTTCTTTTTTATTTTAAAGTATACTGCGTCTTCTCAATATGGGTCATGGCATCACCATAGGCAACAAAAGTTTCGGAATAATAATGTCTTCCTGCTGTTAAATAAAGGATGAGAGACTCTGAAACAGAATTTAAACACAAACTTCTGAGAGCTCCTTATCATCTGGCAATTAGTCCCAAATACCTACACTTTAAAAAAATTTAGAAGATCATGTCTTACAGAGGTCTAGATTATAATTTTAAGGTGATTAGAGAAGTCTTCCTTAAAAATAAGAAAATAGTGTTTGTCTTTTTTTTTTCTATTTGTAAAATTATAAACAGGGAAGAATATTTAAATTTACAAAACACAAATTTAAATTGCATTCATTTGAAGTCAAATTTCTGAGAAATTTCTTCAGTCTGCGTGGGGGCTTGACCCCAAAAATCCACTCTCCAAGTTCCCCCACAATTTACCTCAACACCAAAGAGAAGTTTTTAGACAGGCACACCTCAGCATGGGAGAAGGGAATTATATTACAATTTATTACTTACACAATAAATACTATATAAACTAAAAAGCAAATAAATACACAGTATTAATATAATCTCTATCACCCCTGGACCCTCCCACATCAGTTCAGGAGAAGTTTTCAGGGCGATAGTTATCAGGGAAGGGGGCTTCTTGCACCCCCACCAGCCCTCAGCTGCTGCTGAGGTCTCCTGGGCTACAAGGGAACACTTACTTTACCAGGTCTTCATCATGAAAGTCCAGGGAGTCAGCTTGTGAGTTCTTTCTCCCTGGTTCGTGACGGTTCCTTCCCAGAGAGTAAGATGTTCACTCTCCCTCTCCAGGTTGCAGGTTTCTGGGTTTTGCTCAGTCTTTCTACCCCAAATAGTTTTCACCAAAATCCTTACCCAGAAAAAGCCTGCTGGTTTGGCTTCTCTCTGTTTTAGCTGCTACAGCTTCAGCTCGACTTGCCACTTGGCAAGGGGGGCCATCCCCTGCATTCCTCCTTTGCTTTTTGGCTGCTCCCACCAAAACCTCGTGTAGAGCCTCCTCTGAGCCCCTTGGCCCATCTCCCATTTCTTCAACCTCACTCAAGGTCGCTACCCTCTCCCCCATCATTATGGGGGGGAAGAGGGAGTAGCGAGTCTGCTTTGATCTCTCTCTTCTGCCTGGAGTCCTTCCAGCTCTGCATATCACGGCTGCTTCTTCGGGTTCGGACCACCCCTGGCCCGTCTCCTGGCTCGGCTCCAATGCCAAGCCTTAAGTCCACGCCACCGCCTCTCCTGGGCAGTGGGGGGAAAGAGGCCCCTAGCCTTGGCCACAGGCACCCGGTCCAGTTAATATACTACCCCGAGCTCCCCGCAGCCAGGCGGAGCTCGGGAGAAGAGGGCCTGCCCCACTCCCAGAAGGGGACCAGCAGGCCTCTTTCACCTCATGGTCTCACACTCACACACACTGCCAACAACTTCTGGCTGTTGTAATATCTAATTTCACAGGGGCAAAAAAACAGCTCCAATTGGCTCCTCACTGGAAACTCAGCTGGGATCAACCACTTCCAACCGCCTTGGGGGGAGGGGGCAGCTCAACCCATGACAATCTGGAAAACTCACATCCAAACATTGAAACATGTAGGTAGCTGAGTTTGTGCCTACTCTAAATCTTATTTTTTCGCTTTTTTTCAGTAGCAACAATTCCAAAATAGATAACCTCTTGACTATATCAAATTAAGCAATAAGAGCTTATTTAGGAATCTCTATTTTGGTAAATTGAATGAAATTCATTGGGATAAAAAATTGCCTTTTTTCCTAACTAGTTGATCTCGAGTTCATTTCTTATTGTATCTATCTTCCAAGCACATGTTTATGAACCTTTATGATCTTAAATCTCTTCAAAACTTGATTTTTTTTAGAGGAAATACATTTGTACAAACTATATAGGTGCTAGGAATCAAATTAAAAAAAAAAAAAAGATAATTCAGAAAAGAAATATAAAAATCTGCAATATCAGGGCAGTACTCCGGTGGGAGGCATGCAATAAGCATGTTTTTCAGGAAGAACTCTTTTTAATTTTTAATTTAGAAAGGGTACTGAAATTGAGATACATATCTTTGGACATTTCCAGAGTATCAAAAATTTTTGAAGGAAAGTTCACTGTGTTGTATTTTTTATTTGATCATAAAAAAGAATCATGGAATCATAGAATCATAGAATCATAGAATCAGCTGGGTTGGAAGGGACCTCCGAGATCATCAAGTCCAACCCTTGATCCACTACCGCTGCGGTTACTAGACCATGGTGCTAAGTGCCACATCCAGTGTCTTTTTAAGAATCTCCAGGGACGGAGAATCCACCACTTCCCTGGGCAGCCCATTCCAATGACTGATCACCCTCTCTGGAAAGAATTTCTTCCTAATATCTAACCCAAACCTCCCCTGGCACAACTTGAGACCATGCCCTCTTGTCTTGCTGACAGTTGCCTGAGAAAAGAGACCAACCCCACCTGGCTACAACCTCCTTTCAGGGAGTTGTAGAGAGTGATGAGGTCTCCCCTGAGCCTCCTCTTCTCCAGGCTGAGCAGCCCCAGCTCCCTCAGCCTCTCCTCATAGGACTTGTGCTTAAGTCCCTTTACCAGCCTAGTTGCCCTCCTCTGGACCTGCTCCAGCACCTCAATGTCCTTCCTGAACTGAGGGCCCCAGAACTGGACACAGTACTCCAGGTGTGGCCTCACCAGCGCTGAGTACAGGGGAAGAATCACGTCCTTGGACCTGCTGGCCACGCTGTTCCTGATCCAGGCCAGGATGCCATTGGCCTTCTTGGCCACCTGGGCACACTGCTGGCTCATGTTCAGCTTCCTGTTGATCCAAACTCCCAGGTCCCTTTCTGCCTGGCTGCTCTCCAGCCACTCTGTGCCCAACCTGTAGTGCTGCATGGGGTTGTTGTGGCCAAAGTGCAGGATCCGGCACTTGGCCTTGTTGAACCTCATCCTGTTGGAATCAGCCCAACTCTCCAGCCTGTCCAGGTCCCTCTGCAGAGCCCTCCTGCCTTCCAGCTGATCGACACTCTCCCCCAGTTTAGTGTCATCTGCAAATTTGCTGATGATAGACTCAATCCCCTCGTCCAGATCATCGATAAAGATATTAAACAGAACTGGGCCCAACACTGATCCCTGGGGGACACCACTAGTGACCGGCCACCACTTGTGTGCGCACCATTCACCACCACTCTCTGGGCCCGGCCCTCTAACCAGTTCCTAACCCAGCACAGAATGCCCCTGTCCAAGCCGTGGGCTGCCAGCTTTTTCAGGAGTATGCTGTGGGAGACGGTGCCAAAGGCCTTGCTGAAGTCCAGGTAGACTACACCCACAGCCTTCCCCTCACCCATCAGGCGGGTCACCTGATCATAAAAGGAGATCAGGTTGGTCAGACAGGACCTGCCCTTCCTAAACCCGTGTTGGCTGGGTCTGATCCCTTGTCCATCCTGTAGGTGCTGTGTGATTGCACTGAGGATGATCTGCTCCATAACCTTGCCAGACACTGAGGTCAGGCTGACAGGTCTGTAGTTTCCTGGGTCCTCCTTCTGGCCCTTTTTGTGGATTGAAATAGCTTTCCAAAACTTCTATTCTTTTGCCATTATCTTTCATTTTAAAGACTTTAGGTTATTTGAATACCATGTTGAAAAAAATCTTCCTTTTTTTTAACTTTAGAAGAAAGCAAAGTATCATGATGAAACCAAACAGAGGCCTTTAACATTTATGTCTAAACATGTTCATCAGGATTAAATTACTATTAGCTATAATCTAAGAAGGCTGATAGGCAAGACAAAAAAAGCCAAGAGAAGCAGTATCAGGAGCAGGAGAGAACCGCTTTTTTGAGAGTTACAATATCATACATATCAGGGAAAGAACACAAGACCATTTTGGTTCCAGCTTCTTTCCTCAAAGCTCTCAAACCTCTGCGATCACACATAGAAGAAACAAGGATTTTAACTATTAAAGTTATGTGATAATTGTCTACAATATAAAATATACTTGCAGACAACGTAGAACATGTATCAAAGACATAGTTTTGTATACGTCACAATGATGATTAATATTGTGTATGAACAGAGAATTTGTAAAAATATATTGTTAATGAATATAGCAAAATGTCGGTTTACGATTTGAAACTGGCCTGATTTGTCAGTCTTTTAAATACTCTCATCAGTGTAGTTATGTTGTCTCTCTCTCTGACTATCTCTGTATTAATTTCAATAAAGGATCAAGACTGTATGAAAATTATTTATTCATACGCATATATATGAATCACTTATTAATGCCTGGGTCTACATTAACATTTTTGTTCAGAATGTGATTTTTTTAATTGAATTTATGCATCATCTCCATTTACTTCATTTTCCTTTGTTTTTCAGGAAGATTTTCATCTCCACAGATTTTTTGAGAGCAAACTAAAGTGCCAACTCCTACTAAGATGCATACTATATATTGGAAGCCCTAGTGAGCCTATAAAGGTGCTTATGGACAGCTTTGAATCACAAATGAGCTGAAGACATTCAGTTCAGGGAACCAAATGATACTGATAAGAAGTACAAATCTGAACCATGAAGTCAACACAAAACACATCAATGCCACTCTCCTATGCCAATCAAATATCTTACTTAAATAATATGTAATATATACTTAAATTACAAGCTAATAATATAGAAGCTTCAATGCCAAAGGTAGATAACACATCATTAGTCTTAATCTTATTTTCCTGAATGAAGATCATTTATTTGTTCTTTGCACATTTTGAAATGTTCATCCAGCATGTTGTCATTCTGGTAGTCTACCTCTGAACTGGAAGTCAATCATGCAAGTTAACCAATGTGTATTTTGTGTTTAAGATGAATAGGAAAAGACTTGTGAACATTTCACACACAGAAAGAGAAAAATTATCCTCTGTGTTCACTAAAGCTGCAATATGAAAATAGCTTCTGCTATGTAGCACAAACCAAAATAAATAAAGAGTATGTGTATTTTTCTATGAAGCTAGTATGAACCACTGCATCACCTAGGAAAGGGAGAGAGTAAATGGGATATATTTGTGAGGAAAAGTAACCAGGAGACTTTGTTTCTTTGAGCTTATTCTAGGCTGTCCTACAATATAATGCAACAGAACAAAGACAAGTACATGCTGTGCAAATTCCCTACGTAAGTGTTAAGTGAATGTGATTTAAACAGGTACGTTTTTTGTTAGGAAGCACAGGCTGGAATTTTCCACTGAATATTAAGGGTCAAGAATTTACCAATGCATAAAAATATTGCCACAGTGATATGAATCAAACTCTATGGTATAGTTCCCTCAAACTAAAATGTCATAGCAGGGAATATATAATAAGTCCTAGAAACTGATTAGTATATAGAAATCAGCAGAGAATTTGGTCTTATATCTTACCATCTGAGAGAGCAGATATTGTGGTCTGATATACAAACAGCAAATTGAGTTGCTTTGATTTAAGATAATTCTTTTTAAATTAACATGTACAATAGGACAGAAAAAAGAGACCAGATATTCACTGAACATCTGCTATTTTTGTGTCATCCAGGTGACTCACATACCTACATTTCCCCTGGGGATGCCAAGTTGTTAAAGCCAGCTTCTACTACAAGATTGGTGCCAGTAGAAAATGTGCATAAATTTGACTTCAGTGAAAAGTGTCATTTCAATATATTTCTTTTACTCAAGCCCTAAGATAAGGTTACATTCTATCTCTTTTTTTTTTTAATTAACCCATTACCACTGCTATTCTAGACAAAATAAATTTCTTTAGTTACTGTCTATGTTTAGAAAAGCCCCATTCTTGGGCAGATAAGCCTATCACATAAGGTAAAGGTATCTGGATTCTTTGAGTTACACGTAAATGAATAGGTTCAGCCCTATAATGAGTTACATGTAGCATATTTGAATACATGCCTCTTCAGCATCCACAGTGCAATCTGGTACATTCAAATTTCCCTGCTCTATGCTGTTAAAATGGGACATAAAAGTATAATCCATGACCAGTGACTGACTCAAAAATAATAAAGTCAGTGATGAATGCTTTCTTGCATTTGTTGCCTCAGTGTTTTGAAAGTGGTTTCTCTATCAGCAAACAAACCAGAGCTCTTCACGTTGTCCTAAGTTAAGAGAATAATAGCAATTGCTTTACATTACAAAGTGTTCATCTTTTGTGCTGATCCTTCTAGGTCCATTCTGATAAGGAAAATGTCTCCAATCCTTATGGCTTCCTTTTTCACATTTTTCCTATGGCCAGTGATGGACTTGACAATCACTTCTATGGGAATGACGATATAATTTCTTTGTCTGTTTGATTTCTGAGTATCTAAATATCCTTTTATACTAACTGAAATAATCAAAATAATGCATTATAATTAGCCCACTGAAAAAAATCATATATATCCTGAATATAAATTCGTATAACTAGACAGCACTAGTGATGAGTCATGAGAAGGTCTCCTAGTAGGACTAATGAGATCATCAGAGCATCTCATACACTCTTCTGAATTTATTCAGATTAAAGTAAATACTGGATTTCCTTTGTAAGGACTCACTTTTAATGGCACACTTACCACTATCTACTTGTCAGACACCAGATCAGTTATTCTTTGTTCAGAACCAACTCGTGGAGAGTGTGTGTGTGTGTGTGTGTGTATGTGTGTGTGTGTGGAGGGGGAAGAGTTGGGCTGAACCTCATGGAGGTTGGGTGGTGTCATTATCCCTCATGGCAGGTCCCTGGAACCCACACGGGGAAGCCCTGGGGTAGCTGTCAGACACAAACAGCCCAGAAAAACTGTAACATGCCATATCTCCTGGCGCCCTTCACCCAGCCTCAGATTGGCAGAGACAGTGAGAACACTGCTCCTCGCCCTGGCCTGGAACCCCAGAGTGGCTGGTGGGTCAGAGACCCCACATGGGGGGGGTGACCATAGGGACCAGAGCAGATAAAACCAAGGGCATGTTGTGCTCCTGCCACTTGGACTTGTTAGAGCTGGTCTTCTACAAGGCTTTGGTGGTACCTATATAATCCCTCATTTCATGGCTAGGCTTCACAAACAAAGACTTGGGAAGGACTTTACCCACATTTGCTGCAAGCACACTGGTGGCTAAAAAGGCCAATGCGAGATAGATAAATACATAATACGTATAATATAATAAGAGTCTCTCCTTTCTTCTTCTCTCTTCTTGATCCCTCTGCTTCTCTTTCTCTGCCCCTTTCTTGATGCTTAGAGTGGTTTGGAGCTGGAGGGATTAGATCTTGATTTAAGTGTTGTGGAGTTGGTTGGATTTCGCCTTAAATGTTGTGGATTAATGGAATATGCTGAGTCACTATTGCGGTAAAATATGCTGTGTCACTATTTTGTCTAGCTTGTGTGGTATTCTTTTGAGCTTGGCCAAGTCCCCTTGTTTACTCACCTAAATTAATAAAGAAATTCCTTGGGAACAAGCCTGTGACTTATTCTCTTGACACTGTCTCGAGGTACCAAAACCCCCTATATATTAAAGCAAAACTCATAGCCACTCCCGTGAGCTTGCAGCTCCAGGGCTGGAGTTTTACACTACTTCACACTAGTAAATTAGGAAACTAGTCTCTCTCACTCTCCAGTTTTACTCCAGATGTAATACCTAAAGAACAAAAGTTTCTAAAATTGAGCATCTGCAATAGAGGATATAAATGCTTTAATATCCTACAATAGAGAATACTAATCCCTTCTAAGAACACATTTATATTTCTATCCTCAGAATAATTTTCTCTACTCTAAATATAAGTAATTGAAGCAACCTTTCTTGAAATTCTGACTCAGCTTCCCAATCACCAGAAAGGGGCAAAATAATGGTGACTGGCATTAATTTGTGATCATCTGTGTGTAACTCGGAACTCAATAACTTATGATTATTGTTAATCCACTTGTTGGTGGATGATAAGTAATCATTCCTCATAAAATGTCAAAAAATCTAGGCACCTACTCCAAATTTAGAAACCTCACATTGCAGACGTGCAATTCTTTATTCCATCTTGTATTAATGACTTCAGATAATTTAAATGTCTTCAATTCAAACTCATTTTCAGAACTGTGTTTATAATTTACAAATCTTCACATATATAAGACATGAATCCATTTACACTAACTTCAATGGCAAAATTAATTCCCTTTTTTTAGATCATGGCAAGCACTAATTGTTGGTGGGGTGTTTTTCCTGTAAAGACTCTGCTTTGTCATGAAGCAAACTCTAGCTAGACGATTTATTGCTACCAAAGCAAGCATTTCATGATGACCCTTATCTTCTCACTTTTCTACATGTTCAGGCTCATCATAGCAAAAGAAAAGTCAAAAAATGATTTCTCCAATTTATTATTGCATTTGTCTGGAGGCAATTTTCTGACTGAAATGACACAAAGTCCACTGGGAAACAAGAGCCATGGACCCTATAAATATGCAGCCATCACTTCTCTGATCAAGCTTTTGACGGTATTGCTATGACTGTCATAATAAGCAGAAATGCTGCGGGAGAAAAATAAAAAGATTTTTTGTTTGAAATTCCTTGGTGCATTCCCTAGCACCCACAAAATTGCTGCCTATTGTAGACACCACAGAGTCTGAAAAATTATTACACACACTGTTGGCAGCTGCTGTCAGCTGAGAGGGGAACTGTTATTCACTTCAGCATGTCAATATTTTAAAAAATCATCATAGCTGCCAATTCTTCAGTGTATTATGTTAATATGAATGATTTGGGCAATTGTTTTTCTTTCACTGCCTATTGGAATCTTCTGGTATACTCCAGCCCGCTCCTCTTTCGATTTACTCTTTATCAAACAAAAACTAGAAGAAATCTATTGGAGGAATTACATAAAAATTGTTTTCCTAGACAAAATATAGTCAGTATTATCTTCTGCTGCCTGTAGGCTCATCAATTCTACACTTCTGTGTATCTGGTTACAATTTTTGTAAGTCAGGGGCCTCAGATTCTGCCTGGAATATGCTGCAGCTGGCACATTGCTCCCTCCTCACCAAGTGCGACTGAGTTTTGCAGGTAGACACTATTACCATTCTGATTGGAGTCAACAGGAGAATGATATAGTAAAAAAATCTATCAGACAGTCCAAAATGTCTGAGAACACTTATTTGGCCTTTTGCACTTCATTTTCTGATCCAGCTGGGCAGGACTACAGCTGACTACAGAAATATCTCTCATCTTCTCTGTTGGGTGGCAGTAGATTAAACGGTGAACCCCAATCAGGCTGGAAACAAACACATGCTTAGTACAAACAGAGAGCTGTGTGGCGGTTGGTAACTACGGCTGTGGCTCACTGCATGGGGCTCAGGAAGAGTTAAATAGGAATTGGCTCATTCTTAGGGAAGAAGCATTTTTTTAATGCTGTTATTGTCTAAATGACCTAAGAAGCAGTGAGTATGGCTGGAGGCCCGATTCAGAGTTAAGCTTAGGGAAACACTGTCTATTCAATTTTCTACTTGCTAGTAAGAAGGAAAAGTTGACAAAGAGGTCCTGAAGTCAACAAGTAATATTGTAAGTTCTGCAGAATGTATGAGTCCATGAGCAAAAAATTCAAACATGTAGGTCTGAGAACTCCCTAAACCCTCAGAAGCTCACCTCTACATAAATAATAATTATGTTTCTAGTTTCTGCAGGTGTTGAACTTCACAGACTCAAAAAGAGCAGCTGGGGCCTGATTTGCTAGCTGGCCTGAAAGAGCACTAGTTCCCTGTTTGTTTTCACTTGAACTGTTCCTCACAGAAAATTTGGGTATTTTTTTCCTCTCCATCCACATACTGTTTTTGAAACAGGAGTCTACTTCTATTCCCAGAAGTGGAATTTATAATTATAGAAAGGGCATTATAATTTCAAATTTGAGCAACTCAGTCTGCATATTTGTGTATTCAAGAGTTCTATCCAAACAAGAAGCATAAATTATTTATTATGGTTTTACCTGGTACCAAGGGTCAAACACTCATCTTTGATTAACTGATAGCTTCTTTTTATCTCTTAGATCAACTGAAAAAGGTGGAAGGTGGTAACAAAAAAAATCTGTGATTTTTATTCTTCACAAGCCTTCCTTGTGTATACTGAGTAGCAGTTGAACAAAGACACAAGCTATACTGAGAATAATAATATAGCCAGCAAAACCCACTCACCAAATAAGAAGCTGATAAAACAGAAGTGATAAGCCAAAGGGAACAAAGCGTTATCTGACTTGCATATTCAAATGTAAATATGCAAATTTTAAGTCTAGTTCCATTCTACAGTGAAACATCCTCTAGCTTATGATCCTGAGATTATGATAAAATTAGACGATCTCATTTCTTCTGTTTCTAATTGTACATTCTTTTCCTTAAGTATAAAGTTTGCACTAATTTATTTTTTTTGTTTGTTTATATACCCATATTATATTAAATGGAATTTTCCTATTGTGTCTTCTGTCCAACATATTTTTCCACTTTCATTTCCTTTTTTCTTTTTTTTGCACATATTGCTGACTTCCCCATTCTCCCCACACAATTTTTTTTCTTTTCTTTTTTTTTCTGGCTTAGTGAAAACAAGCTAAGAACAGTCAGGAAACTGCAGTTCCAGTAGCATTGCCCAGCAGAGAGCTGACAGTGACTTCACACCTTTTTGGAGAGTTTTCCTTACCTGCCATTAACATAATGTAGCATAAATACTTCAAATACTTTGGGTGGCTGAAAGGCATATTTTCAGTTCAGTAGAGGAGTGAAAAGTCAAAGGAGATACTGTCATGGATTTGTTGGAGAAATCCAACTTAGCCCTTTCTTCCTCATCTGATTTATTAAAGAACAAAAGCAACAAAAGAGAGAAAAAAAATGTTTGGAAATGCCACTTTTGTGATACAAAGGAGTTATTGGCTGCCTAATTAGTTACTGGAGCCATTTATAAATTTTTCTGACACTTCATGCTGTACAGTCTGTCCTGAGGTACAGCCAGCCTGTCCAAGTCCTACATGGATCTGCTGCACTGGGACTGTGTAACACGAAAGAGGTGTAACACAAAAGATAGGTCAGCTGGTATGAGAGACTGGAAAAAAGTTATTACTGGCTTGAAAAAACTCCGGGGGGGTGGGGGGGGAAGAAAGGGGGCAGATCAGGTTCTACCAAGGTGAAATGGTGCTCTGCACAGGTTCCCCTCCCATACCCTGCCTCCTTGAGAGCCACTGGTGCAGCTGTCAGTCACTGGCACACTGCCAGCACTGCCCCACACCACACTCCCTTGAGCCCCTAACTCAGATCCTGGATGGCTATTAGCCATTGGCACCCCTGAAACCCCATACCACACCCCGTGGAGCCCATCACCCAGATCCTGGATGGCTGGTAGGCTGGAAACTCTACATGGAGGGGAATGGCCATAAGAGTTCAGAGCAAATAAAACCAACACCATGAGATCCCCCTCCTGTTGCAGCCCTATCGTTCTTGGGTTTGTGGTAGCTGGTTCTACATTGGATCCAAGGCAGTAGCTATAATTCTCTCTCTCTCTTTCTTTACTTCCCTCTCTCTCTCTTTCTTTACTTCTTCTTCTTTTCCTCCTCATAATTTCCTTTTCTTTATAGTTATGTAACTTAAACCTGGACGGGTTGGAATTTGCTAAGTCAATGCTTTGTGAAATGTTTTATTGTGATTCAATGTTTGCTCTAAACTTTTGCCAAGTTTCCTTATTTTCCCAAGTTTGCCAGTACAAGTATGTTATTTTGACCACCTGAAAAACATTGTCACATTTTCCCTGTGCATGGCCTCAAAGTATAAAAGAACATAATGTCCCTTTAATAAATATGTTGGGCAGGTTTTGGGGTCTTACATATTTTTGGTGTAAAACCCCTTTGATGAGCTCATGAGGTGAGCCTGTGATCTTGCAGCTAGGAAACAGAAAATGATAATTACCAGTGGCACGCAAGCCTGCAGCATTCCATTATCAAAATATTTTTGCAAAACCTTGAGACTTCTATTAAATTCAGAAGATTTCAATGAAAACTTGAATTTAGACTTAAAACCAAAACTGATCTGTTTTGATGAGAATTTTCAAAAGGAATCTTGAGGCAAATTTTTAGGTTACCTCTTTGATGTGGTTTGAAGCTGGCTCCCTGCCAAGTCTCCAAACCTCACCACAAGAACTCCCCCCCCCAAAACCAAGGGAGAAGAGAAAAAAAACCCCAAGAGAACCGAAACAAGAGAGGCAGCTATAGCAATATATGTAAATATATTTGCACTTATATTACAGTTATATACAATTGAAATATGTGTACAATTTCAAAGAGAAAAGGGAAAGGGGAGGGGAAAGGAAAAAAGGAACAAAACCAAAATAAAATATACACAATCAATAGCCCAAGATCTAGCAACTAAAAGAATTAGCAAAAGAATATCTTACTACTCTCCTTGGGACAACGGAAAGTAGAGCTGGAACAACTGCCGGCAATCTCTGTCTCCCAAGGTCGGACAGGCCTTACCAGGCCTCACTCCCCAACACGACAGACTCAACAGCAGGGAAACCCGCGCCTCCAAAGCTGCCAGAAGGAAAGAGGGGGAAAGGCCTTTCATCATTTCTTCTTATACCCTGGCTTACATAAAAATCACAGGGAATACCAGGTAAATCTGGGCACTTCCTTGGTTACAAACTGGTCACCAAGGAAGGCCTAGACTAAACTACCACACTCTTTAAAACAGATATCACATTCCTTCTTCTGGCTTCTTTGACTCATTTTTAAGTTTCTTTTATTTTATTTGCTCCCCATGATCAGAACAAATGGAGGAAATATGGTGAAATATCTCATGGGTTGAGATATGGAGGGGAGATCACTCACCAGTTATGATCATTGGCAAAACAGAAGCAACTTGAGGAAAATTAATTTATTGCCAATTAATATCAGTGTAGACAGTGAGAAATAAAAACAAAACTTCCTCCCACCCCACTTCTTACCGGGCTCAACGTGTCTCCTGATTCTTTTTCTTCCTTCCCCTGAGTAGTGCAGAAAGGATGAGGAATGGGAGTTGCAGGCAGTTCATAACATGTTGTTTCTGCCACACCTTCCTCCTCACACTGTCCTCCGGTTCCAGCATGGGTTCCCTCCAACAGGATACAGTCCTTCACAAACAGCTCCAATGTGGGTCCTTTCCATGGGTTGCAGTTCTTCAAGAACTGCTCCAGCATGGGCCCCTTCCACTGGGTGCACTCCTTCAGAAGCAGACTGCTTCAGTGTGGGTCCCCTGCAGGCCACAGTTCTTGCCAGAAAACATGCTCCAACATGGGCTCTACTCCACAGACCACAGTGCCAGCCAGGAGCTTGCTTCTGCATGGACTTCCCACAGGCTGCAACTTCCTTCAGTGCACATCCACCTGCTGCAGCATGACATCCTCTATGGGCTGCAGTGTGGATACCTGTTCAACATGGTCCTCCCCGGGCCTTCTCTACCCAGTATGTGACTTTAGGCTGTAGAGAAGCACAGACTAGGTAAAAAATCCAGCTGACTATGTAACGTTAAACAATCTATAAAATTAAATGCCTTAGAAGTAAAATCTGAATTTTGGACTTAGATTATTAAATGTGGTTTAAATTTCTGCTCCTGTCACATAAGTAATTGTTGGGATCTAGACCTTAAACCTCATCTAATTTAACAGTAGTATTCAGTGAAGAGGATACAGTGTGAATACAGTCAGAAAATTATCATTGCCATTCTTTTGGATTATTAGACTTCAGGATTACAGGAGCATCAGTGCCAAGAGTGGACTTCTCATAAAAATAAAATTTAAAAAAATTATCTCACAAAGCCAAGTAGACTTCAACCTGTCATGTTGTTTTCAGCTTCTATCTCAGATATGGCTTCCCAAGAGAGAGAAGCTCATTCTAGTCTGTGAATCAGTTGTGCCTGTGAAGATGAGCACTAGGAACATAAGCCTGTAGTTGTGGCTTTTCAGTTTCTCTGCTGTCAGACTTTTCTTAACAGAAATTTTACACAGATTCTAATCTATTTCCCAAGCAGTTGAATGGTTTTAAATAGAAGAATCTGGTTTTGTCAGACATGAAATAAAAAGTCTAGAATTATTTTGAATCCTGATGTTTTATCTTTATCAGATAATGTTTGGATATGTTACTCATATGTGCTGAAATTATTTGAATTAATTTGCAAACAAAACAATTTTGTCATATTGGTTAAAAAATTGGCACAGACTGACCTCTGACCCAAAGAACAGATGATGCAGCATGGTCTCTGTCCTCAGTACTTGGGAGTTTCTCCTTCAAGAGCAGGCTACCCACAGTCTCTTTGTTACCCTTGGCCTTGGATCTTTGACTAATATCTGATATGCTGTGAAACATGAGGAAGGCCAAGGAGAATCTCCATCCTTTATTGGACATAGGGGGAAACATATAGACAAAGGATGAAGAAAAGGCTGAGGAACTTAATACCTTCTTTGCCTCATTCTTTAATATCAAGACCAAGACAAGTTGTTGTCAAGGTACACAGCCCCCTGAGCTGAAAGACAGACAAGAAGCAGAATGAAGCCCCTATAAGGCAGGAGGAAATGATCAAAGAACTGCTATGTAATTTAGATCTGGTGGAAGAGTTCACCAAGCCCCTTTCCATCATTTAGCAGCAGTCCTGGTCAACTGGGGAGGTCCCTGCTGACTGGAATTTGGTATGTGATGCCCATCAATAAGAAGGGTCAGACGTTGTCTGGGAAGGTCATGGAGCAGATCATCTTGACTGTCATCATGCAAGAAGTACAGGACAACCAGGAGATCAGGTTGGTCAAGCAGGACCTGCCTTTCATAAACCCATGATGGCTGAGCCTGATCTCCTTCTGTGATAAAGTGACATGCTTAGTGGGTGATGGAAAGGCTGTAGATGTTGTCTACCTGGACGTCAGCAAAGCCTTTGACACTGTTCCACACAGCATTCTGTTGGACAAGTGGCTTACCTGGGAATGGATGTACTCTTTGCTGGGTAAAAAAATGGCTGTACAGCTGGATCCAGAGAGTGCTGGTGAATGGAGTTTAATCCAGCTGGCATCCAGTCTCCAGGCATTCTCCAGGGCTCAGTATTGGGGCCAGTCCTGTTAATATCTTCATCGACAACCTGAATGAGGGGCTTGAGTTCACTCCCAGTCACTTCTCAGACAACACAAAGCTGAGCAGGAGTGTGGATCTGCTGGAGGGTAGGAAGGCTCTACAGAGGGATCTGAACAGGCTGCATTGATGGGTCAAGGCCAACAGTATGAAGTCCAATAAGGAGAAGTGCCTAGTCCTGCACTTGGGTCACAACAACCCCATGAAGTGTTACAGGCTGGGGCAAGAGTAGCTGGAAAGCTGCCCAGCAGAAAAGGACCTTTGGGTGCTGTTTGACAGCTGGCTGAACATGAGCCACCAGCGTCCCCAGATGGTCAAGAAGGCCAATAGCATCATGTTTTGTATCAGAAATAGTGTGGCCAGCAGGACTAGAGTACTGATTATTCCACTATACTTGGCACTGGCAAGGCCACACAGAATCAAAGAATGGGTCAGGTTGGAAGGATCCAACTGCCCTGCTCAAGCAGGGTCACCCTAGAGCACATTGCACAAGATTGTGTACAGACAGTTGTCGAATACCTCCAGTGAGGAGACTACACAACCTCTCTGGGCAACTTGTTCCAGTGTGCAGTCCCCCACACAGTAATGTTCTTCCTCATATTCATATTGGAATTTCTGTGCATCAGTTTCTGTCTGTTGCCTCTTGTCCTATTACATAGCACCACCAAGAAGAACCTGGCTCCATCCCCTTGTCACCCTCCTTTCAGACACTTATATACATTGATGAGGTTTCTTTTCAGTCATCTCTTCTCAAGGCTGAACAATTCCAGCTTCCTTAGCCTTTCCTTATAAGAGAGATGCTCCAGTCCCCTAATCATTCTTGTAGCTCTCTGCTGGACCTGTTGCAGGAGCTCCGTGTCTCTCTTATATTAAGGAGCCCAGAACTGGACACAGCACTCCAGGTGTGGCCTCACTAGGGCTGAGTTGAAGGGCAGGATCACTCCAAATCCTGTGTTCATTTTTGGGGCCCTCACTACAAGATGGACAATGAGGTGCTGGAGTGTGTCCAGAGAAGGGAACGAAGTTGATGAAGAGTCTGGATCACAAGTCCTGTCAGGAGAGGCTGAGGGAGCTGGAGCTATTTAACCTGAAAAAAGGAGGCTCAGGGGAGACCTTATTGCTCTCCACAACTACCTGAAAGGAGTCTGTAGTCAGGTGGATGTTGGTCCTTTCTCCCAGGTAACAAGTGACAGAATGAGAGGAAATGGACCCAAGTTGCACTGGGGAAGGTTTAGATTAGATATCAGGAAATATTTTTTTCATGGAAAGCGTTGTAAAGCATTGGAACAGACTGCCCAGGGATGTGGTGGAATAAACATGCCTGGAAGTTTCCAAAAAACTGTGTATATGGCACTTGAGGACATGGTTTCATGGTGAACATGGTGGTGGTGCTATGTTGACAGTTGGATTGATGATCTTAAAAGTCTTTTCCAACCTTAACGATTCCATGAAACTGTGATTCTATATATATATATTTAAACTCAAAGTGTATGAAACTCTGGGAGTGCCTACACTATACCTCACCAGCAGGTCAGTGATTTTTATAACTGATGAATTTTTTGCTTACCTTTGGGTGAGAAACGAGGATGTTTACAGGTGCAAAACCTGGAATCAAGTCCTTTGGAGTAGGCAAAGGGAACCTAAATTTGAAGAAGTTTTCATCCATACTGACTTTGGGAGAAAAATTTATAATTAAATAACTCTCCAAGTTATGCCCAGTCTTTCTCCTGGAAACAGCTAGATGTGGTGGTCCAAAACAGCTACAGGGAGAAAATTAACAGGTAAGTGCATGGTCAGGAAGAAGACAGCAACTTATTTACTACATAAAGCTCCATTTTTTATCTTTATTCCCTTTTTTGCCTCTTGCTTTTGCATCTCAATGAGTAGTAAACTGTCAAGTCTGCACTCATTCACTTGTAAATTAATGAAAATGTGTTAAGACCTCTCATCTCCATTCTAACTCAAGACAGAACAAGCATGTTCTATACATTGCCATGCAAAAGAGAAGAAAGATTGTTAGGTGTAGGTATGGCAAAAGATCAATGCATTCAGTGTTTAATTTAACGCTCATAGGAAATGAGTTTATTCTTTATAATAGGAAGGTCTACTGTTTCAGTTTTGTTAATGCTTAAAAGTCACAAAAGAGCTATAATCTTAAATGAGAAAGAGAGATCAAAAAAATGAGAAAAATCCTGAAATATATTTAATTGGGATATCAGACAATACAATTCATTCCCTGTGAAGAAAAAGATATTCATGTGTATTGCAGAAACGTTTGCATGAAAAGAGAGCCATGTATCTCTCTATGTCATTGTGACTAACTACTTCACAATTTTTTTCCTTTTTACACATTTTTGCAACTGGATATAGTGGAAATCTAACAATGAAAAGTTTATCATAATTTACTTTTTAGCATTTCAACACAAATATAGCATAAAAAAAATCTTCTCCCAAGTGTGAGGACCGAAAGAGCACAGTTGCCTGTCTCAAACATTGTTAAGGCCATAGAAGGACTTTGCCAAGAGATAAGCATTGAATGGAGTGACAGGATGGTGCTAACTCCAGACCTGGTGGAGGTTAGCTCATCCTGGTTTATGCATCTGGATAAAAATCCCACTGTGGCAATCTATGTAAATAAGCAACTGCTCATACCTGTATCACTGGTCAAACAATGATCACCCCAAGTTATGGGACAGATGCCATCTGCAACCACCAACAACTACCAAAGCCCCCCTGAATACACCTCTGCAGATACCTAGAACTTGGGCTGTAACATAAGGCACCAGAGCAGGAACTTGACATAAGATAAAGGTGGTACTATTGTCCAGGTGTTATCTCAGACTTGGGGAAAGGTGACAAAACTGAGGGAGAAGAATGTATCACTGATAATGGACACAAAGAATGCAGAATTTACAGGCCACAAGGAAAGCAAACTCAGCAACTGTGATGAAATTAGCTCTGACTGGGTAAAAGGTAATTCTGGCAGGGGGAGATCATGACCACCAACTCATGGCCCACTGACCCAAGAAACCCAGACTCAAGAGAAAGAATAAAGATACAGAATAATTAGTGTTAGAGGCGAGGGAATCATTTAACCAATAACATAAGAGAACTTGTAACCAATGAGGACTGATTCCTTTGTTTGCTAAAATATATAAATAGTGAAAAGTTTTGAGTGGCCTTGGGACCCCCATCACTGAGAAAACCAGAGTGAAGAAGGACTAATGGGACAGCACTGGATCCACTGGAGGTAAATATCTTCTGTTTGATCTCTGTCTCTCTCCGCCCTCCTTCACCTTTGTTATTTCTTTTTCTCTCTCTTCATTACATTCATTGTAAAACAAATTCTGTACAACTGACTTTGGCATATGGGCTCATTTGCACCTTAATTTGGGCAGAGGCATCTCTCAATATTCATATTTTAACACTAAATATTTAAGTTTTGGTACTTTTTTGCATAACAGGTAGTACTAATCTAATCTTAGATAAACAAATTAAACTACCCAACTAGCAACTAATCAAACTGAGCTAGCTCTCCTCTCTGAGGACTGAGAAAAGAGACCTTACTAGCATGTAGTTCATACTATCCTCAAAAGATTTCAAGAATTTATATAGAAAATTATTTAACCTGTAGATGTCTCCAGTGTCTAAACAGTAGATTGTCTAAACTTTGAGATGAATCATATGTCCCTAATCCTTGCACATGGGATAATCCAAAATAAAATAAAATGAGAAACATGTTGTCTAACTCATCTGATCAGATGCCAACATATATTTTACAATCAAATAAACTAAACTCTTTTTCTCTTCTCTGATTAGGAAGGCAGCTTAGTTTTACTAGTTTAGGTATAAGGCAGCCACATTTGGTCTCAGTGTCAATATCACACGAACATTATTATTTGCAAAAATTAAGAAGTTAATAAAACATCTTGTTTGAAGAAAATTAGGGGCTTGGGGGGGTTATTTACATGGAATCTCAGTTTTATTCAATGAATTTACAGTGTGAATCTTCTGGAAGAAATGCAGTATGCAATCCTGTACCTACTATCAGGATGCAATCTATCAGAAGCAAAAGAGTGATTCATTGATAAAAAAGAGCATACAAAATTTAAAAAAAAAAAACCTTTTTTTCCCACTCTAATCATAGAAAATTGGAAAAGGCATTATTTTAGCTTTCTAAGTTACTGTTTATTCTCACTTTTTTCCCCTCACTATCCCTGTCAGCCAAGTAGACTTTAATCTCTCTAATTCCTTCACAGGTAAAACATGTTTCAAATTTCCTTACTCAGTATATGGAAGAAACAGAAAATACATAAGTCAGGCATATCCTCAACTGAAATGCTACAGAATCAGCTTTCACAGAAATAAAGGACAAAAATGTTCTGTGGCTGATTTTATTTAGATTCACAAAAGTACTGCCTTTGATTATAATAATAATAACTGTATTCCCTATTCCTGTTCCTCTCTTCCCCTTTGCTAGGGGTTATGTGGGAACATTGTTTTCCTTTGCACATTTTTTTTATTTTGCATGTGTCAGAAAGGTCATTTAAAGCATGGCTAATCAATTTATCTAAGATCCTTTGAGTCAGAAGGTAAATAATGTAGTAGATGCATCCCAATAAATCTTTATCATCCCAGTTACCGGGTTCTTCCTTCCCTTGCATATCAATTGCTTTGTTGCAGTAATTTTTGCCCTAACATTTCATCACATGCCTTGTTTATACACATTTCTTAAAAATCTTTTTAGTAGAATGAAAATTAAAAACCTATCTGCAACTAAATTAGCAAATACTTAATTGTCTACCTCTCCTCCTACTATTATTCTGTATAGTCTTTTTTTTCTTACTTGTTACATACATTTAACTTTTTTATTCATCATACCTATATCTATTCCTTCTGATCTTTTCTATTAGCACTTCTTGAAAATATTTTTAATCCCATAAAATCTCATATTTGTCTCTTTTCTTGTAATTTACAGGTATATTAGAAAATCTATTTGCTTTCTGAAATCTGTATCTACTAAAGCATTTTTTCCCATATAGTCATTCATGGAGATAGATACTGTTTAAAGTTTTAGGATAGAATTTTTTATTAGTAGAGGATAGTTTTCTTAGCTTTCACACTCTCTAGTTCTTTTGGCCTTAGTATCTCATTGTAGGTGTCTTTGCAGTAGAAGTTATTTCTTAAGGGTATTCAAGTCTTCTAGTAGGCTGGAATTCTGATAGACATTGCTGGCTAGGTAAAAGTAAGTAAAGAAAACCAAATTCTTCTTCAGTAACTTTTATATTTCCAGCCTAAATATTTCAACATCATGCAATTTATCTCCCTAAATAAAATAAAATTACTATATTTTAGTTAGAGATGAAAAATTAAAGTGCAGATTTCCATGGTATTATTACAGATGGTCCTGCAGCATTACAGTCATTGCAAATTTTGGCGCTGGCTCTTGTGAGCATTCTTATGAGGCCAAAGTCTTCTCTGTAAATGCAAGGTCATAGCTGGAGGTGAGGCTGTCTTTTGAGAGCAAACAGATATGCCTCTAATCAAACACTCTGTAAGTAGATTTATCTCAGTATGCTCTACATATTGATGTAGAAATCCTATGTATTTGTAAAATACCATCTTGAGACCTCGCCTGCCATGAGCTCACTCCTTTTGTCAGTCTATCAATTCAGTTCAAACAGGTTAATAAGTCCTTTAAATAATATTTTTCTTGGGATGGTAGAAATCACTTGAATTATTGTAACAAAACCTCCTTGCTTGGAAAAAAAATCAGGCTTTTCCACAGTGGAAGAAGACATTATGATCAGCATGTGACAAACAGATATCTAGTCTTAATAAGACATATCATAGACAGACAAATCAAAAAGCACTTATGTTCAGGACTGCCATCTTCTCTTTCCAGCTGCCCATAGAAACAGAATGCCAGAAGTATTCCAGAAGCACATCAGGCAGAAACCCAGAAAGCTGGTCAAAGCCTAGTCTAATTACTTAATGCAGAACTCTGCAAAGTACATGCAATGGAATTTTTTTACTGCCATTTTTTCTCCTGCATTTACATCCCACACATTATTAATTAATTTTTAAAGGTGTGCTTCTCACAGTATACCTAGTGTCCAGTTCTTCCTGTTAAAGTATTATAAAACCATCAATATGCAGCTGTAGGAGTTACTTATGCTGCCGAAATCATAAACGTAAAGACACTTCCTATCTCTTTAATGTATCATGTGATTAGCCTTTCAAAACACTTAGGAATTTTTTAGCTTTCATTATATTCCTATCTATGAAAACCTTTCTTTAAGTCAAAAACAATGCAAAAAAATCCACTATAAAGCCTGTTATGTGTTCCAAAAGATAAATAACACAGAAATATTTAGGACAAGCACAATATTTAGGATCAGTTATCATAATCTCTCAGAACCGTTATAACTTTTCATTTGACTTATATTTCTCTCCAAAATAGCAACTACTCTGGCCACCATATTTAACCTATTTTGTCAACAACGACTCCTATAAAATAAAAAATGGGTCAGTAAAAAAATATTCAGAAAATATAGAAAATATCCAAATGGAATATTTGAAAGCTGAAAGAGAAGTATTTCTAAGGTACTTGCTTCGTGGGTATTGAGGCAGGAATTTGTGTTTTAGACTTCACAATCATTTTTAGCAATTGCATTCAGGGTGGAGCCATCACAATTAACAGTAAAGAATGGCCTTTCTTGTTTTCATATTCAGCCTATTCTTTAAAAAAAAAAAGTGTTCAACTGACAGACTATGGAAGTTATGAGTGCTTTTGGCCAAAATCAGATAAATAAATAAATAAATAAATAAGGTGTAAAGTGATATGAATAAGCACGATGTTAGACAAAAAGTTGAACTAGTCTCTGTCCTCTAAAAGTACCTAAGAGCAGATTTTTAAGGAATAACACAGTAATGAAATTATATTTCTTCAGAATATCTTTTTTTTTTAATATAGTGCATGCCTCAAAGCATCCTAAACTAGAAATCTGATTTTAGCTAGCACAGCCTCATAGATTTTGCTCCTATGTTTTTTAAACTAATTTATAATTTTACTACCCGCATCTTGCAAGAAGAAATTCTAGAATGTAATTTTGTATTCTGAGAAGAATCGCCTTTGTTCCTTTGTTTTAAACTTGCCATTAGGTTCAAATTAAAGTTAAACTACTTTGATGTTTTTATTCTAATAGGCTGTCTTATTAGGGGCTAGATGTAGGACTATATGTCCTATTAGATCCTATTAGATGAATTGTCCTATTCTTGCATGAATATTCTCTATGAACATTTTCTACTCTTCTTATGGCTTACACACATTTATAATACTTTCTTTATTCTGTCTCTTTTTTTTCAAATTGAAGAGTTCTGGCTTACTCAGTTTTTCCTCAGCAAAAGCAATTCTATATTTTATTTTTTATTTTGTACTGTTAGAGTTCAGATATAACTTTTTTTTGAGATAAGGGGTTCTAAACTGCGCATGTGATTCAGAAAGAATATTCAAAATGATATATTTTTTATTGTTTGGGTTTGGATATTTTCTTTTCTTTTCTAATTCTTTTTAAGGTTTTTTCCTAATAATTCCTAATGAACTTTTTCAAATATTATTTTTATTTTGAAATAGCTACAAATTGTAGAGGTGAAGTGTCTACAGAACCATCTGTAACTCCAAGATCTTGTTTATGACAACTATTAGTCAACTCAGAGCCCAACATCTTAGCATAGGGTTATTTTTTTCCCATATATGTTAATTTACATTTATCAATGGTGACATTTATGTCTCAGTAGTACAGAACTGTAATATCTTTCCATAGTTCTCTACGGTCTCTGCTAACTACTTGAATAATTTAAAATCATCAGCAAAAATTGTGATTTCATAGTCCTCCTTTCCAGACTTTTATGAGTACGTTGAAAAGCTTAACTAACCAACACAGAAAACTGTGGGAGTTAAGAATGTTAAAAAACTAAGAAAAAACTTAGTAGATAAGATAAAATCAAAGGTATTCCTAGCCTGTATTCTGTTCTTGGCAGTGGATTACATCAGTTGCTGACAGAACAAAGCATATCTGACAAAATTATATTGTGCCTTCATGCACCATCCTTCTGTACAAAACTCCTGGTCCTGAGGTTATATTTCTACAGTGCTGGTAAGACTTGACTGTTAGATCTCCCTCCACAGTGAAAATTTGCCATTTATATTCTCTATTTTCTGCTGTTTAGTCAGTCTTTTACATAAGTTAATGATCTTACCCTTCATGGATTTATAGAACAGCCCAGATTAGAGGGAACCTCAAAAGACCATCTGGTCCAACCTTTTATGAAATAGGGAGCCCAGATGAGAGTATCAGAAAGAGAGCCAAGGTGAGATTACTGGGAGACAAAATGAGATTAGACCAGTTCTACTTAGTTTATTGATTATCTTTTGGTGATGGACCTTGTCAAATGCTTTTTGGAAATCTTCACACACTTTATCAGATGGATCAGATTAATATCAGCAGGATTTCTTTACAGCTCCTGGGAAATTGGTCCTGCAGCAATAAAGATTGTATTCTTCTTTTTCAATGCAGTGTTGAGTATAACTTTGATAGTTAGAATTTCATTCAACTACTTAGTATATGAAGGTATTTTTAAATGACAGTAGCCACAAAAATACTAATATCTGTAAGAAGAATAATGTTTATAGATTTCCTTATGGTCTGTTAGAGCACCTTTCTAGAATTTTGTTTGGTTATGTTAAAGAATTCAGTCAGCCGATCCCAAGAACAGAAGCAACTTTTTAAATAACATTGAGAAGAAAGTTGGAACTAAGGTCCATGTCTCCTTCTCTTGGGAGCTGCTTTGGGTCTGAACTGTGCCCCTTGGCCTGTGCTCTTACTCTTGACACCAGTCTTACCTTCACTGCAACCTGTTCTTGTTGCTCCCTAAAATGTCTCAAGTGGATATACAAAACCAGACAGACTAGGATGGAAGGGGCATTAGGATGTCAACAGTGGTCCATCCTCCCAGGTCAGACTTTGAAGCCTGCTCAGATCATTCAAGTCATGTTCATTAGTGCTTTGAAAAATTCATAGCCACCTTGGGCAACATGTACCAGTTCTGGAATATTTACATTGAAGTGATCATTTAATTTTTTGAATTTTTTTTCTTTGAAACAAACACAAAACAAAAACGAAACCAAAACCAAACAAAACAAAACACAACAAAAAACCCCCTAACCTACAGCTCTCATAGTTTAATGTTCCAGAATCTGTTATTGGACATGTAAACAATACGTCTATTAATTCTATAGATCACATCTGCTTAACAGCTTCTTAAATTCCACTGCTTTAAGTTAGTGACCTACACATAAGAACCTAATGTCAACCAGTATGCTTTAAGGTTATTGACAGCAACCACATGAATCGACAGTTTTCTCAGAGGACATATATGGGATCTGAACTCATCTTCAATAGCAGGTGCTGCAAATGAAGGGTAACCATGGTACTCTCAAGCAACAATGGATACCTTGTGTGTGGGTAACTGAATCAAATCCATTATTTGTATTATTTTTGTTTTCCTCTGGCTGTACTCAGACTTAAGTCACCAAGATCACTTGAAGAAACAAAGGTAGACAAGGTATGTAGAAAGATGTCTACACCTAAGAGCTGAATTCCAGTTTCAAAGACAGATGTCTGGAATCTGAAATGTTGTCCTATTTTAGCAATCTGAGTTCCAAACTACTTTCTATTTTGCTTGAAAATAATATTATTTTTTAAAATAAAGGTAAATATAAATTCTTGCAGTAATCCGGTGGCTTGGAAAGTGTTGACAGAAAACACAGGGACTTGTGGACCAATCAAGCCACATAAGTTTCCTCTTAAAGTATATTGAACTTCCTAAATATCTCTTTCTGAAGAAAGTTTTCACTGCATCAGTTAAACCCAATTTCAAAATTACTTTTGAAACAAAGAATGAGACAGTTTGAAATAAGCATAAACAAAGTATGAAAATTTATACTAAAAATTTTTCTACCTTTGAGTGGGCCAGCATGAGCGGTTGTGTTCTTTTGAATGGAGTGGCATTTTGGGGTGCAATAATCGGGGCGACAAGACAGGAATCACACCTTGGTTGTGTGAACGTGAACCTGTGGAGTGCTTTCTCAGTAGTGCATCCACCAGTAAGGTGTTGGGAGTGGCAGGAGTGCACTCATGGTCAAGGGACCCTCATCTCTCACAAGAAGGGTGAGCATGGAGGAAGACCCCTACTCCCAGGCAATGGGATGCTGGTGACCTTCATGACCTGTACCTTTGTCTGAAGGAGTGTGTGTCTATGTGTGGGGATAGAGAGACAGAGAGAAGGTCACTGGCTACAGAGGGGTGTTTAGAAATAAGTGTTTATTGACTTTTTCAATTGTCTAGTAGTGTGATTTATCTTCTGTATTGTTGTTATTAACCTTGACTGTGTATTCACCAATTGCTTGTTAATTACTTGTCATCAATAAATCACTTTTATCTTGATTTTGTTCAAATTACATGAACTGAAAATTTCTTACCTTTGATAGATATCCTGAGGTTCTCAGGTCTTTGTTGTGGATAGCTGGAATATGTATTTAGTTTTTTTCCTCTAAAAATATATTTTGATTTTATAGGAGGCAAATATAAATATTGTCTGCCATGTCAGACCCCAATATTTTAAATTGCAAGCCTTGACATTTCTGAAAACATTAGTTCCACAAAACTGTATTTCAATACTGTTAAAAAAGAATGTGATTCATTTCAGGCCTTATTTAATAGCCTGCCCTATGGCATGCTGCCCAGCCCCCAACTAACCCAGAAGTGTCATAAATCACAGCTCTGTTTGCATCTTTTGGAAACACTGTGGCATTTCAAATAATGCTAAACATCTCCATTTGGACAACTCATCAAACTCTCTATCAGCACTTAAAATAGGACCATTTACACACAATGAGAAAAATTCCTGGAGAATGAGAGGTCTCAGCTGGATACAGACTCATGTAAAGAAATTACTGAGAAATTGTGTCAAAATGTATTGCCGAAATATCAGGAAGAAAATCAGCACAACCAAACCAGTGTGTGCAACAAACTTGCTACTGATGTAGAGAAAGAGAGAGCAATAAAATGGGTAGATTTGCAACAAACACTGAATTAATTATAGGTGTATTTAATATTTTTCTCCCTCTAGTGATATATTCATAGGTAAAATTTCAAAAAGAAAACTATTTTTTTTTAAATTTTTGATAGAATTGTGATAGGCTTAAAAAAGCAGAGAAATATTTAATACCCCCTGCAAAAGTAAGATCCTAATGACTCAATATCAGAAAACCCACAAAATACTATCATAACAGCAAGTTTTGTAAAATCCTTTCAATCAAACAAAACAAAACAAACTCTTTTATCAGGTCCAGACTTTTAGTAATCTCAAACCTAAATCTATCAAAGATAAGCTAGCTTGCCATATTGGGAAATCTATGTGTAAGTATTTAGTCAGCATTTGAGGTACAATTCATTAGGTTTCGTTTAGTATAAGAGACTTACAGAGAATAATTTTAGTTGGAAGAAAATGGTTTAAATCATATGGCAATCTCTTTAGTTGTATCACAGGTATTTGAATATTCATTTACCAGACTCTGTAGTCGTGTCACATACTTTCATATGTGCAAAGGCTTTCTCCAGTTTTGAAATGCTTAAAATACACTTCATATCATGATGCATTTGACAATGGGGTATATTTTGTATTGCTTCTTTTAAGACAGAGGGTGCAGACAAGCACAACAGAGGAGGAGAAGAACAAGCAAAGGGGATTTTTTGCCTGGGTTTTGCCTGCTATACAGACTGATGTAAATGCTGGTCCTCACAACAGCTGCTTTGCATTCCAGACTTGCTTCACATTAAAGCACTTCAGCTACACTTCTCCCACCCTGATATGTTACAGTCACTTCCAGTACACTTCTGGGCAAGAAAAACTATAGAGGTAAAAACATTAAATTTCTCCTCTATAGCTCTAGGTGAACTCCTATAAATTCCTAATCCCATGTGTGGAAATATAGTAATGAGAATCAAAGGTAAACAGTTTATAAATTTTCTTTTTCACCAATAAAATATCTATTCATGTTCACCAACCTATCTGGAATGCCAAATAAGAGAAATAAGAGTTTATTTCTTTTTCTTTCAATTTTTCCTTTTTTTTTTTTTAATTCTACTTGCTATTAGGGACACTAGAACAGTGAAGTTTAATAAGAACAGCAGTAAAACTCAAAATTGAATTCAGGTGTTTGTATGATCAGTTGTGAAATACTGTTTTATGTAGGATATCAAAACCTTGTAGTGTTAAAAATGTTTTTAAAAGTCCTGTGTTCAGGAGACAGCTTCAAAACATTGGCATCTTGAAAATAAGGCAGAATATAAATTCTTCATGAGTCCTAAACAGACGTTCTGCATATGGTGAATTTCACATTTGATTCACTTCTGTTTAAATAGTTTTGGCTGCTTCAAGTGTATGATAGACCAATTTTTTTCAGAATTTTTCAATATTGAAAAAAAGTTAGCTGGTTTGCTAAATTTAAGTCAATAAATGTGTCATCTAAGCTGGTAGAGGTTCTCTGTTTCCTTCTATTGGTATATGACAGGAAAAGAAAAAGTCTTTTTTTTTTAATTTATTTTGCTGTCTAACATAAAAAGAAGCTTTTACAATGCTTAAAATATCGAATATAAACTCTTAATACAATAAAATTTTACTAATTTTCTATTGCTGAAATGAAATTTAATAAAAGTAAACCAAAATGAAACAGGAATTGATTTTGTTAATTTTGGTTTTAGATGCTCAGTTAAAATTTTATATATTAGTAAATAAAATCAGTTTGACGAAGTAATTTGGTTTCAAATTTATTCTGATATTTTTGCCATTGGAAGTGTAAGATGGAGATAAAAGGAAATATTTTTATCGGTCAGATGATTAGATTGAAAAAGGCAGAAAGCATTTGGACACAACCTCTTCATATATATTTTTATATCACTATAGCTAAAGAGTATTGACATTATTATATTATTTCCAGACCTAGACACAGAATGGTAGAAATATGAAGAAGAAAGGCCTGAAAGCTCCAGAGACATTCACATAAAGAGACTAATTTACAAAATGAAAAATAATTAGTTTAAGAAATTTAAGATGTTTGTAAGTATGTATAGATTAGATAGATAGATAGATAGATAGATAGATAGATAGATAGATAGATAGATAGATAGATAGATGGATAGATAGATATCTACACACACAGTTCAGCAATTCCAGGATTGGACTGTAAGGATCAACTTACTCCTGATACAGAGCAAGTGGTGTAACCTTAACAATGTATTTTCATTAGAATCAAAACACCAGCTCTTATCATCAAATACTTTCAAATCCAGGTATTTCAAAGAATACAAATACAAGCAAATAGCAAATTCCTTAGTAATAGTAAATTCCTTAGGATGATTTGAGACTGTTTTTCTTTCTTTCCCTGTTTCTATCCACTGAGTCAGGAGCTCTACAGCCTGAAAAATTCATGTCCATTTGCTGCAGACATTCTACTTCATTACTCCTTCCATTCCTTTTACCTTCCTCCAAATTGCCCACTTTATTTTCTCTGTGTCTCATGTCTCCCTTTATATCTTTACTCCTTCAGAAATATCAACTTTGTATATTAGGTACGTGCAGTAGAGGTGAGTTATATAATTTTCTCTAGAAGAGACTTAGATACTGTGGTGTTGAAGTTACTAATATTGAATATAGCAAAAAAACATGGTATGGTAAGGTTGCTTATAATTAAACTGCAGATACTTTATCACACTGTTATTTTTTACTTATCAGATAATAAAATAATTAATTATTGCAATTAATATTTTCAGTTGAATGATTAAAATCTTATTTGAATAAACAATACCCCCTAAATATCCTATTTCAGAACTTTTCATTTTTTAAGCATTTGATTTTTACCAATCGAAATATCTTCTTAACTGAGATTGCATTGAAAGGTTTTTCACTAAATATGGCTTCTAATCATAAATTTTATATCTGGATCATTTTAATTGCCTCCATGTTCTCACTGCATAAGAGTGAGGTGAAGTTAGAAATCAAAATGAGGAATATGAACCGTGACAGCTAGACTGCAACTCACACTTTCAAATATTCCAGTCGGGCTTTCCTGTAACACATAGATATACACATAGTTTTGTAAAAAACTTATATCATTCCTTCTAAAATGCATGCTTATATAGAATGTAATGTCTTCTTAAAACACTGTACCCCATCTCCTCCCTCCCTCCCTGTTTTACTTCTGGTAGACTGGACAAATCATCTGGACAGGTTATTCACTCTGCCCCTTAAATGATGTACACAGTGCCCCCTTGAATTCAGGAATAGGGACAGATCCGTGGGCTCTTTCTGTTAAGTGGTAATGTTGACTTTATCCCTGCAATAGCTTCCTACATAGGCTTTTCATTTTGCATACTAATAAATGAAACAGAGCAAGAAACATTCTCTGGTGCTGGGATCAAGTGGCATGGAGCATTTCATTTCATGCGTTCAGGTTCTCTACCCCTCAGTAGACTTTATTCATCTGTACCACCATTTAGTAATGGTATCCCCAAACCATGATGAGGTTGCTTAGGAAAATGCTACTTGAACCATAGGAAAAACATATCGTAGGCCATCTCAACAATACCTGGCCCCCAGAGAAGCACTTGCTATAGTTTCTTTAGTGGTATTGACATAGTCTTAAGGGCCTTCTGCTCATGATTTTCGCCTTCTCTATCAGTTTTCCCCCGTGTAATTTAAAAGCTGAAAAAAGTGAGAGCAAGGAATTAATAATCTTTATTTGGGGGGTTAAATGATCTGAATTCAGAAGAACAAACACAATTATTTCAAGTGACTTTTCTGGCTCCTACCTATGTGGAGACCAGGCTGAACTCAAGGGCAAAACAGACATGGGGTTGCTCCAAGTTTTAAAATCATCCTTTATAGTAATTTTGTTCAGCCAGGAACTTAGGAAGCACATGTGTAAGAAGAAAGGACTATGTGTCCTGACACAGTTTTAGTACTAAGGGCTGAAGGAAAAGATAGAAGAGATAAGTAAGTCTGAGTTTTACACATCTTCAGTTCTTGTTCTTGATTAACTTGCTTCTGTTAATCATTTATAATTAGCATACACTGGAGGAAAACACCAATTTCTCATCTAATAAGAATTTCATAATTTTTCTTCATGGATATCACAAGTTCTTAAGGAAGTTTAGCTTGACAATAACAAAGTTAGCTTAAACATCAGGCTTTTAATTGCAGATTTCTGCAGCATGTACTCATCCATGGAAAAATAACATCTCTATGCTGACATATAATTATTTGCATTTAGATCCTTTCCTGTTATAGGAAAATACACTGCAACCTGTTTCCTTGTCTACTTTCAGTGAAGTGTTCCTTTAAAAATGTAAATTTTGGAGTGGTTCATCTATTAATAAACCAGAGCATTGACATTACTGGGAGAATAAGTGACTTTGGTGTAATCTAAATGAGCCTATCATTTCAGTTACTCAATCTGCTTTTATCAGCAAACAAAATAAATAAATACAAACTGATTTCTGTTACCCTGTGCAACTATGTATTGGGCAGTATTAAGCATTATTTTGCACATTGTTGTCCATCTTTCTATTAAAAGCATAAACATAGCCACAGAGCAGCTGGGCTAAATTGTCAAAGGAGGATGCACAATTAAACAGGATCTTACTAGTACAATCGAGGTCTGTAATTAAGCCTCTGTCTCCACAGACACATCTGGTCCCTGCCTCTTCAATGTGCTCTGGAATCTGATATTTACTGTTGTTTGGCAGTAACATGTGTGTTGGGGAAGATGGGGGTTGGGTTTGTGTATACACTGGGTACTATACACCTCAGAAAAATCTGCAGAAACAAGACCTTAGTGTTAATGAACTAAATTTCAAACGAGGACATCATTTACCTTCTTAGGAAGGTTTAAAATTAGTCACATATTTACCTGTATTTATTTGCTTGTTTTTAAAAAAACATGGATATTGGAAAACAGTGGAATCAATTACTGCATCACACTTGAAATAAAAGCACAGTTTTTGTAGAACTGTTTGGCCTATTTTTTAAATTCTATGCATTATCCAAGTATTGTGGTAATGCCTATGGCCTAAAAATATTTCTCATTTCTATTCTAGATTTTAGAATAAAATAGTTAGAAAGCATTGAAAATGTGTCATTCAGTGTGGCACTTATAAAGCTAAAAAATGCATGTTATAGATCATATATTAAGGATCAAAGTCACATGACTCTAAATTCAAAGTAAACAGATTTTAAATTTTCTCTATACTGTTTCCCTGCCTGTATGAATATAATAAAAGATGATGTCACTCATATGTACAATCATAGAATCAGAGAATGCTTTGAGTGGGAAGGGACCTTTAGAGATTTTCCAGTCCTAACCACCTTCCACAGGCAGAGACATTTGACACTAGATCTGGTTGCTCAAAGCCCCCTCTAACCTGATCTTGAACAAAGATGGGGCATCTACAACCTTTCTGCTCTACTTATTCCAGTGTCTCAAAACTCTTATTCTAAAAAAACCCTCTTCCTTACGTCCAATCTAAACCTATATTCTCTCAGTTTAAAACCATTTCTCCTTGTCCTATCACTACAGATCTTTGGTAAAAAGTCTTTCTCCATCTTTCCTATTGGCTGCCTTTATGTAATGAAAGGCTGCGATGAGGTCTCCCCAAAGTCTTCTCTTCCCCAGGCTAAACAACACCAACTCTCTCAACCTTTCCTCATAGAAGAGTAGTTCCATTTCTCTGATCATTTTCATGGCCCTTCTCTGGACTCACTTCGACAGGTCCACATCTTTCCTTTACTGAGGAATCCAGAGCTGGATACAGTACTCCAAGTTTGGTCTCATGAGAGCAGAGTAGAAGGGGAGAATCCCCTTCCTTGACCTGATGGCCATGCTTCTTTTGATGCAGCTCAGAATAAGGTTGGCTTTTTGATCTGCATGTGCACAATGGCACCTCATGTCCAATTTTTCATCCATCAATATCTCTAAGTCCTTCTCTTTCTGGTTGCTTTTAATACTTTTGTACTTGGGATTGTCCTGACCAAGATGCAAAGGCCTTTCAGTTGGCCCTGTTGAACTTCAGTAGGTTTACATAGGCTTACTCCTCCAGCCTATCCAGGTCCCTCTGGATGGCATCCCATCCCTCAGGCATGTCAACTACATGGTGTCGTCTGCAAACTTGCTGAGGATACACTCAATCCCACTGTCTACATCATTGATAAAGATATTAAATAGTATTGGTCCTAGTGAAGAAGCCTGAGGGAGACTTTGCCCACTTGGGCACCATGCCATTGAACACCATCCAATTCTTTATCCAACAGTTCACCCATCAAATCCACATCTCTCCAATAGAGAAGTAAGAATGTTGTGCAGGACCTCATCAAAGGCCTTACAGAAGTCCAGGTAGATGACATCCACAGCTTTTTCTCTGTCCATTGCTGCAGTCACTCTACTGTAGAAGGCTACTGGATTACTGAGGCATACGCATTCAATTAACTGTAGAGTAGGAGTGAAATGAGAAGTGAGGGTACACGCAAAATCAATCAGCACTTACATTGTCATTGCAAACATACATATGTAATTAAAAAGAAGCATGTTTTCAGTCTTTGAAGGATATATGGGTTGTACTGAGTTAGTTCCTGTTGGATCACAGTGGCACGAGTATAAACAAGTCTCTGTAAAAGTGTCACAAATGTGAGAAAAGATAATTATTTCTGCACTGCAGATATTTACTGCTGACAATCAGCTTTGTATAAAGCCTATTGGAAACAATTGAAAAGTTCTCAGCAGTTTCAGTGGTTCTTTTATTAAGAATCATATGAAGAGTTTGTTTATAATATAATAAGTAGATAAATCTTTCCTTTTGCATTTAAATAAAAGAAGTTTTGTTAATTTCAGTGGATTAAAAAACCCAATTATTATGCAAGTAAACATTGTAAAATTAAAAAGTGTTGGATTGATTTTGTCTGTCTAGATCTCATACTCTATCATATCTATGCAATTAATATATAATAACATAGATATATATGCACTTATCTCTTCTTAAACTGGAGCCAGAATAAAATTTCATATTCTAAGGAAAAAATCTGAATATCTTAAAAATCCTTTTTTTTATAAAAGGAGAGAAAAAAGCTGAGCTAGGTTTCAACATTCAGCACAGATTGTCTAATAGGCAAAAGTGTGCATATTGAGGCCAGAAACACACTGCTGACTCTACACCCTTGTTACGATTCAGATAATAGCAGTCCTGTGCATGTAAAGAAGACTATATTAAAAATTAATGCATAGACTTACCCTGTGTGGGTTTTTTTCCCATTCTATTCTGTAGATTTTATGACTAAAAACTTTGGGACATTCTTTGAGCCCTTTTCTAGAATAATTTGAACCAGAGGTTGTTAGGGCTGAAAAGACACTCATAACTTGAATGTTTAGTTATTTATTAACTTCCCTGGCCCATGAGAGATAGTTAGGATATACTAACAAGACATTTCTTTCCAGAAAAAATAAGAAAGATATTTAAAATTGTAATGCCTACTTGACACTAGGCATGGGGAGTTTATCTTTTAATTTGATCCAATTTTAACGGCAGAAGTCTTAAGGCGGGTTTTGCGTCTGACTCAGTAAATATGAACTATGTGGCATTCTAGTTACAGAGGAAACATGTTGCAAATGTCCTACCCCTGCTGCATTATAAATGATGGCACAGTAGTCTTGTGCCATTCAGAATAAAAGGAATGAAAGGAATGGAAAGTCAGAAGTCAAAGTCAAATAACTGCAGCAGGTAGGTAGCCAGCATTAAACTGCTGAGAAATGTTACAGGTATTTAAACCACCATTTCTAGGATTTTCTTTCCACATCCAGAAAACACCTGTGGAGTACATAGTCTTTGCTTGAATCTGGGAGAAGTGTAACAGAAACCCACATGAAAAGTTAGGGTTTCACTTTGTAACTTTGACTATTGTCATGGCTAGGCTTCACGAACGAAGATTTGACTATTGTATTGAATCAACAAACACCAAGCCCTATTCAATTCTAATTAATTGAGTTCATAAATGTCTGTTTTATGAACTTGAAATCACAGAATCAACTACTTTGGAAAAGACCTCTGAGATCATCCAGTTCAACCTATGACCAAACACCACCTTGTCAACTAGACCATGGCACTATGTGCCATATCCAGTCTTTTCTTAAACACCTCCAGGGACTAAATGTGTGGTTATTTCATATTAACTCTACGAACCATAAGTTATGGAATTGTAATAAATAATTTTATTATTATTGTTTATTATGTATGTGTATGGGTTTTTTTACAGAACATTTCACAGGGTTTGACTTCTGATACTAGCTGTTTGTTTACCTTGAGGGAGGTATTAACAGCAAAAAATGGCAGCTGGAATGAATTTATGCTTCTTGAGTAACCCCTATGCTTCAGTTGAGTGACTGTTACCCTGAAGTAGATAAAAGATTTGAACTGGTTTTAGCTTTATGGAGAGATACAGTATAAACCCAAAAATATTTGTTAAAGGTTTTGGGTAACTGCAGTGTCATGTTTGCATCCCCAGAAACTAATATTCAATGAAACATATGATGTCAGTTCAATACTCTTCCACATCTTGAGACAGACTGGACCTCCAAGCATCTATTTTGCTCTAATAAAGAAAAGAAAAATAACTTCTTACTGTACTTGTTCTAGACTACAGTGAAACAGCAACCTATGTTCTGTCATCTGCCTGAACAAGAATTGCACTTGGTTTTGGACTAAAATAAGGTTTTAAAAAGCATAAAAAAGATGTAATTTCACAGGAACACAAATGTTCAATCAAGTGGAATAGGCAAAAAATATTGAACATGCATGGCAGCCAAGTCAGATATACTTTGAAGATGAAAACTAGAAACTTAACTTTCTCCTTCACTATGTCTGTAACAAAGTAACAGTTGATACCACATTGTATTATTGCCTAAATATTATAAAACATTCTAGACATCAAGAGAAAGGATGCATCTGATTTCAATAAAAAATTTCAGAAAAAACAAGATTTGAGTCCAGTGTGGATGTTGGTCTACCTGGTGGTGTAGTTTGCCGTAAAGAGGTAATGAAATACTTCACCCTCTGAAATACAAAGAAATTTATTTCAGTTCACTCTAAGAACTGCAGGAAGTAGGACAAACACATTGGTTTGTGGTTAATGATGCAGCACTTTTAAAGAAATCAATTTTGATGCAGTTATATGTTATTTTCTTCAAGGGACAGTTCTCTGATCTCAGGCTTAGGTGGCAAAGCTTTACTGTGTCCTCTTGCTTAAACTCCCTCATCACAGCACAGGCTTTGTTCTTCTGTACTGCCTAGTGGGGTTGCTCTCTGTGCCTCATAATTCCCATCTGCAAAAAAAGGCATATTCTACTCATTAACTCCAGAGAAATATTAATAATCTACAGTAAAAAAAAAAAATTAAAACAGAAAGGGAAAGATGTTTAATATGACTGATATTTACTTATTTTATTTAAACATGAGTGAACTTTATCTTTGAAGAAATTATATTTTGATTTAAAAAAAAAGATGTGTAGGCAAAGAGCCGAAGTAGTCTACGATAAAAGGAAAAGACTAGTCCTGTCTAATAGATAACCTGACAGGATACATATGATAATATTATTCCATCTAACTTAAAATCATAATTGCATTTTAAGATTAATGGGAAGTATTAATATTTAGCAGTACATACTCCCTTCTTATCCTCACTAGAGATTAATGAACATTCAAAGACTGAACAAAATCTGCAATTGGAAATAATTTGTCATTTAGAAAGTGTCATTGATCAACACCCAGCTATTCAGTAGTATACTATTTGATTTCTATTGAAAATTATTTAATTTTTATGCTTAGTAAATATCTACAGAAAGATCCTTCAGCTCTTATTCATGCGCACACCCTATGATCATAAACCAGATAAGGGTTGCCCACTTCTGAGATCCTTTAGCAAGAAAACTCACAAAAGCATGTTTAATAGTGGTGAGAAAACAGTGTATGCTTGGTCTCCTAGAAAAATTTTGTCTAAAAGTGCACCTGCCCAACATTTCTGTAGTGAATAGAGAATCCCTAGATTGTTAATCTGAGATGCTAGTTTATCTCCTTTGATTTTTTTAGGGAACCTGATTTAATCGTGATTTCAGATATGCTAGGTGCCTAAAGTGAAGTGGGAAGGTTTCCACATTAGGAAACACTACAGCTAAAATAAATGGAAATATGTTAATGTCACTACTGTTTTTCCATTCTTTCTGGGAGGATGACATGTGAACGATAGTGTCATTCTAAAAGTGAGGAAAATTTCTGTCCCAGTCCTCAAGGAAGGGAGCTGGAATATTCATGCAGATTTTTCATCTTCACATGACTCGTGAATTGATGGAAAATTATACACTGCCTCACTGCATCATCACAAAAGCACATTTATCATGACATTGTTTGAATGAAAAATTCAACATTTATTTATCTGTTATTAAGCTTTAAAAAAAACCCAAACAACTCCAAAAACAAAACCTAAAATTAAATCAAGGAAATAAAATAAACCTGTGTGAAACAAGTAGTGTGATTAGACATACTCTTTAAGGAGATGTTATATTCACTGAAGCAATGAAATTATGTTGCTTGAAGAGAATATAAATATTTTCACATTATTCTGCCATTACTTTAGCTATTTTAGACATTCTGAAGGTCTAAAAGAAGCACAGTAGCCCTTCAGAGATCTTGTGTCATGGAGGAGTCTTCACAGCTGTACACCATTAGGGGATACCAAAAGAAAATATAAGAATAGTCATCTTGTCCCATGAGTGTAGACCTGAATTCTCAGTGGATTCCTTCATATTTCATATCTGGGTCTTTCAGTTCTGCAGTCAGAAGGCTGAAAAAAGGAATATTAGTAGAAGAAAAATCACAGAATAATCATTACAATGTAGAAACATTAATCGATATACAATAAAACTTTGTAATGGAAGAAGAAGACTATTGGTATGCAATTAGTGCTGTGAAAAATTTGAAGATTTTAGGACTATTACACATGACAAATAATAGTCAGGGCAATAAATAATCAGCCAGTACATATCACTACAGGCAAAATGTCTTTTTTTTCTTTAATGAAGTATCTGGGTTTGCATTTATGAGTTTAAAGCATCACAAGTGTCTATTAATTCATTGGCATTTCTGCCTGAGTTTGGCAATTGGTTATAGATTTACCTATGATTTATGATTTGTCATTTATGGCATATAACTTTTAAGACATTTTTCTAATTTAAGTTATATTTCTATGCTGTGTGGTGATTAAAACAATTACCCTTATTAAATAATGTATTGGGTTGAAATGTCATTTGCTTTATGAATTCACATTGACTTGTTTGTTGTTTCTAACATATTTTTTCTTTGCAATATTTGCATTCTGTGGTGCAGTTGCCTTAAACTAACTGAGCTAGGTAAGCATTCAACCAACGGACTTCAGTTATATGATATTCAAAACTGTGAAATGTAACTGCTCGGTTCCAGCAGTAGAAATTACAATGCAGATTATTAAATTCGCGTAAACTGTGATTCCCACAAACCTCCTTGAATACTGAAGTAGTCAAGATGGAAAATAGAAAATAAGAAGGGTACAGACTCAAGTGGGTTGCCTAAACTGAATTGTCATGGTCTGGGGCTCCCAGCACAGGAAAGACATAGACCCATTGGAACAAATTCAGAACAGGTCACAAAGAGGATCAAAGGGCTGGAACACCTGTCCTTTGAAGACAAGCTGAGAGAGTTGGGTCTGTTCAGAAGAGAAGGCTCCAGGGAGACGTTATAGCATCCTTCCAGTACTTAAAGAGGGCCTACAAGAGAGATGGGGAGGAACCTTTCACAAGGGCATGTAGTGACAAGACAGGGAGGAATAAATAGCAAATTACAGATCCTTCTACTTTCCATTGTCTCATAAGACTAATCATTTCAGCTAATATCTACACATTTAAAAATTAAGAGAGTTGGAGAGAAGATGCAGCCGCAAAGAGAAGACAACTTCAGGAAAGAATTTGCAAATTAAGAAAATGGACTGGGATCCATAACGCATATATATTGCACAGCTATGTTCAGTGTGGCTCAATTTGTTCAACAGACAGCTTTTTTTAGTGCCAACTGACACTTTTTATGGCTTGCAACTTAGTTTTCAGTGCTGTGCTAATCAAACCTTGGTGTCATAAATACCTTGCAAAGTGTGACAAATCTGACTTTGATAGAATAGAGTACTGTTCACCTTGACACTTCCTCTGCCTCATATATATGTGCTTGATATTGCCTTAAATTTAGTAAGGGAATCTGAAAATTACAGAGGAGTTGAAACAGGTGAAATTAATGTGGTCATACAAAGGATGCCAAAAATATTTTTTATTTTTTATGTAAGAAATACAATACATTTTCAGAAGTTTCTAAAGATATTCTCAGTTATTAGCAATTATTATCTCTTATGCAGTTTAACAGTCTACATTAAGTGATTATTTCCACTGTTGAAATTATATTTCTTGAAGAAATATGTTGATTACTTTGTATCTGCAGAAGATTATTCTTTTAAAATTATCCATTGCACAAATTGTTTTCAGCTCTGCTGCATTGCAGCATCACTTCAGCAAAATATCAATTTATAAAAAAAATCTGCCAGTAAAGGAGAAAGAAGTCTCCCATCTTTAGGATTTCTGCTAGCTTTTATTATGTTTAATTTGCTTCATTATTCTCATACTTTTCTTTATGATTTCTTAGAAATTGATGAAGAATACACAGAGTACTTAAGTAATAAAAGTGCAGATCTATTCTTCTATACAAATTAGCTGCTGAAAAAGTTAAATAAATTGCAGGCTCGGTGCATAATTCCCATCTTATTAATGCTGTCTAAATCCCAGTTTCCAAACATACCCTCCATCAAAACACATCTCCTTCATTTCACCTCTATCTGCTTCTGTCAATCTACACATTTCCTCCAATTAAGAATTCAAAAAACAACCTTTCAAAGAGCTTTTCTCTGGATGGACGCATACTGAAAATGTTGCAGTAGAAAATAAATAAATAAGTGAAGGTGTATTTTATCTCATTTGCATCGCAGAAAAGTCTTTTACCTGGGAAAAATATACTATCAAAGTGTAAAATGTATTCAAGCAATTAGGCTATTCAGGTGAAAAAGATGAACAGGTTCTGGAAATGTCTTTTGATGAAACGAATTTATACTAACCTTCACTGATTCCCTTTTGAGATGCATTTAATTTCATTCTCCCTTTACGTGTCAATTTATCTACTCCAACACAAGCACAATGGCATTCCTGACAGATATCTGTTCTGTAAAACCTCCAGTGTTAGAGACTCCACAGACTTGCTACGGACTTCTGTAATGTCTTCTGGTCACCAGAAAACTTTATTAATAATTTGTTATATTATTTCTTATGTAGTTCACCATGTGTATAGGGTGCAGGTTATTGTTTTTGCAGGAAGCTTGTATGGATTTGAAAACGATTCTCATGCCAGAGCCACAGGCATATGCACACACCCCTTTTCATCATCTTCAAACTAAACAATTCTCAGAGTACCTTGTCTCACATGTCTTTCAAGATAGAGAAACATGGCAAATATAAGCAGTGTATAGCTGCAGGGGATTGTCTGGAGCCACTATACATTTGAAATTATTAAGTATGGATAGAATGTTTGTGGGGTTTTTTCCATTAGTGGACTACAGAACCAACGGTATTTTGGAGGAGGCAGTTTGGATTCAAGATGACACTGGAAACTAAGAGCATGGCTACATAGGAGGTACTACTTTTAGACCAGAACACTCAACTGCTTAAAGGCAGATAGGAGAATAGCTGACTAGTGACAGTTCTGACAGGAAAAGTCTGAGGATTAACGCGTGGGAATGATATCAACACATTTCAAAGGAAGAAAACATTACTTCAGAGGATCAAACACCAGTAAAAATAAAAAAGCAAGTAAAGACATCCTTGTGCTCTGCTTGTCAGAAACATGTGGTCTTCCATATTATAGTATTTGGTTACAGACAATGCATTTATAAGAAGAGATGTGTCAGTTGGAAAACCCATAGAATGATGCAATACAAACTTACACAATATGCAATGTCAAACAATACAAAATGAATAAATATTTATTACAATCTGCCATAGAATTCATTACATTTCTTTTTGTTGTTTTAGCTTCAGTTGTTAAAAAATTCTTTTTTTTTTTTTACTAAAATTTATTAATTCTGCAAAGCTATATTTTTGGCTGTCTGCATACTTGTACTGGTCACTGAAGTGATGGTGAGAAAGGCAGTAGAAGAAAAACTGGTCCATCTCCCCTTCCTTGTAGCACCAGACCAATGTCTCATTAGAAGTTGATCACTTTTCATTTGAGTTGAATAGCTTTACCAAGAGAGAATATTTTCTAGACTTTATCTTTTGTCTTGGAGCTGTTCTGCTTTGTAGTAAGAAATTATTGATTCAGATGGTGAGAAACAATGGCATTACAGACACAGAGGCTAGGGCACATTGATGGGAAACGAAATTTTCATGTCAAGTGCCTGCTTCAGTGAATATTCAAAATTCATCAGAAAAAAAGTTCAAAGAGCAGCAATTCCAACTCAAATAGCCTAATTAGGATAATCTTCTTATAAGCACAAGGGACATCAAGCAGGTGTTCTCATCTCTTAGGGGAATACCCAGTCAGTAGGTTATTGTTTATTTAGGAGGCAGTAATTTCTGAAATAATTTAATTTTTTTATATTGCAAGGGAATAGTCAGTATATTTTATTACTGAATGGGGTAAAATAATGTCTTCTGGATCCTTTCAGAAGGGAAGGCTTCATGGATCTACAGTTGCTTAGTTCCATGATACTATGCTTTTTATTAAGAGGAAACTGTGTTCTTAGTGCTGACTGTTGGATGGCTTGCATAGCTCTTCAGTCATTCTGCGGGTACCTATTAATATGTCCTATTATCCCATGTAAATTTTTGTGGGTACAGTCACTCAATTCTTAAGTCTTTCATTAAGTCCACGGGCCCTGTTGAGATGGACCCACAAGTCCCAAGGGAGCTAGCAGATGTTATCGTGATGCCACTCTCAATAATGCTTAATTGCTCACGATGACTCAGAAAAGTGCCCAAAGACAGGATGAAAACAAGTGGTCTTCAAGCAGAGTGTAAAACTCTAGGAAAATCCTCTCTTCCGTAATTGAATCCCTTTCATGGGAGAATTCCTCAAGTATTTAAAGATCTTGTGATGCACATGCTTAAGACTGACACTATAAGTCTTAGCAAACTGCTCCCTATGTGTCTTAAGGCCAATTAGGATCTTCATGGTAGTGCTGGTAAAGTAGTCATAGAAGGCATGTTCAGGTCACAACTTATATAATAATGGGGACTATTTTTCCACAAAATGTATTGGAAATATCTACTTCTGTTCAAAATAAAAATAAACAAAATAAAATAAAAATACGCAATTGGTCTTTATGTAACTCTTTACTTGCAATACTCATAACGGAAGGAAAAGACCTAAGTCCTTCACTTTCTTGACTCTGAAAAGCCTTAAAAAATTCCTTGTAAGAGTTTATCATAATTACTAGACCAGGAAAAAATTTCGCTTGTGAAAAAAAGTGATAAAGTTGTGTAGAATGCAGCGAAAAAAGCCAAGAAAATAGGGAAGAAACAGAAAAAGAGAAAAAGAATGAGCTTGAATCTGCAAGCTAGTCCTACAAGTAATATTCTAGAATAGGGAGACCCAAGTAGCATTTCAAAGGTGTTCGTGCACTTAATTCAGTAGCTGGTCAATGTAGAATACAATCCTTCAGCACAACTTCTTCCAACAAGAAAAACTCCATCAGGCCAACATCATTCCTGTCCCAGGTCATATTTTAAATACAAATAGTGGTTTTCTTGAAAATCTATTTGCATAAAAGCTGCAGGGTATTTCAGGGATTCTTTACATTCTCATTTCTCCATGTGGCTTTAAAGGATGAATATATTTGATATACATATCCAATAAAGCATATGATTTATAAGATAGAGTAAAATGGATGATTTGGGAATTAAGCTCTTGTTAATATGAAGCTTGATGTTGACTCCCTGTGAAGTTTCTAAAAAAAAAATTATGGAACTGACCCACAATTCTGCCACTGCAAGTTTTCTACGCTACATTAACTACTCCTTTTAGAAGGAACATCCCTCCTAAAACATTCAAACCCATGTTTTCACTAACTCTCCATTTTATGTGTGTTGATACTAGTCCAGAAGTAATAGTGCAGTAGAATTTAATGTATATATTTGGAAAAATTTTATAAAGTGTATTATTAGTACCATGAAAGACTATGAATCATACAGAATGATATTGAAGAACAAATAATATTCCAATTAAAGTACAAGAATCTAAAATTATAGGCAATGTAGTTTAGAAAACAAAACAGTGTTTTGACAAATACATGCCCACAATTTGTTTTTAGGCTTATTTCATTGCAGAATGGAAATACCTTTTTAATAAACTTGTCACATTACAAATACATGCAACATTCCAGCAGAAAAAAGGATAAGCAGAAGAAATTAGTTGGAACATGTTGAACAAAGAATTACACTTAAAATATTTACAGCATTAGTTTTGATATTCCCTTTGAATGGTTTATTTGCTTAAATTAATTAAAGTTTTACTGTAGCTTTCAAAAGGATAGTTGCAATCTGAAATCTTAAACATCAAATTTTCCATGTAATAGAGTTGACTGCCTATGGTTTAAATTATTAAAATAACAAAGGAAACAATTAACAGGTTTCTTTAATAGAAGATGTTCATTTATAAATCATAGCTTCATAAATATATCACTTTTAAATCTAACTGGAGACAATACTGATAAAAGAAAATAAATGAGCCTGGTTTAGGGAAATGTACAAGAAATATTATGAATAAAAAATGCAGCAGGCTTTAGATCTCCATCATCCAAGGTTTAAGTCAATAACCATCACATACTGAAGTTAGAAAAACAAATTTCAACTTCTAAAATTGACATTCAAGTAAAGATCCCACTCAGAAGATTGAAATTATATTACGTCTACTTCAGGGGAACAAAAGAAAGGTGACTATTCATATCGATGCAGTGCAATAAGTGGTAATAAATGGAAGACAAAGAAGAAAATTTAAAGAGGGTTAACTAAAATTCAATATGCAAAGAGATGTAAATTATTTTGAAGATGTAGTTACTTTTTAATATAACTTTATGAAATATTTATCTAAATACATATGTATTTATTTCAGTATAAAACTTTTCTCAGTGCAACATTATGGACAGTAAACAAAACCTGGGATAATTATAACTCTAAAAAAGATTTTTATTCATGCTCCATTCTTTACCTGAGATAAAAAGACAGTGTAATTCATCCTGTCTGTGGAACATAAATATTTTAATATAGATTTATATTTTTAAGTCACACATCTAATAGACCCAACTATGTATTTTTTATTCTATTAATTAGATTAACAGCACATGGTATGAACATACCTCATCTAACAGTTATATAGCTTAGTACATCTTACGCATAGCTGCTGATAAATGGGGCAATAACAAATTAACAATGCTGAAGCTGTATATAACATCCCTTGAATTGTTTTTTCATCATTAATATTTAATAAATTAATTAATGTGATGAAGTAATAAACTCAAAGCTTACTTTGTGTTATATCAGTGGAGCAATATATTCTGGCTACTAACAATAAAGCCATGGATAAATGCTTTTAGTTGGCAGCCTCAAAGAAAATTATTTACAAGATGCTCACAAAGCACTTTCAAGAAAAAATACAATCATTCCACTTTGAATTGATAAAAATGCCTTAATAGGGTAAAGATTGGAGGAAAATTCTTCCTTATTCATGAATTTCAACTTCAGTTTACAGTTTTTCCTGTACCCCAGTAACTGACAAGTAGTTCAACTTTGTGGAATAAGCTTGCACAAAATTATGGAAAAAAGCATTTTTCAGAAGATTACCCTAGTATCATCTCTTGTAATAACAATAATCTATCTGGCTATTACTGATTTAAAATAATTTTTTTGGTTAAGCTTATTGACATGTATAGAAGGGTTAAGGGTAGGTAAACGATAACATTCTGCAAGTGTTTGATACCCATATTGTAGGATGTCAACACTACTAGATTATAAATCCATGTATGAAAACGCTGAGTGTCTAAGGAACATAAAAATGTCTGTATGGGAATAGACCAATGATTTATCTAGTATAAAAGCCTGTCTATGACAATGTCAACAATGGATGTTTAGGAAAGAATATAATAAAAGAAAATGTAAGTCAGCATATCTGATTAAGAAACTTATATTACAAAAAATTTTGTAGAGTATTAGTGTTCCAGGGTATGAGTAAAAGACACATGATCCTGATTTGCAATTACTTACATATAGATAATAAGAAACAAGAGAGATACTTAAGTTTTATGAAGACTACAGGAGTCACTCATCTGCCTCAGCGGGTATTTGCCTACTGCAAGGTCAGCAGATTACCTGACAATAGCAGAATGACTTGTAGTGTAAAAACCAAAATAAGTATACACTTCTTCACATTCAACCTTGAAATGGTCTCGCACTAAGGGAGCACTGGTGTGCAGTGGTGTGAGAGCTCTACTCATGTAAGAAAGAAATTAAGAACCAAAGAGAATCCATTTAGATGCTGATTTTTGTGACTTCAGGCTACAGGGCTGAATATTAATCTATACAGATTCATTTTCATGTGCATTATGAAGTGTTCTAAATTTCTCTGAGGAGATGATAGCATATTTATTTACTTATTATGTATTGATATTAAAACAAAAACAAAATAGTCCAGCTGTTTTGGTAGAAACTGTGAAAAGTGTCAGTGCTTAGGTCTTCTCCAGCAACTATGTAATTCAGAATTAAACTGTGCCAATGACACTTTGAAATAAAAGCAAGTTATAGCTTCTCTCTGTAGGAACTGAGTTTATTTGCAAATGTAAAAGTAACTGCTGTCATCCATTCTAACTTCTGGCTTTTTGTTTCTCCATGTCCTTTCAAAGTGTCCTGTCCAGGTGCTATATTTAACTTCACATAGTACAGCAACTCTGGGACTCATGACTTTCTTCTTTTTCTACTTCAGTTTAGACTATGTCTGTGCCACACCCTGCTTTACCTTCCCTGCAGTGATTAGTCATACATATAGTCTTTACAACAATTTACTTAGGACATAAATAGCATAAGGTGCATGAAGCACCTGTGATCCCAAAATGTGAATACAATGAGAACAAGTTGCTTTCAAGCACTAATTAAATATTAAGTATAAATACATAAACTAAAAAGCTTTGCAAATAAGACAGTGCTACCAAATGGTTGGACTTCGACTTTGGGACAGATTTGGAATTCTTCCTGTTTAATAAAAGAAACATTATTTGATAGCCAAATAATCCCAAATCAGTCACCATTAGTTGAATGTAAAAAAAGTCTTTAAGTGAACTGCTGTTAAAAATCAGTGCTCTGATAAAAGACCAAAATTTTAGGAAGGACATTGACCAGAAAGTTTAAACTTTTCCTTAGTGTCCTGAGTATAGCAAAAGGTACCCCTGCCAAACCTCCTGGTGCCTGTGAGAGGCATCCAATCAAAATGTTGGTGATAACCAAGTAGTAAATAAATTTTTTGTAACACTGCCAAACAATACGTATATACATATATGCATATTTTACTTATGTATGTGACCAACAAAGGGAGAAAGAAGTGTGCACTTTTCTCTGGGACGCATAGTAAAGCTTGTAAACAGTGACACAAGTAGCAGACATGCCAGTCAGAGAACATTAAAACCAAGACTAACATAAGGGGCTGCAAATAAGCAAGACATCCTGCTAAATGAGTGAGAAAGGTGAAAGGAAAGCAGCAGTGGGCATAGATGAGATTCCCTGTCTTTTGAGAGGGACAAGCAGCATGAAAACACTAGTCTTGAGTGAGGGAATCCAGGTAAAAAAGAATACTTTTCTTCATTCTCAATAACAGCAACCTCAAGCTTAGTAACTAAGAATAAGCAAAGACCACAGCCCTCTATCCTTTTTATATGGCATACACTTCATGGTATTGTATATGCAGGTAATTTGCAAAGTATGCTCCTAATAAAATTCAGTCAAATATTTAAAAGAAGACAAATGAATCAGACTATTGTTACAGTGACTTCTAATTCTCTGAGAGACATAACATGTATAGTGTATAGAAATACTTATATACATATGTGTTTGTGTGCTACTCTATTTGTGTTCTCTATATATGTATATATGTAAACATACTCAGCTTGAGTAATATATATTTACATATCTCTATTCAGTTGTGATTTTCATGGACAAACAAGGTCAAAATTGGTTTTTGAATAGTTATTGTACTTCTCTCACAGTGGGTCTCCCAAAATTAATTGAGCCTTTCCATTGATTTCCAACGGGTCCCAGGTAAGGATGTGATCTCTGGGAGTTCAAAGTATGATAATAATTGCTGTTGAAAAATATATTGAAGTATGTTCCAATTTTAAAACAAACTTTTTGGCATTGATTCAAATTTTCAGGTCTAGTAATGAACCGCAGAGGGAATACATGTTAGTGGATTGTTGACCTGTTCAACATGGTGCATAATGCCACTAGCTATGTCAAGATAGTAGAGTCTAGTAATGGACATAGAGCAAGACATATCACTTCAGCAAATGTTGCTTCGAGTCCTGACTATTACAATCAACCAATCATCCAAAAACCCACCCTGCATTGGATATATTAAAAAGGTAAACACACGCAGAAGTCTTCCAGGATCAAAGATATTGAGATATAACAGAAGTAAAATTAGTGGTTATGAATTACTATCTTATTAATAGTAATACTAAAAGCAATAGTAATATATAATAATGAATATTGCGTCTGCATAATAGTGAAAGGAGACATTACAAAGGTGACAAGTAAATTAGTGAAAGAGGTAACAATGTCTGAAAGTTTGAGATCTTTTTATATGTGAAAAAAATAAAGGAGAAAAAATCATTAAAATACAAAGTATGGCATGCCTTGTAACAGTAGGCATTAATTAATTAAGTAGTGTTAATTAATAATTAATGTCTGAATGTATGAAAAACATGAAGCTACACAAATTACTGTGAAGGCTATTGCTCAAATATATTTACCAAATTACTCTATAAAGTAATTTATAAATTGAGACAATTAGAGGATGACTAAATAAATATTATTTTGATTGTGAAGTTTCTGCTTCTTTACTGGGAGAAAACAATACAATTTTTTTGCTGTGCTTGTATCAGCCTTAAACTTTCTACCCACATTTTGTTTTATATCTTTACCAGTTTCCTATATACTGCGTGCCCCTCCTGCCAAAAAATGTCTCTCCCTTCCTGGCTTTTAATCTAGAACCTGTACTCCTTCCCTATGTCACTGAGCAAATTCAAAACTTGGACAATCCACAGCACACAAAAGCATAGCAAGTACTGTGGCTATTTATAACTATAATTCAGTGGCTGACAGATTCCACATAAGACAGGCCTTGCTGCCTGCAGAATCTCTTTTCCATTTGACAGTGTATAAACTCACCAAAGCTCTGAAAAACAATTAAGAGGCATTTGGATATGTTAGATGCTTGAAAACTTGCTAGTTTCCTAAAAGTTAATGAATTAAACATATTATCCTGTCTTGCTATTCACTTCTTTTCCCTGAAAGGATAATAGACAAAATAATCTATTGTGTGTGCTCTATGACAAACTTATTTGAGAGGGCAATCTTTTACCACTATTTCGTTGTAGAGGTAGACTGCTGTTAAACAGCAACTGAACATGAGGGTATGCTCCACTGAAATTTAAAATGAACTGACACTGTTAGTTGAAGGGAGATGGACACGAACTGTTTATAAAGTAAAGGGGGAAAAAAACCACAAAAATCAACAATTATGATGAAAATGGTTCCCAAAAGCTGCTATTGTGGATATTAACACTAAAAATCCTGCTATTATGTGGTGTGAAATTCATACTTTTTTGAATACAATGGATATAATTACAGAATCACAGAACAGTTGAGATGAAAAGGGTCTTTTGAGACAGTTCAGTAAAAATGCCTTGTTAAAATAGCACCAGCTAGAGCAGGTTGCCCATGACTATATGAAGCAGAGTCTTGAATGTCTCCACACACAGAGACTGCAGACTTTGTGGGCAACCCATTGGGCACTCTCATAATAAAAATGTGTTTTCTTAAGTTCATATGGAATTTCTTATATTTCAGTTTCTGCCTCTTGTTTCTTGTACTTTTACTGGATACCTATGAGAGGAGTATGTCTCCGTCTTCTTTATCAGATATAAATACTAATAAGTTTCCTTGTGTCTCCAATCTGAATAGATCCAGCTCTCTCAGAGTCTCTTTGTACAAGAAATGCTTCAGCCCCTACTTGTCTTTGTCTTCCATCATCCCCACATCACCATTGGCCAGTCAGAACTCAAAATCAGTCCAACAGTTTAATTACCTAGGCAGCCTCATCTCCTCGGATGGTAAGATTGATGGGGAGATAGACAATAGGTTAGCGAAGACATATAGTGCTTTTGGAAAACTCCATAAAAGAGTCTGGCGAAATAAACACTTGAAGAAAAGTACCAAGATCAGTGTTTACAGAGCCATTGTGCTGTCTACTCTCTTATATGGTTCCGAATCATGGGTCATCTACCGCCACCACCTGCGTCTCCTAGAACGCTTCCATCAACGCTGCCTCCGTACAATCCTAAACATCCACTGGTCAGATTATGTGACCAATACATCTGTTCTCGAACAGGCAGCAATCACAAGTATTGAGGCCATGCTACTGAGAACGCAACTGCGATGGGCAGGGCACGTCTCCAGGATGAAGGACCACCGCCTCCCTAAGATCCTGCTTTATGGTGAACTTGCCACTGGCTGCCGCATGAGAGGAGCTCCGAAGAAAAGATACAAGGACTCCCTGAAGCAACAACTCAGCCTCGGGCATATTGATCACCATAACTGGTCTACTCTGGCCTCTAATCGGGAGGCCTGGAGACAGTCCATTTATAACGCTGCTGATGCTTTTGAGAAAGCACGCAGGATCACCCTTGAGGAGAAAAGACAACGCAGAAAGAATCGAGCCTTGCAGAATATACCATCTAAGGAGTCTTTCTGCTGTGTCTTTTGCAACCGGACTTGCCTCTCTCGTATTGGCCTTTTTAGCCACCAACGCGCTTGCAAGAAAAGTGGGTAGAGCCCTTCCCAAATCTTCATTCGCGAAGCCTAGCCATGATGATGATGACTTGTCCTTGTGCCTTTCATGGGAGTATCCATATCTCTGTAGTATGGATACATACTACAGGAAAGGATCTCACCAGGAAAGGATCCCCTCCTGAACCTACTGGCAATACTATAGCCAATGTAATTCAGTAGGCTGTCAACCTGCTTTGCCATAAAAGTACATCTCTAGCTCATGGTAAGCTTGTATTGGTGACCGGGACCCCGGTCTTTTTCTGCAGTGGCATATTCCAGCTGTTTGGCCCCCAATATTTGTTGGTGCCCGGAGTTATTCCTACACAATTGCAGGACTTTGCATATTCCTTTGCTGAACTTCATGAGATTCCTGTCAGATAAATTCTCCAGCCTGTAATGTCCTTCTTAATGGCAACACAACTCTGTGGTCTATCAGCCATTCCTCCCAGCTTTGTGCTACCTGTGAAATTACTGAGGGTGCACTCTGCCCCAGCACACAGGTCATTAATGAACATGTTGTACGGTACTGGCACCAGTAGAAAACATCACTAGTGACTGGCCCCAATTGGACTTTTTTCCATTGACTACAACTCTCTGAGCTGAGCCATTCAGCTAGTTTTTGATCCACCTCACCGTCCACTTATCTAAACTGTACTTTGTCAGGTTATCTGTTATAACGTTATGGGACATCACAGAATGTGCTGAGTTGGAAGAAAACCCACTAGGATTATCAAAACACAACTTGTGGCCCTGCACAAAACAGCCCCAAGATCACATCATGTACCTAAGAGCATTGTCCAAAATCATCTTGAACACTGGCAGGCTTGGTGCTGCGATCACTTCCCTGTGAAGCCTGTTCCAGTCCCCAATCACCCTCTGGGTGAAGAACCTTTTTCTAACTGAAACCTCCCCTGACACAACTTCAGACCATTCCCTCAGGTCCTGTCACTGGTCACCAGAGAGAAGAGATCAGTGTCTGCCTCTCCTCTTCCCCTCACACACTTGTCTATATTCAGTTTGTTTAAGTGCTCCTTAACATTATTCTGCTTCATGGAGAGTCCTTCTCACTCCAGAATTTCCCCCTATTCTCAAGCATCTGGGTTTCCTGAAGGCCAATTTACTGTCAATGACTGAGGCAAAGAAGTCATTGAGTACTTTGGTCTTTTCCACACCCTTTGTCATCAAGTCCCCTGCTCTACATCACTAACATGCCCACATTTTCTCTAGTCTTACTATTACTCTGAAGTAATTGTAGAATCCCTTTTGTTGTCTCTGACATTCCTTGCCAAATTCAACTTCAGGTCAGCCTTGGTTAATCTCTCAACTGCATGACTGAACTCCACAGAATTCCATGCGTTGAACAGCAACTCCATACTCCTCCTGGGCCTCCTGCCCCTACTTCTGCCTCTCATACACTTCCTTTTTAGTCATAGTTCAGTCAAGAGCTCCTTGTTGATTCATACAGGCTTCCAACCGCCTTTGTGTGACTTATTTGATGGATGAACCTTTCCTGAGCTCAGAGAAGGTAATTCTTGAATATCAGTCAGCCCTCCTAGAACCTTTTTGTCTCTAGGGACGTATCCCATGTTCCAATCTCTGAAGTGGTTAACATCTGCTCCCCTAAAATCCAGGTCTGTGGTCCTGCTTTTTTGCCCCATTTCCTTCTCTTAGGATTCTGAACTCCACTATTTTATGGTCACTGCAGCCAAGACAATCCCCAACTTTCACATCCATGACAAGTTCTTTGTTGTTTGTAGGCATCAGGTCCAACAGAGTATGTTTCCTTGTTGGCTCCTCAATCATCTCTGTCAGGATTTTGTTGTCAATGCATTCTAGAAATCTAGATTGTTTGAACCCTGTTGCGATGTCCTTCCAGTAGTTACTAGGAAATAAAGACCATCATGAGAACCATGGCCTCTGAACATGAGGCCTCTTCTGTTTGTTTCCCTTATCAATGCACCCCTTTTCAATCCTAAAGAATTGTGGGTCACCACAAAAGTTAAACCAGTGAAAAAAATGGCAACTGAAATACCTTTAAAACTTATCTGCTATAGTGTGTTTCATCATAAATTAAAATAGAAGGTAGAAGCTAATGCAACAGATGAAATTTTCCTCCCTAATGAAGTTTAACTAATTTTAATCTTATCCCGAAGGTAGTTCAAAATTCTGGTCAAATTCACCTTTTATTAGAGTGAATTTAGCAATTTAAATTTGCTGTTTGTGCATGTCAACAAAAAATTAAAGTTTATGAGTTAATATTTGAAGGAATAAACATGCTATACAATCACAAAATTATTTAGATGAACATATTAATGCAACATTGAATAAATATTAATACAATAAAATATTTTAATAAAATTAACATATTAAAACAGCGAAGGGGCAAAGGGCACAGTTGAAAGCGATAACGCTCAAAATTCTTTCTGAAACCAGTAGAAGTTCAAATTACTTTATGCATTCCAATTCATGCTTTGTTAATATTAATATTGGCTAGATATCTAAGAGAAGCAGAACTGAATGTATACTTTCCACTTTTCATTTTCATCCAAGAATCGTTCTGAGAGAAGGTAAAGGAGACTTCTTCCAGGTGATTCTTCTAATTTCATTTCACTCTTTTGTCTCCCATTCTTGATATCAAAACTCTTTTCACCTCTCTTCTATCTCTCTGACAGGTAGCAGGTAGAATAGCAGAAGTCACAATCATATCTTCCTTCATTTAAGTCCACAACTGCTTTTTAAATCACTGAGGCCCATTAAATGCTTGCTAAATATCAACAAAACTTGTTGCTTTTTAAGATGTTATGAATATGTCTTGTGACCAAAAAAAAAAAAAAGAAGAAACATATAAAAGAATTCCATATCAACTCATTTCCACTTACAAAAGAGAACTGATGAAAACAGGAATGAATATGAATAGTTATGAACTACCATAACATTTGCTATCTTCAATGAGAACAAATACATTATTTAATAAATAAGTAAATAAATATCCCTTCAAAAAATATGCTACCTAAAAGTAATAATATTTTATTGGTAGATTAATAACTTACAAACTGAATGACTTACCCAACTCGTTCTAACAGGTACGTAGCCTTTGTACCCCTATGTGGTTGCGAGTTATGCTGACGAGGGTTTATGCCTTCGGTAGGGTCACCCATGCCAGACAGGTCAAAACCATAGGTCCAGATACACTACATCCTTGGGCAGGATGAGCTCATTAGCCTTCTGGCAGTCATCCTAGGAGAAGGACAACTCTCATCCCAAACCCGGGCAGATGGAGCTCGCTTAGCCCTGTAAGGCCATCCATCTAAGAGAAGGTCACTCTAATCAAACCTACGTCCTGAGGACCTCGCTGCCACTGTCCAAGCTTGCTCGGCCCTGGCAGATGAACCTTAGGATTAAAGGGTGGGTTCAGTTCCGCGCATACTGCATCTCACCTAAAAAATCCATTGCGCAGGCTTGAAGGCTTTACCCACATGCAAAAAGTCCTGCAGCGACGGGCGAGGGTCGAAACGGTAGGTGAAAGATGCACTGGGAGCCGCAGACTCAACCCTGCATGCAGGCGGTTCAGGATATTGGTCATTTGAGACTGACAGAGATGACAGTCTCTTGGGGCAGCATCCTGAACAACCAAGCAGCCTTTTCAAGGACAGCACTGCTTGCTCCACTCGGAGAGGGGCCTAGAAAAGGTGGCCTAAACAAAGCTCATCTCCACCTTCACCCGGTTGGTTAACCGCAGACCAACGGGCATCTTCTTCCAATGCGGTCGCACAAAGAGCAAAAGACAAAGGCATGCACCTGCCTCCAAAGGTGTACCTAAATTAACTCTAGCATGTTGGAACATCAGAACCATGCTCGATTCTGCGGACAGCGGACGTCCTGTGTGTCGCTCTGCCCTAATTGCCCATGAACTGGCTCGTCTCAACATCGACATTGCTGCTCTCAGTGAAGTTCGCCTTCATGAGGAAGGCAGCCTCAGAGAACACGGTGCCGGTTACACACTCTTTTGGTCAGGTAAGTCCAGAACCGAAAAACACCTCTCAGGTGTCGGTTTCATGATCAAAAACTCTATTGTCCCTAAACTCGAAAATCTGCCGACAGGTCACTCTGACCGCATTATCTCTCTACGCCTTCCACTAAACCACAAGCATCACGTTGTCATCTTTAGTATTATGCCCCAACTCTCCAAGCTGACCCTGCTGAAAAAGATAAATTTTACACTGACCTGCGCTGCCTTACCCAAAAGGTACCAGCAGATGATAAGATCATTATCCTTGGTGATTTCAACGCCAAGTAGGTAAAAATTTTGAAGCATGGAAAGGAATATTAGGCAAGCATGGTGTTGGAAACTGCAACGATAATGGTCGACTTCTGCTAGAATTCTGCGCGGAGCAACAGTTTACCATCACCAAAACTATCTTTCAGCAGAAAGATAGTCTGAAGACAACCTGGATGCACCCCAGATCTAAGCATTGGCACCTCATTGATTATGTCTTGGTGCGACGGAGAGATGTCCGTGATGTCCTCCATACCCGCGTGATGCCCAGCGCAGAATGCCAAACAGATCATCGGCTTGTGCGCTGTAAACTCAATTTCAATCTCAAATTCAAACCCAAAAAGGGCAGTATCCCAAGGAGAAGACTCCAAGTTAACGATCTCCAATCAGCCACAGTAAGTGAAAGATTCCAGGCAAACCTTCAAACTGGGCTTGAAAACCATTCCACAGATTCTGCAGATTCCTCTCCTGAAGCAATTTGGCATCATATTAAAAGCTGCATCCTGCAATCCTCTGAAGAATCCTTAGGGTTCTCCCTCAAGAAGAACAAAGACTGGTTTGATGAAAACAATCAAGAAATCCAGGAATTGTTGAGGAAGAAGAGAACTGCCCACCAAGCACACCTTGCACTGCCATCCTGTCACACAAGAAAAGCAGCCTTTCGTCTTGCATGCAGCAAACTCCAACAGAAACTCCGTGACATCCAGAACAAGTGGTGGACCGATCTAGCTGCAAAAACTCAACTTTGTGCAGATACAGGGGATCACAAAGGATTCTATGAGGCCCTGAAAACAGCATATGGGCCTACATACCAAGTCCATAGCCCACTACTCAGTGCAGATGGTCAAACGCTTCTGACAGATAAAACCTCCATTCTGAATAGATGGTCTGAACACTTTCAGACTCTTTTCAGTACCAATCGTGTAGTCCAAGACTCAGCAATTCAGTCCATCACACAACAACTGGTGAAATTCGAATTGGATACTGCCCCCTCTTTAGGAGAAACCCTCAAGGCCATACAGCAGGTGAAAATTGGCAAGGCAGCTGGGGTTGATGGAATTCCACCTGAAATCTGGAAACATGGGGGCCTTGCACTCCATGCTAAATTTCATGAGCTTGTGGTGCGCTGTTGGGAACTAGGCGAACTACCTTCAGACCTTCGTGATGCAGTCATCATCACCTTGTATAAGAAGAAAGGTACTAAATCAGACTGCTCAAATTACCATGGTATTACTCTGCTCTCCATTGCTGGCAAAATCTTGGCAAGAATACTTCTGAACAGACTAATACCCGCTATAGCAGAAGAAATTCTACCTGAAAGTCAGTGTGGCTTCAGAGCCAACAGGAGCACCACAGACATGATATTTGTTCTCAGACAACTGCAAGAGAAGTGTAGGGAACAGAACAAAGGTCTCTATGTAACCTTTGTCGACCTCATCAAGGCTTTCGATACTGTGAGCAGAAAAGGTCTATGGCAGATTTTGGAACGTTTAGGTTGTCCCCCCAAGTTCCTTAAAATGATCATCTCACTCCATGAGGATCAGCACGGCCAAGTCAGATATGGCAACACACTTTCTGAGCCCTTTTTAATAAAGAATGGTGTGAAACAAGGCTGCGTTCTCGCTCCTACCTTATTCACAATCTTTTTCAGCATGATGCTCCAAAGGGCCACGGCTGACCTCGATGATCAGGATGGTATCTACATACGATATCGTACTGATGGAAGCCTATTCAACCTAAGGCGACTGAAGGCCCACACTAAGACCCTAAACCATCTTGTCCGGGAGCTACTTTATGCTGATGACGCTGCCCTTGTCGCCCACACAGAAGCAGCTCTGCAGCGTTTAACATCCTGCTTTGCAGATGCTGCTGAGCTCTTTGGGCTGGAAGTCAGCTTAAAGAAGACTGAAGTTCTCCATCAACCTGCACCTCAGGAAGCCCTCCATCATCCCCACATCACCATCGGCCAGTCAGAACTCAAATCAGTCCAACAGTTTAATTACCTAGGCAGCCTCATCTCCTCAGATGGTAAGATCGACGGGGAGATAGATAACAGGTTAGCGAAGACGTATAGTGCTTTTGGAAAACTCCATAAAAGAGTCTGGCAAAATAAACACTTGAAGAAAAGTACCAAGATCAGTGTTTACAGAGCCATTGTGCTGTCTACTCTCTTATATGGTTCCGAATCATGGGTCATCTACCGCCACCACCTGCATCTCCTAGAATGCTTCCATCAACGCTGCCTCCGTACAATCCTAAACATCCACTGGTCAGATTATGTGACCAATACATCTGTTCTCGAACAGGCAGCAATCACAAGTATTGAGGCCATGCTACTGAGAACGCAACTGCGATGGGCAGGGCACGTCTCCAGGATGAAGGACCACCGCCTCCCTAAGATCCTGCTCTATGGTGAACTTGCCACTGGCTGCCGCATGAGAGGAGCTCCGAAGAAAAGATACAAGGACTCCCTGAAGCAACAACTCAGCCTCGGGCATATTGATCACCATAACTGGTCTACTCTGGCCTCTAATCGGGAGGCCTGGAGACAGTCCATTTATAACGCTGCTGATGCTTTTGAGAAAGCACGCAGGATCACCCTTGAGGAGAAAAGACAACGCAGAAAGAATCGAGCCTTGCAGAATATACCACCTAAGGAGTCTTTCTGCTGTGTCTTTTGCAACCGGACTTGCCTTTCTCATATTGGCCTTTTTAGCCACCAACGCGCTTGCAAGAAAAGTGGGTAGAGCCCTTCCCAAATCTTCATTCGCGAAGCCTAGCCATGAATAACTTACAAATAATTGAAAAATATTGTTCAGATATTCTCCAAGAGAATTAGATTTACACTCAAAAGGTAGCAAGAATTTTTATAGGTTAAGATGTATATACATTTGTCAGACTATGACAGGAGCAAAAAGATTAGAAATTCACTCATTTTGCTTTACACATGCTTGGTCTTCCAATGATTGCACTGGACCATCAAAAAACACATAGAAAACCTTAGCAGGGGAACATATCTATCTGCACATCAAGAAGTTAACTTCTGACTTAAGATATATATAAAATATGTTTCATATATTGAGACAACAGATGAAAATTATTGTTTTATTTTTGTATTGTAGTGCCAAAGTTAGGATAAAAAATGGTATCTAACAGCCTTGTTCTCTGTGCAACAATTGCAGTAATAGTTAGGGAAAAAAACCCACCAAATTAACATTGTTAGTTCACTGAAAAACCCACACAAACATTGACAAAAGGAAGACTAAAGATGATATTGGGTAAAGAAAGAAAGAGGAAATGAAAAGTCTAGACATCAAGAAAATATCATAGGTATAAACATGGAGATTGTATAAATTAATTAGGAAGAAAGACAGAATAGAAATAACAGCCAGCAAAATTTTGAGAATGACAAGCAGAAGTTGCAAAATATGAATTAAAGTAATGGCAGAACCTAGACTTTACGCTTTGCCTTTACTTTGTCAAAAGCTTAAATACCCCTCCAAGTGACAAGAAGGCAAGCCTGGTCTTCTGAAATCTTACCCTTAAATTGTTTTGTTTTATTGTTTTTTTTATAAAGGAAATTTTTTAATGTGAAAGAAAAAAATTGTTAGCTTGATTCAATAAAGAGCATTTTGCATCCAGTAACAGAGTGGGTAAAAAGTAACTTTGAGAAGACTACTAAACCAGTACAGGCAGAACAGTAGCTTTGAAGTTGCTTTTGCAAGAGAAGATAGAAAAAGTACTTTGAACAGCTTACAATGTACTGCTTGTGTCAAACCAGCAATTGAATTCTGTGTAATTCACTGAGAGCGTAAGGAAAAAAAAGTCAGATATGAAAACCACTAGATTGTCTTTCTGAAATTCTTCCTAGCTCATATATGTACTTCTTAACCTACTTTTAGTATGACATCCTGTTGATCTATCCGTTTTTTAACAGAGCATTCTACCTAGGGGTGTATTGATAAAGGGAGCTCATTTGACAGAAAACCTCTTATGCAAGATTAAAGGCAGGGTTTGCTTTGTTTTCTGTAGCCTCATGAAAAACTGACATCTATGGGACACAAGGACCCATGGTCTCAACTCCAAGGCTGTCATCACAGATATTCCAAGGCTGTAGAGCATTTGAAGGTTTCACAAATCTGTTCTAAGGTTTGGAACCATTTTCTGACTAGAATATTAAGCCTTTACAGAACATTATGTAATTTTGTTTGTATGGTAGTTGTAAGGAAAAATAGTGTTACCTAAGGGATAAGGAAATGGTATGCTAAACTAAATTTTCTGCAGGTGCTCCTGATGCAGAGATATCAGATGTTCCTGATACTAACTTGTCATTACTGTTAACATTGTATTAAATTTATATAAAATTGTGGTTTATAATTTTTATGCAAACCAGCAACTTCTGTTAAAACAGTGTGTAAGATTATTAAAATTAATGGGGAAAAAACTTTCAAACTCTCAGTGAAGACTCATTTGGCTTTCATCAGAAAATCAAAAGGGATTAATCTGAGGATAAAACTAACATGTGAATTATCTGTTTATATGCATCTCTTTCCATACCAATAGAAAATGATTAAACACACTTACTTTATTCAAACAATCTAATAAATAGAATGGAAGAATTATCTGCTTCCTCTCTGCAGCAGTGAGGGGCAGTACTTTCAGCTCTCTCATGTTAACTAAAAAGTTTTATATAATATACAAGATATTGTTGCGAGCAGTTTTTGTGATACAGAGATTTCATGGTCCGTCAGACTATGGAAACCACAGCACGAGCTAGTTCAGGCAGTGAAGTCCAGGGCCAGTAGTCTATACAGGCTGTGACAGGATGTGATAATCCACTCATTCATGGTAAGGAGCCAAGAACTTAAATACGCTGAAAAATCAGTTCTAATGAAAACTCCAACTTCATTTTTAAAACAGGTATGATACTTTTGGGTTCTCAGACCCTCCAGCACTCAAGATTTCCTTGTTCCTATTGCCATCTCAGCAAAAGAAGGCTCTGGATGCACTGGAGGTTTAGAAACCCCAAATTCGTTCTGGTCCAGCTGAAAAACCTTGTCAGATGACTGAGTCCATGAAGTTTTAGAAACCATAAAGTTTTCTGGGATTTTGCTGTTTCTAGAGTTGTCCTGGGAGTCAAGAAATTACAGAGCTATATATGTATTTAATACGCATAAAATTACTCTTTATGATCTCATATTTTTTTTATTTTCCTGGATTTGTGGATTTTTAACTGGACGTTAGTAAAGCCTTTAACACCATTTCTCACAGCATTCTTCTGGAGAAACTGGCTGCTGATAGCTTGGTGAGGTATGCTCATTGCTGGGTAAAAAACTGGCTGGACAGCCAGGCTGAAGGGGTGATGATGAATGGAGTTATATCCATCAGGTAGCTGGTCATGGGTGGTATTCCTCAGGGCTCAGTATTGGGACCAGCCTGACATTATCTGTACCATGATCTCGATGAGGGGATAGCATGCACTCTCAGTTACTTTGCAGATGACACTGAGTTGGACAAGAGTGTTGATCTGGAGGGAAGGAAGGCTCTGTAGAGGGATATGGACAGGCTGGATTGATGGGATGATGCCAGTTGTATGGTTTAGTGGTGGACTTGGCAGTGTTAGGTTAGGAGTCCATGATCTTACAGGTGTTTTCTAGCCTAAATGATTCTATGATTCTGTGATTTACCATCCATTATTTACCTCACTCATCAAGCAGAGTGAGTTTCTGCTTTGTCTAAGGAACACTTAGTACCATTTTGGTAACAAAATATGTAAATTTTCACTGTTCCAACACTAGCACTACTCTCCAGAGATATTGCATGATGCCAGAATGAAGGTAAGCATAACAAAGCAAACTTCAATTCAACTCAGCATAAATGGATTCATTCTGAAGATGTTGGAGTGATATTTGGGCGTCCAAAGAAACATGCACTGCTGCCCCAACAAGGCCACTGTGATGGACTAATCAGAGTGGTCATGGTGACATGACCATCTTCAAGCAGACAAAAAGAGTTTAGCACATATTTTCAAAAATACAGAAATTCCAAAGCCTTTCCTGGTTTTTCTTTCACTGGAGTGGTGTCTGAATCTGCATTAATGGACCCAAAGCAGTCTGAATACACACTTTGTTTGTGTCCTGATTTTTGCCAAAAACCCATCTAACTAGTTTATTTTGACTGGCATATCCAACTAGTGAGATCAAATTCAGACTATGAAAATTTTCCAAGAGTGAGGAAGAGCCTGATAGTTAAGGGTGTGTTAGGTGTTAATGGCACATTTAGTATTCTTCCAGAAAATAATCACTGAAAGTTTTTGATGAAAGGCCAAAGGCTGAGAAATCAGAAAAATCTCAAATTCGACATCTGTTTTAACAGATGTGAGTAAGACATGTCAGGGATTTTTTCCTGTCATTAAAAGCAGAAAAGGATCCACTGCATCATTCTTAAATCCAGTGGTTTTATTAGTTTGCATTTCACAAGCAATAGTTTAATGCAGCAAATTAACCTAATAGTAGGTGTCCTTTGGGAAAAAAAATAAATTCCTCTTTTACTGCTTTTCACAGTTAATTGAGCATGATCTGATATGTTATTCCAAAATATGATGAGAAATTTAGAGTATTCTTGCACTGTAGCAGTAACTTGAAGAAATGGGAACTCATTTCATGTCCTTCCCCGCCAATATATTTGTGCATCAGGTCTGGAAACCTAAACACCTCATGTCTGGGTAAAAAAATCAAAAAGTTGTGGAGGAACAGAAGCTAGACCATGATCAAAACTGGCAATGGACTTAATGACAAGGAGTGTTAACTATAACTCCATGAGAAAAAGAATTTAATAAGATGAAATAGGATCCTGAAAGAGGAAGTCCCAAAGTGGATATTTTCAGGAGTAGATTTTTACATTAGCCTACACATTCTTTGATCCATACCCTAAGACTAATTAGAGGACAGTTACAAGCCCTTATTCAGATTTAGCTGACTTGCCAAAAGCAGTTGCATTGAGTTTAGTGCTTCTGTGCATGTTCCTTACATTCTACATCAGCAAAAATGGTGGATGACTTTTTTGAAGTCTTTATTCTTCCAATAAGTGTTGAAAAAAGTTAATTCCTATGGTAATTCCTTTCAATGAAAGACTCAATAGTAGAAGATACAGAGACAAAAACATTTACTTTGCCGTACATCACAGTTCATCATAAGGCTATAAAAGCCAAGGAGGAACTAATAAAACAAGATATAAGGATGAAGTTGGAGGAAGAGACAATAGTTATTTATGCTGCCTCTGACCTTTTAAAAGTGGTCTTAGAATATTTTGCCCCATAGAAATGATATATGAAATTTACATACAGGTTTTTGGGGGTTGTACTTAGTCTAAAATTAGTTTTGACTCTGGTGAATTCACTGCACGTTAATGTATTTAACATTCTTCTGGTTTGTATATGTGTCCATGTCTTGTCACTGGTTTAGAACTTTTTACCTTTCTCTTTTGACTTTTTGTATTTATTTATGTACTATTTCAAATTCTTGCCATCAACATTTAAGAATTGGTTTGTGTTTTCAGTTTTCTGTCTGCTAACCTGTTGGCTCTTCTTGTTTACTGCCCATTTCTCATCATAAGGGCCTTCATAAGCTTTTATTGTAGTGCTGTAAAACAGAAAATAACACACAGTTCAGAATAGATGCATCATTAGCACAAATTTGCTAGGACAAAAATACATGCAGTACATTAGCACATCTAAGGGTTATGGTTCACAGTGCTTTGGCAATGCTTTTATTTGACCAGTTCCTATGTATCTTAAATATTTTTTCTGTTCACTTGCTCCCTTGTTAAGATGTGACCAAACAGGATGGCTGCATGCTCTACAGGGCTGAAAGTAGCACAGCAGTTTTCCTTGTCTGCTTCCAGCTGCCTACCCATAACAACAACAGCTTCTCAGTACTTTACCTCAGACTGTAAAACACAACGCGCAAAGGCATGGCTATTAAAAAAAAAAGAAAAAGAATAACAGCTTTTTAGAGGGGAACTTCTTATAAAACTACAGGTACGCTTGTCATGTAGAGAAGTGGATGTTAGGGCTTGATTTAATCTTCAGGGAATTCTCCCAGCTTGATTTTTATTTTAATGAGAAAAGAGGACATCATTGGGCCTGATCCTGTTTAATATCTTTATCAATAACCTGCACAAGGGGATTGAGTGTACTCTCAGTCAATTTGCAGATGGCACTAAATTGGGCAAGAGTGTTGATCTGCTGGAGGATAGGAAGGCTCTGCAGCGAGATCTGGACAGGCTGGACCGATGGGCCAAGGCCAGTTGTATGAAGTTCAACAAGGTGAAGTGCTGAGTCCTGCACTTCAGTCACCGCAATTCCCTGCAGCACTACAGGTTCGGGCCACAGTGGCTGGAAAACTGCCCAGCAGAAAAGAACTTGAGTGCTGGTTGACAGCAACTGAACATGAGCTAGCAGTGTGCCCAGGTGTCCAAGAAAGCCAATGGCACTGTGGCCTGTATCAGAAATAGTGAGGCCAGCAGGACATAGGCAGAGCACATACGAGGTGCTGAAGCTGCACCTCTAATACTGTGTTCAATTTTGGGCCCCTCACTACAGGGACATTGAAGCATCCAGAAAAGGGCAACTAAGGTGTTAAAGGGTCTGGAGTACAAGTCCTATGAGAAGTGGTTGAGGGAGCTGGAGTTGTTTAGCCTTTAGAAAAAGAGACTCAGGTGTGACCTTATTACTCTCTGTAACTACCTGAAAGGAGGTTGTAGCAAGGTGGGTGTCAGTCTCTTCTCCCAAGTAACAACTGGATATTCGGGAAAATAGTCTTCCAGCAAAGAGTACACCTTCCTTGCTCCAGTACTTCCTCTGGGTCTCTGGGATCTGGGATTCCCAATGGCTGGTCTTGCTAATAAAGACTGAGGGAAGAAACATTCAGAACTTCCATCTTTTCCATGGAGAGGATATGCACAGCAGATATCCACTCTTGATGTCAATATAGATATATATCAGAAGAAATAGCAGTTGTCCCTTAAAGGACAATATTTCCGGTAGATCAGAAATTCACTGCCAGCAAAGTGAAAAAAAAATCAAACCCAAAAAAACTCCAAACTTATATCTACAGAGTATCTATGCATAAATTATATAAGGAAAGGAAAAGGAAAGATTTCAAGCTCAGAATAACCCTAAAAATGTCTGGTTTATTATCTGGGACAAATGATTAAAACACTCAGAGAGACTGAGCTATGAGTAATGTATAGGAATAATGTACTCATTCACAAAAATCTTCGTAATAAAAGCTTCAGACCATTCCAAGAGATGTGTGCTATTAGGAAACAAAACGTGCTTTCACGTACTTTAAAATGCTCTACAGCATATATGACACAATATTCAGGTGTTTCTCAGATAAATTAAGCAGAAAAAAATTCTCCTAGTGGACTTCACAGATCTAAGCTGCTATTTTGTATGGAATACTTATTTATTTCAGCACTGTTGTTAATTTATATTTTTGCGGTATAGATAGTGCAGAAATGAAGAATTGTCATCAAAAGTGTTGCAGAGTGCATGCACACATGAAAACACACGTGAAAACACACACACATAAGATCTTCCAGCTAAATTGGAAATGCTTCTATTATCTCAATCTCTCAAAAAATTAGTTATCCTTCCTTCTGCCTGTTATATTTTTGTGGCTCCACTTTATGAGTTACTCTGCCTCAAAAAAGCACTGCAAGTCACACATGGGGATATGATGCAGGGGACCTTGAAAGTCTCTAAGATGTGGCCAACACCTGAGCTGACAATGAAAGTAGACTTGATCAACAGAAGTGACAATGAAAACTACTTGTACTGACTAATTCCAATGAGGACACAAGTCGTACAGACTCTGTAAAGCTTACAAGCTCAGCTTCAAGTAGAGCATATGCAAGTAGAGGTGATTCTGCTCTGGCTCTGTCCTCATCATGAGTAAGGTACTAAGTTTTCTAACCAGGTTAATTAAGAACAGTGATTTTGTGCTGCTGTTTCTGCATCACTTAAGGACAGCTATAAAATCTTTTAGCTAGCATTCTCAAAAATTTCTTTTTTTTTTTTTAAACTATCATTTATATGTCCACATTTTTATCTATACTGTAAACTACTAGAGAAAAAATCCACAAAAGCTCACATACATTTTTCAACTGCTATAAAATGAATCAGAAATGTTTAGCATTTAATCTGAAGGATAAAAGGGTAAGAGAATGGAAAGAATTCTATAAAAACCTAAATACCCTGGATATCTTATAGCAACATAAAGAAAAACAGCAGACAATTGCCATCTTCACCTATACAGTTAGAAGAGGTCTGCTATAAAAATTACATGTAATCAATATGAATGCAGCTATAAACAGAACCACACATGGCACCCTGCAATTTAATTCTGTCCTTATTACTGCTGGGTTCCACTTTTATATTTATAGTATGCATAATGAATGAATACATTTTAGAACTGATCCAAGGGGAAAAAAATCTTTTTCCTTTTTGACATATTGAGTCAACTACTTGTTTTTTTTAAACCCAAGTTACAATATATTTGGTTTGTGGCTGAGCTGAGGAAGGATTGAGTTTGGTTTGTGTAGCAAAGAAGCTATGTACTGCAGAATATTTCACTAAATAAAAATATATATATGTCAGAGACATAATGAAGCAGTCAAATAGAGAAAATAATAAAAAAAATTGTACCAATAGCAAATGCAAAAAAATTAATTAATTAAAATATATTGTTTCCAGATGTACAGATATTTGTCTATCAATTATATTTAAAACCTACCTTCTGGCTTACCTTAACAAAAACTTAAAAAGAAGTATTTAGCATTTAAATATAACACATAATTGAAAAATATTTTTAAAGGTAATTTGATTTTGGGTGCCTTTCCATGGTCAGCTTATGCAGTTCAGCCTTAATTAATTTTACTTGAACACTTGAGTCCTGAAGAACCTATCAGGGAATTTTTTTCTGTCTCGTACCAGTATGATGAGTGAATTCATCCTCCGCATTCAGATTTTCTGCTCTTATTTATTGGAGAAATATCAAATAACTAACAGTGTCTGTATAGCTCAATGCAATTCTCAATGAGAATTCCAAATACTGGCTTACTGACTTATTTTTAACTAATTAAGTAAATAAATTTTTGAAGAAATAAAATTTTAAAGAAAATAGAACTAGATGTTACCATGAAACTTATCAATAACTAAGTCAAAATCTTTCCCTAGTTTCATAGCAAAAGCGTAACAACATCATTGTTATGCCTGGGGTGCGTAAAAAGAAGTGTGGCCAGCACATCAAGGTAGGTAAGCAGGTCTCTACTCTGCTCCTATAAGACTCCACCTTGAGCATTACATCCAGCTCAGGATTCCTCAGTACAGGAAAGGCATGGACCTGTTGGAGTGTGTCCTGAGGGGGGCCACAGAAATGATCAGAGGACTGGAACACTTCTGCTGTGAGGAGAGGCTGAGACAGCTGGTGTTGTTCAGTCTGGAGGAGAGAAGGTTCTGGAGAGACCTCATTTCAATATTTAAAGGGGCCCTGTAAGAAAGACAGAATTTTTAGCAGGGCCTGTAGAGATAGACTGAGGGATAATGACTTGAAAATGAAAGAGGATAGATTCAGACTAGATATAAGGAAGAAGTTTTTTAAAATGAGAGATTTTAATCTGGAATAGTTTTCCCAGAGAGGTGGTAGATAACCCATTCCTGGAAACATTCACTGTCAGGTTGGATGGGGCTCTGAGCAACCTCATTGTTCCTATTCATTGCAGGGGCATAGGACTAGATGATTTTTAAAGATCCCTTACAACCCAAACTATTCTGTGATTCTGTGATGCTATTTACTTATAATAGGCTTAGAATGGATGTGTTGTATTCTTTGAAATCAGTTGCCAAAATCTTTGCTAGCAGGAAAATCATGAAGAAGAGAGCATTTTGTGAATATGCAAGAATCTTTTTCTGCATGCTTTAGAGGGCAGGAGTGCATGCAAAACCGACAGAAGAGATTATTTTACTTTGTAGTCCATGCTATGGTAAGACCCAAGGTCTTTGAATGAGTCCCATAGAGTGTGCACAGAAGACCTGACTATTACCATATACATCAGATCTACCAAAATGTGTTGTGTTATTGTTTGTAGATGTCCTGTTGTCTCTGTATGTACTGCAACTCAGAAAACTGAGATTTGTTCTTTCAGGAATCTGCATATGGCAAATATGTCCATGTTATTGTCTCTCTCATATAGAAACATATCACATAGAGACTGAATTGTCCATGTCGCCATGGATCCTGAGGTCTCATTGGAAAATAATATGGTTTTTTCTTTGTTATTGGAAACTACTAAATATTATCCTGTTCAGAGTCCATATCACCTTTTTCCATGCCTCATCTAGTGCTCTAGTATAGCTGCCATTGTAACAGAGATAGTATTTTGTATTCACAACATTATTATTCAATAACCTTTCTTTTCTGTTAAGAAATTGCCTTCTGTCCTTGTGTTTGACCTTTGAAATAAAGTAATTCTAGCTAGCAAACCCTTCTTTTTTTTTTTAGCATTTGTGAAACATCATCCACTCTTGCAAAATGATTCACAGAATCACAGAATCATAGAATGGTTTGGGTTGGAAGGGACCTTAAAGATCATCTAGTTCCAACCTTCCTGCCATAGGCAGAACACCTTCCATTAGACCAGGTTGCTCAAAGCCCCATTCAGCCTGTCCTGGAACACTCCTATGAATGGGGCATCCACAACTTCTCTGGGCAATCTGTTCCAGTGTCTCACAACCCTCACAGTGAAGAAATTGCAAAAAACATTCTAACAGAACAAAGATACCACTTCCAATGTTGCTGAGGGGCTGCTTATTCAAATTCAGAGTTCCTGAGCTCTAATTTTCTCTACCATTGATTTGTTCCTTAACCTCAGACAAATTTTCTGTGATTTAGGTGGCTCGGTTTCTCTTTGGATTCGTATTATCTAATTCAGTGAGATTCTTCTGAAGACTTATTAGAGCATTGTTCGTGATATGAAAAGAAAAATGAATGCATACTATCATATTTAGATGCTTTGCATCAGCCTGATGCTTGTTGATGTTGCCTATAAGCAAGAATGAGTGGCATAAACTGTAATTGACAAAAACATCTTCAGCAATTGCCAGAAGTAGTGCTATGAATATACTAAAAAATAATGACACTGTCATTGTATTCAGGCTGACAGGCTTTGCTAAGAGGCAAGGAATGTTAACTTTATCTTAGATCTGTAAAAATATTGTATTCTGGACATGGCTTCCTATGTTTGGCTGCTTTGGTGTGCCAGCAGGATGAATATCTGACAGTCTGCAGCAACTGAAGCCTGTGACCTCAAATATATTAAGCTGCTAATATTGATATTGTTTATTTGGCTACTAGAATGACAGAGATTTATGCCAAGTTGCTTTGTATACAGAAAGCACTGTATAACAACGTGCATCTATCCAGAACTGTCCATACACAAAGCTTTATTCATTCACCACTTTTCCAGCTGAAAAGGAATCTTTTTCTCATATATTTCTGCATCTCAGGTTCACAGTTTTATTTTTGGATTAAAAGTACAATGTATTTCAATGTATATTAAGCACTTTAATTACTGTTAGACAACATAAATTCCTGAAGATTTTACCTAATCAAAATTCTTCATCTGGCTTGATATTTTAAATACCTTTTTTTTTAATTACAGAAAACTTAGTATTTAGTAAATTTTTGAACAGTAACAACAAAACCAAATCCTTTTTTTTTTCATAAGATTTTGTATTCAAATTGCTTAAATTTTTCTTCTGCTTTCAAAGGTACAGAAAGAGAAAAAAGGCAGAGGAAAGGGAAAGGTGATGGTTTATTCTCCTCAGAAGCGAAATTTGAGTATAAAATGTTCTTTTCAGCAAACTAAATAAATATTTTTAAGATATACATATATTTTAGGTACTGACATAAAACTATATATTCTGAGCACTCCACCATGATCAATCATTTCTTCACTAATTCCTTCTGACCGCTTGTCTGGGAAGCATAAACTTCCTAATTGTGTTTTGACACTTTTATTAGACAATCTTTTTAGTATTTTGAGACAGAATTTGCTCACTGTATCATCTGAATTCTACTTATGCTCAAATAATACTTTTTTTACTTCTGAAACTTTAGCATAATTTTTGGCATTTCCTTATTCTTTTCACTAGGATCCATTTTATGAATACTAGGGGTTCCAGTTTTGTCTAAGACTATCTCATAATTAGATTAAGCTATAGCTTCAACAGTTACCCATAAAAGATCTTCTTCACTATACAAGGTATGTTTATATTTTATTTCTTCTTTGATACTTCCACTCCTTCTTTGTGGTTCTTGATTTTTTTTCCTTACAGATGTATTAGTTATGTCTGCTTAGGCTTGTTTTTGCTTTCAGATCTGTTTCAGTTTAATTTTATTTCTTTTTCTTCTGGATATAGATTAAGGTTTTACATAATTCTGTATCTTAGAAACCATAAACTCCTTTCTCTAACTTTAATGAGGTTTTTAATAGCCTTTCACTCAGTTTTGGGTCTCAGATTACTATTATAACCCTGTTTGCTGGGATTCTAAGTACCTTCCAAAGTTCTCTCACTAGTATCAAACCTGCTTTTAATTCTACTTTTTGAGTTTCTTATATAAGACTTATGAAACATAGACTCCAATTCTTTATAAGACTTAAATTTCCTTAAGTATCTTTGCATTTCTTTTGCACTCTTCTCAACAGCTATGAATGTAACATAATTGTATAGGTTGGAGTTTTTACCTATGAGTGCCCTATTTAAACCTTCTTTTTTCCTTTGCTCTTATAGGTCCACTTCTCATCCTGTCTCTGCTGCTGATACTTTCTAGAGCCAAATTGTGCTCTAATTTACAAATTATAATCATATCAAATCATTACGAAGATATCAAAGGAGTCAGATTTTTTTTCCTTTTCCTTAATTGCCAATATGAAACTATCTTTAAATTGACTAGAATGTTGCAGAGGTAATTTCACTTGTAGTTTGAACATTTTAGCATGTACAGGTTAGGTTATCTTAAGAGTTTTCTACTACGCTACAATTTAAATTTTTCATCAGAACAGATAATGTGTTTTTCATAATAATATCTATTTAAGGCTTTATCATAATCAGAAAAAAGTTGCAAGTAAGTGCAGTAATAAGTAATATATAACACTATAAAATTAAATTTAAGCATGAAATTTATGAGAATCAATGAAAAGAAGAGCTTTAAATTATTTTTTCAAGTGCAAACAATGGTGATTGACCAATATATATTGGTCTGAGGTTTCAAGTGTGAAACAGAAGAAAGTTAATCATTAGAAGGGTGGAAATAAAATGAAACTGTAGAGAGAAAGGATTAAATTGAATGCACTGATAAAAATTAGACAATGAAGCAAATCAGGACAAGGGTAGAACAATTTCCCTTGAAAGTCTCTTTTAAAGGATGAGAAATGCTGCAATGTGGTTCTCAACAAAGGATAAAATTCCTTTCTCCAATCTGCACTGCAGTTCTTAATGGTATATTCTGCAGCTGTCCTGTATACAGGGCTCCCACTGATATTAATAAATGCCCTTTTCCTAGAACTACAGAAGAATATGAATAGAAATCAAGAAGAGAAAAATTTTACTGTGTTATGCACAGAACACTGAAGGATTGCCATTCTGACCTGTGCTGACTTTCTGACTCTTTAATCCCTTGATGGCCCCAAACTGTGTGAACTTGACCTTTGTCTCATGATTATATTTAGGTGACACGTTATTTGGAGCTTAGCTATTGCTACTTTCTATTTCTTTTTTGGTACCCACACGCTCACATTTTTCCCCATGACAAATCTGTAATATGATTACACTTAATAAATAAATAAACAAAAAATCCACAACAAAAAACCCAAACAAACAACTCCCCCAAACCAAACACCACCCCCCCCAAACCACTATAAACCTAGGAATATGCACAATCCATTTTATAATTTCCAAACAGACAACAAAATATCTTAGAACAGTAGAGACTTTTGCTTTTGTCATCCTCTCTTCCTCTAATTCACTGTTTCTTGACCAATGTGATTTTTATATCACAGAATGGCTGACACTGGAAGGGAGCTCTGGAGGTTATCTGGCCCAGCCTCCCTGCTCAAGCATGGCCACCTAGGGCCAGTGATCCAGGACCTTGTCTATACATTTTTTTAATGTTTTCAAAGATGGAGACTCCACAACCTCCCTGAGCAACTTGTGCCGGGGTTGAGTCACTCTCACAGTCTAGAAAGGTTTCCTAATGTTCAGAGGGAACCCCCTGATTTTCAGTTTAAGCCTCTGGTCCTGTCACTGGGCACCACTGAAAAGAGCCTGGCTCCATCCTGCTTACATCCTCCCTTCAGATATTTATGTACATTGATGAGTTTCCCTCTGAGCCTTCTCTTCTCCAGGATGAACAGTCACAACTTTAAAATATCATTTTGTAATATCAGATTAAAGAGTGTTATTAAAGGATTTGTAGAACACTAGGCAAATTATTTTTAAAACTTATTTTCTTTGAAATAAAGTTTAGTCTCAATTGAAAGAATATATCATATATAAGTTGACATCAAAGGAATTGTACTTATGCATGCATGGTGTATTGCATGTATTTAGGTTTGAGTGAATTTGTAAAATTACTAATAAATCTTCATTTTAAAAGGAAAAGCAAATGCAATATTTGATTGATTATTTTTAATGCATTTCAGTATACAATCTACATGATCCCTACCATTTCACATATGACATAAAGTGCTCAGCAATATCAGTGAAACAGATTTTCAAATATATATAAATTCTTTCAAAGAGTAGAAAATAAAAAAAAAGAGTAAAATTATACATCTGGTAGACAAAGAAGGGGAAAGGAAAGAAAGAATTTCTAAAATTCAGACTACTATAATCTAAACTGACTTTGAGTCTAAAATAGGTAAGCATGATGTTATATATATAGGGGTTTTAATCTTAGTTTGTTTGTTTTTAATGCAAACTATGATTAAAACAACAGAAAAACAGAGATTATAAGGAATCCAAAGGAATTTCTGCTTGGAGGTGCAGAGGGGTTATTCCAAAGCTATAGCAATTAGTGAAAGGCCTTCAACTTCTCATCTAACTTTTTAGCCAATGAACAGGATATGTTCCATTAGCAAAGTGTGTACGGTCAAATGTTTCTTTAGACTGTGATAATTCTTTCTTTTTTTCTAAATTCGGCCACTGTCTATCCATGATTACCAGATGTCCATGATAGGGATGTAATTAAGTTTCATGTTCACTGGCTCAAAAAATGTCATTCTTGTTATCCTTTTATTAAATTATTGCCATGTAACATCAATCTGAGATCTAAGGAACAAACTTAATTTGCTATTTGCCAAGTATCATCTATGTGATACAAATTCTACTCGATAAATTACACCCACACACTGCCATATGATACTACTACTAATGTCTTCACAACCTTTTCTTCATCGTTAGTTGCTTTGGTGAAGTGAATGATTAGAACATAAGTAATGGCATTTGTTCAAGATGTGCCAGAAAGAACTGCGGTCTGTTCACTTCTTCACTGCCCACGTTAGCACTGCACTGTAAAAAAAAAAAAAAAGATTACTAGGAAAAGTGTTACTTTTAGTCTAAATTTGTAAATGATATTCTGAATACCCTGTTCAATGATCCTATTTTAAAATATGGCATCTTAAGGGAAAAAGTCAGCTCTAAAGAGGCTTCAAGATGGTTGTTTCTAGAAGAAAAAGAAGATTTAAGGCATCTTAAAGGCTTTGGTCATGCCATTTTTCAGATCAGTTCAAAACTCAGTTCCTTCATATGGCAAGAAAAGAGGACAATAAATACAACTCATTTCAAAATGGAACATGTTTACAGTTGGGGTTACTGGATAAAGTTTCTTGCAAAATCAAGGGAGTACAGTTAACTTGCTGTCTTGTTTCCAGCCAGGACAGGTTTAGTTTTTTGCAGTAGCTGGGAGGGGCATGTCTAGGACCTAGAGCTTATTCTATAACACCTCACATCACTGCCGGGGACAGGGGAAAGGGACTCTATTTTGTGGGAGAAGGGGTTCCTTCTGGTCAAGAAAACATCATAGAGGGACCCATATAGTATTGTCTCTTTTTTTTTTCCATGTGAATAATTTCTTTTCTTGTATTCTCTGTCATTAGTATTGTTGCTCTTACTGTTTGTTCTTATCTCGTTGTTTCCAAAAAATTATTCTTAGCCTGTGATCTTTGCCTTTTGTACCTCCAATTCTCCTCTCCAGCCACCCAAATCAGGGAGGGAGAGGGGAAAGTGGGGGAACAAGAGAGAGAGCAGCGCGTGGTTTGGAGAGTCTCAGTGGGGGCACTGAAATGGGGAGTACCATTCCCAAACCACAACAGCCTCCAATACTTTCCTTGCCTGAAGTTCATGTGCATTTGCTCCTATATCTAGTGTCTCCATTTATTAGTGATTATATAGTTCATCTATGCTTTAGAATATGCAACTAGAGCATGTGTCTCATACTTGCTAGTTAAAATTGGTTGAAACTTAATCTCTTACGTAGAATTTACACTAGCTTACATTACAGTATGCTTATTTTGATAGGTTTTCTTTAGACTATCTTTCAACAATAACAAGTAGTACAACTTGCTGCACTGAAAGCCTTATAAGAAGAGAAAACAGCTACACTTTTCTGCTTTCTCAAGTTCCCTGTAGTTAAATACACACCAAGAAGCTTTTGTTAGTAATAGTACTGTCTTGTAGGAATACTTGATACAATTCTACCTTTGTTAAAATTATTACTGGGCTACTTTTCCACAAGGCAGAAAAATTTGATTTTAATAATATCTTTTTAATAAGTTGGAAACTTGGACTTCTTATGAACCAGTTATGTAGAATGTACTACTACTTCAAAATAGCTTTCACAAACTAACTTAGAAAATGTTCATTCTGTTTGACTTAAAAATAAGAACTTTAGGGATATTCATTCTCTTGATACAAACTTTTTTCCTACCATGCTGTTATTTTTTATATTAAACTCATTTGTACCAATGTAAATATTTTTCCATTACAGCTATGTAAATATCTATGTTTACTCAACATTGCAGCATCAGTATATTGTTTATGATTATTTCAACATGGCCCCAAACATTTCTGACAGCTAGACAGCAGATGTTAGCAGCAGTGAACGAGAATAACTCCGGAAAAATTTCAGAAGGTTTTCCAGGAAGGGCTTGCTTTCTGTCAATGCAAATTTTCCCTGAGATGTTGTCTGGATAACAGTTGCAGAAAACTGTATTTTTTCAAAAAGCTTGAGGCAAGTTCTGTCTCAAACTTATCAGTGAGTGCAAAGAGGGTAAAGGCGGTGCTTCACACCGCTCTGTGCACTTTCTGCACCAGGATGTGGTGATCCCAGAAATAAGTGTTTCATCTCTCTTCAGAATACAAAGCACATTGTCACTTCATGCATCTTTCTCTGGGACTCATGATGGTGCCTAAGGGCTAAATGGCTCTCTTGTGTTCAGCAAAAAAGTTTGTACCATTACCAAATTTGAACATGACTGAAATAGAGTCAATTTGAATGCTGGCATGACAATACTGTATACCAGCAGTAACATGCCTTCGTTAAAAGACTGTGTAACAATATCATTTTATGTGCCCAAGTTTTGGATTGTTTATAGTCTTCACTCTTAATATATCTTACATTTTGCATATATAAAATAATTATAATAATCATACTGGAAATGAGCATCTCTCACTGGCTCAGGGCAATATAAACTGCATCTCTACATCAGTCTAATTCATTGGATTTCAGGGAAATTGACACAGCTGCTTTCCCATAGGTTCCTATGAGGCTAAAGAGTGAAACACTAAAGATATGATTTTGTACTTCACAAGCTGATGAGAATTTTTCTATTGATTTGAATGGCAATCCACGAATCAATTCTTCCTTTGACCCTAACAGCTTTGCGTCCTTTGTAATTCAGCTCCCAGTTTTGGCAGAGAGCAAAGGATACTTTTACTTTGTTTACTTGGTTTTTTTGAGGTTAATTATATAAGCTTTCTAACTTCCTTACACTTGAGAACAAATCATATCTGCCATATTATCACAATGCCTATTTAAGGCAGTTTTTCCACTGCACATTATTGCAGATTACCCAGGAAAAGAAAACATCTTCAAAGTCTTATGTAGTTTTGACTCTCCTGTCAAATGAGACCACAGAGAAGAACCTCTAAATTGATTCTTCTCCAACTCTACTTTCTTTCTTTCAAAGCACTCGAGGCACATTATTGCCTTGTCAGCCATCAGTTGCATCTGGGCAGAGGAAGAACTTTACTTTACTGAGAATACTCAGTGCTCTCCAGGAATGCAAATCTGTAAACTGTAAGCTCTGGTATTTCATTAGTTCTGAAGGGCCATGATAACACACAGTTCCATGACAGCCACACAGGAGAAGTCCTACTCATCACTATCAACACACCAAATCTCACTCTGAAGGTGATTGCATGATATCATTTTGATTTGATTTTGGTTCTAGGACAAGAAAACACCGTGCAGCAGCCGTTGTTTCTCACGTGGAAGCTCAGAATAAGACCACACAGTCTGCATTCCAACAGTACAGTCCAGAAGCCAAAGCTGCAGATAACTGTAGCAAGAACTAGATCTGAAATGTTTAAGCAGATCAAGGCAAAAAAAAAGATGCTTATTCATCCGCAGAAGATTTTGAAGCTGTAGGGTAGGGAATTCAGTGCATATTTTACAGGATGGGTTCACTGCTCTGCTACTGAGCCCAAGGAGAAATGGATTCTGTAAAAAAAAACATACAGGTATGTAAATAAATACTTTACTAGTAGGTACTGCCATTCTTTGCTAAATACCACTGCATCTAAGAGCAGCATAGAGTTTTTCCAGAAAGCCTATTTTAAAAGCTCCCAACTTGCAGCTCTAGTCCAGGAAATTCATGCAGGCAAGGAAAGAGACTCCTAGGAGGTCTGTATGATAGGGGAAACAGTTCCATGTGTCATGTATAGACCATAGATTGTCTATTTGGAGTACCCCATAAAGTACCTTCAAATTGCCCATCTCTTGAACAAAAATAGAAAATCTCAGCAAGAGAAGTCAGTCTCATTTTTCCCTTTTCCCATTTTATTTTGCATAGATTAAATTTTACCTACTTTCCACTCAAGCACAGTGTCAGCTAGGAAATTTCAAAAAGCAGAAAACTGCTTTATTTTTCATTGAAGAAGAAATTGAGTTTAAAAATTCCCCATTTTCCTTCCCAACAAGTGTTGTCATATGTCTAACAGGAAAGGAGAAAGAAAAAAGTCTGAGAAAATCCCGAGGATAAATTTCTTTCTGAGACAATTGTATTGAATCTCGACTTTCACATGAAATAATCAGAGGGAAAAATATGGTTGGGGAGAACTGCATGTTGTGCTGGAAAAAAAACCAGCAACAGTATTAGAGGCGTCAGTTGCCTATCTCAGATTTATAGGTCGGTTTGGTTTTTTGTTTTGTTTTGATTTTGTATAAGATAAAAATATTACTGCACCTTTATGGTTTGTTACTATAGCATAATATAATTGCATTCTTGTATATATGTCCTTTTTTATATATGGGCTATAAGACACTGAGAAAGTACCTAGCCATAAATATAAATTCAAAAGTTTATAATAATTTAGAATAAAGTAAGTGTAAGGTGATATAATAACAAGAAGAAAGCAGCATTTTTTTTCTGCTTCTCATGAAAAAAAAATTGAGGAAATTGTAAAATGCAGGCCTATTATTTCCCTCCCCAAAGAACTAAGTAGGTTTGCTATGGTTGATGGTTTTCATTAGGAGGGAAGAAATTTCTTTTGAAAAAAACTTGAAATTGATTTCACATAATTGTTATGATGTTAATTTCACCAATCATGAGCAGAAATTGTCATCCTGATAATGGAGATAAGGATACCTGGGCCATGCATCATGAACATAAAAAAGCATTAGAATGAAGGTAAAATTCTGTGCCTGTACTAGCGAGAAGAGAGTGCAACAGTGACATTTTCCTTTAAGAGTCTTCAGGATACATAACAGCAGAATAAATTAGATCATGTGAAGTATTTATGAATATAATTAACCTTTAAAATAACATTGTTTTCAAAAACCTGTTTACAATATCTCTTATAATGATAGACAGTTATTATAGATAGAAAAATAAAAGCATTTTTTCCAAATGGTTGTGCACTCTAAAACAATATACAGTAAAAATAATATTTTTCTCATGCTGGAAATTACCTTATTACAATAATGCCTTGTAGCACACTTGGCACTTTAATCTCTTGTTTAGCACAGTTTTTTATTCATCTAACAATTTTCACATTGACTATTTTTCAAGCTTAATTAATGGTGCTTTTGTACTTATGCAGCATCCATGGAGAATTTCTTGGGTTTTATTTTGTTCTCTATCCTGAATGGCAGGTTCTGTATTCTGCCATCTGTCTAGCTTTCCTGTTTGTTACAGCTTCTAAGAGGTATTTTCAGAGTTGAAGACTAACTTCAAGAATGATGTTAAATACAAACATACATTTTACTTCTTGGTTAATGCAAAACTATTTTTCCTGTACAGCACAATAATAATAGGAAAATAATGATGGTAGATTCAATCCTTCTCATAGTAATACACAGAGGACTATTAACACCATCAGAAACCAAGGAAGTAGTATTTATTGCACATGCAATACCACCACTAATGTAAATTACCCTGAAAATTCAAAATGATTCTGTATCATGAGTGAGTTGTATTTTTCTATTGGTATTGTGCTCAAAACAAAAAATAAATAATTATGACAACCTGTGAGGCACTGGATTTGAATTTCACGGAGAATTATTTAATTATTGGGCCAGAACCAACTCAAGAGTGCGGGGGGAAAGGGCCAGGCCATATCCCACATGGCATGGCTCATGGAACCCACATGGCAGGCTCCACAGTATCACCTGTCAATTAAAAGGGCAGCCTGGTAGCCTGCCCACACCACATCCCCTGGAAGTCCTAACCCAACCTCTGGTTGGCTATACGACCCCTCACTCCAACCTGGAGGAACAGAGTTGCCAGTGAGCCGGAATTCCTGCTGGGGAGCGGTGGTCAGAGGTGGCCAAAGCACATAAATACAGCAGCACATGCTCTCCATCTCTCATTCTTCTGGGATCTGCCTCCACCATGTGAAGCTGTACTTCCATAGGACTCTTTGGCAGTAGCTGTTTTTCTCTTATTCTTCTCTAATCTATTTTCTCTCTGTTTTTTACTCCTGTTTCTTCTCTTGTTCTCTTTCTTTACTCTTTTAATCTCTTTTCTTACTTAATATTTAGTGTAACATAAATCATTAAAGTGGGTTGGATTTTGCCGAGTTGTGTAGGTCTGCATGTGCTAAGTCGCTGCTTTCGTGGAATGCCTTGTTTTGGTTGTATGTTACGCCTTTTAAACTTTTGCCAAGATCTCTTATTTTCTCCCCAAAATTAAAAGTATCTCCTGAGAAACATGTGCAGTGTTCTCTCTTTACTCTGTCTCAAGATATTAAAGAACCAAAGGCTCTGCAAAAGTTTGGTAGGCAATACTTTGGAGCCTTTTATATTTTTAAAAGTAATACTCCCAATTGAGCTTGTGGTTTTGAGACTGGGGTCTTACACAACCACTGCATAATTCCAGCCTAACTTTCAAATACTATTTTCAAACAGTTGAAACATAGCAGTTTATGAAATTATACAATACAGCACATGATACCAGATCAGGTAATACACACTAAAAAAAAATTTAAAAAACCAAAGGACAAATTCATTCAGATCTGTAAGCCCTCAAGAATCCCCAGGCTCAAATGACTCCAGAAAATTAGGCTGGTGGCACAAACTTTCCACCTTTGCACCAGCAGGGACAGCTGATATCTGCTATAGGGTGCAATCTGGCTTACATCACTTCCCAGAGCAATCTTCTCCCCCCCCGCCCCATACATCTTCTGCTCTATTTACCGCATCATAGAATATTCTGAGTTGGAAGGGACACATCAGGATCATTGAGTCCACCTCCTGACCTTGGACAGGACCATCTCCAAGAATCACACCAGGGTGTGCCGAGGATATTGTCCAAACTCTTCCTGAACTCCTTCAGGCTTGATGCTGTGACCACTTCCCTGGAGAGCCTGTTCCAGTGCCAAACCACCCTCTGTGTGAGAAACTTCCAAATACCCAACCTAAACCTCTCCTGACACAACTTCAGGCCATTCCCTCAGGTCCTGTCACCACAGAGAAGAGATCAGTCCCTGCCCTTCCTTTTCCCCTCACGAGGAAGTTGTAGACTGCAATGAGGTCTCCCCTCAGTCTCCTCTTCTCCAGGCCGAACAAAACAAATGACCTCAGTCACTCCTCCTATGGCTTTCCCTCAAAGCCCTTCACCATCTTCATTGTCCTCCTTTGGACACTCTGAGTTTAATATCTTTCCTATATTGTGGTGCCCAAAACTGCACACAGTAGTCAGAGTGAGGCCACACCAGGGCAGAGAAGAGGGGGACCACCACCTCCCTTGACCGGCTGGCGATGCTGTGCCTGATGCCCCCCAGTCCTCCTGGCTGTCAGGGCACTGCTGACTCAGGTTCAACTTGCTTTTGACCAGAACCCCCATGTCCCTTTCCGTGGCACTGCTTTCCAGCATCTTATTCCCCATCCAAGATAGCTCCATCCCAGGTGTAGAATCTGGTACTTTCCCATATGAATTTCATACGGTTGGTGACTGCTCAGTCCTCTAATTCACTGAGGTCTCTCTGCAGGGTCTCCCTGCCTTCGAGGGAGTCAACAGCTCCACCCAGTTTTGTATCATCTGCAGACTTGCTTAGTATCCCTTTCAGTCTTGTGTCCAAGTCATTTACGAAGATGTTGGAGAGCACAGGGCCTAAGATGGAGCCCTGTGGAACCCCACCAGTGACAAGTGACCAGTCTGATATTATCCCATTCACTATTACCTTCTGTGCTCGACCTGTGAGCCAATCACTAACCCATCACACGATGTGTTTATCCAGCTGTGTGCTGGACATTTTGTCCAGAAGGATCCTGTGAGAGACAGTATTGAAAGCTTTAGTGCAATCCAAAAAGATTACATTAACTTGCTTCCCTTGATCAACCAGGTGGGTTAACTTGTCATAAAAGGAAATCAGGTTTGATAAGCAGGACTTTCCTCACATGAAGCCGTCCTGGCCAATGACTGTGTTGTCTTTCAGGTGTTCCTCAATACCTTCCAGAATAATCTTCTCCATAATTTTACCAGGCACTGAAGTGAGACTGAGAGGCCTGTAATTTCCGTCTTGCCTTTCTTGAAAATCAAGACAACGTTCACTAGCTTCCAGTCAGCTGGGACCTCTCTGGATTCCAAAGATCACTCAAAAATCAAGAGAAGTTTTGCGATGTCAGCCAGCTCTCTGAGGATTCTGGGATGAATCCCATCAGGCCCCATAGATTTACAGGGATCCAGCTGGAGCAGCAGATTCCACACAATTTCAAGGTCAACTGGGAGTTGAACATTCTCGCAGTCATGATCCTCCAGCTCAGGGCACTGAGACCTCCTTGGTCCCTCATCCATGTTGAAGACAGAGGCAAAGAAAGCGTTAAACACCTCTGCCTTGTCTCTGTCCCTGTTTGTGAGGTGACCATCCTCATCCTGTAAAGGGCCAATGATATGTCCATACTGCCTATTGTCATCACCGTATTTGAAAAAACTCTCTTGTTTTTTGTCCCCCACATTTCTGGCAGCTTCAACTCCAGCTGAGCTTTGGCCGCATGAATTTTCTCCCTACAGTGGCAAGCAACATCTCTATCCATGCCAGTTGACCTTGCTTTCACTGTGCATACACCTTCCTTTTTTGCCTTATCTGCAAGAGAAGATTCCTGCTCAGCCAAGCTGGCCTTCTGCTTCACCTGCCTGACTTCCTACATTTGGAAATTTCCTTCTCCTATGCCCTTAGGATGTGATGTTTGAAAAATGACAAACACTGATGGATACCAGCCCTGCAAAAACATTTTCCCAGGGAACTTTACATACTAATTCCCTGAGCAGCCTGAAGTCTGCTCTCCTCATGTCCAGAGCTGAGGATTTGCTGGCATTTTTCTTCCTGTCAACAGTGATTTTTAAACTCGATTACTTCAGAGTCACTGTGGCCAAGTCGGCCAACAATCTCCACTCATGAGATCTGATCAACAGCAGATCAAGGAGGGCACTTTTCTGAGTCAGCTTCCTTGGGACCTGTTCCACAAAGTTGTCATCCAGGTTTATTAAGAATCACATTTGTGTATCTACAGAGTACTGCAAACCGAGTTAAAGTCTGGGTAATAGTTTTCTGAGATTTAGAAATACTGTGTTAGTTTATTTATTTCATCTCATCTGAGCATACTACAACTTTCTGAAGTGAAATATACAAAGTATATCATATGTCACATGTGTTTTGCACCTTATTTCTCCTTCACATTAAAATTTCTCACAGAGCCCTGTGACACCTTACTGCAAGAATATGTAGCTGAAATGAGTGGTTAGATGAAGTTAGAATAGCAGGAAAACCATGTAAACAATGTATCTAACATTAGAGCCTTGAACTTCTGAACATAATCACAGCATTTAAGATCAAAATCTAATATTAAAAAACATTTCCATATGATAATGCGTATGGGGAAGTGAGAAGCCAGAGATACATTTTTTTGAAAATGTCCTAGGAAAAAAATACTCTTAAGTTAAAAGCATAGCATTAAATATTTGTAGACAACCTGAATTCTCATTACTTAATAACATGAACCTACAAATGGAAAAAACTAAGAAGAAACGTTCAAGCTATGAAAGATGTAAGTTTTCTCTTCCAGGTTAAAATTTTCCTTCTATTCCAGGTTAAAAATGTTAGGTGGCTAAATATTCACATATTGTTTACAAAAGCATCTGGACATAAAAAGCACATCAATTTCTGTAGGACTTAGATATTAGGTATTTCTGAAAACCTCCATTTGACTGCTTCCCTAGCCTGATTCAGTCCACTTAAACTCAGCTATATTTTAGATGCTCAGTGGAACAGTAGTTTTAATGTGTATAGTTAACATATATTCTGCAGAGAAAACTAGATAAATTTGAAGATTTTTTCAGTCATTAATATTTAAGTTATTTGCAAAAACATACAATGGGATTTCTGCTGTCTTCTTAAGGCTACTTCTCTCAGAGACCTCTCCATTCAATATTAATAGTTCTTCCACTCTTCTGGTGATCCCTGGTCAGCAGTGGGACTGTCCAACTGTATGGTACAGCTGCACACTGAGGTGTCTGTGTGACAGAATCATGCAAGCCATATTAATCTCATCCCATTAGTATGAACTGAGATACCTCAGTTGTTGGTTGACAACTGGACCTAAAGGGACAAGGTTGTACACTGATTTTGTAAAACAAAAATGTATTGAAATGTGTACTGAAAAGGAAGGAGGCTGGAAAATTTTAAAATTTTTGATTCCAGCTTAAGCAACACTGAATCTTGGCCTTTATCTAAAAAAATTATGTAAATTAACCTCAATTGACATTCATAGGCCAATAAAAATGTTAATAAGAAACTAAGAATTGTCAAAATAGTAACAATTGTAGTAATAAACGTAGAGCAATAATTCACTGGAAGAAATCAGGAAGAAGGAGTAATCATGAAAATATCCTACCCTAAATATTCTATTTATACAGATCTTTCATTATATTCCCATGTAATACATTGGACATGTATGTTTGTGATGACACAAATACTTGTAAAGCTTACCAGATAAACCATCTGTTCTTTTCAAACAGCAAAACATTTACTTACAGTTGAATTTAATAATTATGTTTGGACTCAATGTTCTTAAATGTCCTTTCCAATATAAATGATTCTATGATTCTCTAAGTCATACATCCTGCTCTATTGAGATAAGTCATCAGACTATGCCAAGAAAAATTTTTGGAACTGCTAATTAAAATTCCACAACCACAATGAAGCTGAGGAAGGAACACAGATCATTACACTTACCTTGTGACAGGTCGATACTCCCTTTTAATCCTCGTATTTTCATTTTTAAATCCATGACATCACAGGCACTGATTAAATATCCTTTGGGCAGGAAGGAAGATATTATTCTTCTCAATTTACTAATGGATAAACTGAAATGTGAAGCAATTAATTCAAAACAAAAAGTTAATAAAGTCAGTACTAGAACTCACCACAGTTTTGTTTACTACCTTAAATCCTTACCATCCCAAAACACAATAACAGATGTATAATTCTTGCTGCTACATATTTTTTCTTATACCTACATGACAGAGTAAGGGATAGACAATTCCAAACAATGGTAATACACAATAAAGCATTCTTGGTGTCTTGTTCGGATTTTGCATAGCAAGTTCTTCACCCGACAAACTTATTCCATTGCAACAGTTTTGGGAGTACTATAGAAGGCCGGGGGTTGTTTGGTTTTAAACTGTCTTGGCCGTTTAGTTATTCAGTAGCAATGAGAGAGTTTAAAATAAGGTAGTGCCATGGGTTGACTTTCATATATGACAGACATACTTCTACAGCCCAAAAGGTTGACCTAACATTGTATTGCATGTAGCTGAAGTGGTATCCTGTTCGCCAGAGGTTTTCTGCTTATTTTTTAACTGCTTTCCTACTAGTTTAGTCATCCGAACTAGCTCAACCAAATAAGTACCAGAACTTTCAAATAAAAAATCAGATGCAAAATGGTGATTTTGAAGTTCCTTTGAAATATACATTTTTCCTACTTTTCATAGATACATGGCATTCTCTGGAATGATATTGCTCCAATATGTTTTTTTAGACTTTAAATTTTATACTTTTTTTTGTCCATTTTAGTAAAAGGATTTTCTTTGATAAAGACTTTCAAGCTGAAATTGGTTCTAGTAGGTATAAACACTCTGGTAGGTAAAAGTAGACTATAAAAGATAACATGCAGAATGCATTTCCCTTAACTTCCCATTAAGGCAAGTGAAGGAAGCAGGCAGGAGATCTTTAGATAATATGCTATGTAAATTGAAAAGGATCTGTCCCTATTTGAAGGAACTGAGAAACTCACACACTGAAATACAGTTCAGAGAGATTAAAGGGTCACATGTGATGTCAAATCTATACTTTTAATGTTTGAATTAAACAGGGTTTCTTTAAGTTCTATTATAGAAAATAAAAGCGAATTTGCAGAAGCAACTGAACACCGTCTGTTGAATAAATACAATGTTTTCTAATTAAACTGAGAATTGAGGAAGGCAACCTTGAAAATAAAAGGATTTAGGAACGTACAAATGTGAAGACTGGGAGTTAAATAGACTTAACAGTCTCTTTGTGATAAGATTTATTTTTAACTTCTGATTTTAGTGGTTCTGGTGCCACTGGGAATGTTTCAATTAAAAAACCCAAACAAACAAAACCAAAACAACTCTGAAAAATCTTTGAGGAAGAAGAGGAGTATGATTTATAGGGGTTAAATAGTCCCTTAAAAGGTGTCCCTTGGAAAAGAGATAAAAAAACCTGTAATGACTGTGGAGTATATTACGAAAATGTAATGAAGCCTGTAAGGAGCAAGAGCCTGTAATACAAATAGCGTGCTGGGTTCATATGTTGAAAATAATCCAGAAATGTTGAAATCATGATTCACTTATTCGGGGGGACGGGGGAGTAGTAAGAAAATATAAGGAAAAAATAGTTTGAATCTACTTTCCCATTCCAAGATGCTATAAGAGTTTCATTTCATTTTGTTACTAAGACTATTTCATATCTTATTAAAAGTTTTACAGTAGAGAGTGAGAATGTTCACCCTTTAACCGTATAAAGAAATATCAGTGGATCTCTTTTACTTTATTTTACAGGATGAGATCCAATTTAGCCTACCAAGGATATAGCTTTTCAAAACCACATATTTATCTTCTTTATTCCTACAGGTACATTCACACTGCAGGGAGCAGTTTGGAACATTCTAGTCTTTTTGTTTCTCAGATATGTTGCTGTGTAAAATGTCTCTTATTTTAATTTTTGCCTGTTAGAGTATATGATCTGTGCTTAAATTGTGATGCTAACACCATTGTCATATTCTGTAGGCTTAGAGACTATGCAGCAAAGCATTCTGTTCTTCTGAGAACATTTTACTATTTTTATGAGAAATGCTGAAGGTCTGAATTTACTTGCAAAGGTCACTGATTCACAGATTACAAAATTGTTAAGTCTAATAACAGCAGGAAAAGTGTGCTGTTGCTGTATGTGTAAATGTCAAGTCAGCTGCTGTTGAGATAAAAAGCATGAACATAATCAAAGATCTCTGCATGAGTATAAAAGAAACCAATTAAAAGACATTTATTATGATTTCTGCACTAAGGAACAAGAATAACCATGTGTATGGAGTGCTAATTTCAGTGGCTGGCCGGTATCGTCCTTGACCCAGTTCTCTTCAACATCTTCATTACAACTTGGAGACAGGGCTGGTAGGGTTACTAATCAAGTTTACCCACGACACTAAATTGGGAGGACTTGTTGACTCCCTCGAGGGCACAGAGGTTCTGAAGAGACACCTTGACAAATTAGAGAGATGGGCATTCACCAACCATATGAAGTTCAACAAAGGAAAGTGCCAGATTATGTACCTGGGACAGGACAACCCTGGTAGTGTGTATAGACTAGGGAACAAGATGAATGCTGCTGGAAAGCAGTGCCATGGAAAGGGGCCTGGGGGTCCTGGTCCACAGCAAGCTGAATCTGAGTCAGCAGTGTCCTGGGCAGCATCAGGCAAAGCATCACCAACTCGTTGCAGGAGGTGATTGTCCTGCTCTGCTCTGCACTGGTGCGGCCTCACCTTGAATATTGTGCGCAGTTTTGGGCACCACAATACGAAAAAGACATTAAGCTATTAGAACACTTCAAAAGGTTGGCCAGAAGGATGGTGAGGGGCCTTGAGGGGAAGCTGTATGAGGAGCAGCTGAGGTCACTTGGTCTGTTCAGCCTGGAGAAGAGGAGACTGAGGGGAGAACTCATTGCAGTCTTCATCATCTCCACGAGGGGAAGTGAAGGACCAGGCACTGATCTCTTCACTGTCATGACCAGTGACAAGACTCAAGGAAACGGCATGAATCTGAGTTGGAGTTTATGTTAGATATCAGGAAAAAGTTTTTCACCCAGAGGGTGGTTGAGCATTGGAACAGGACCCCCAGAGAATTGGTCACAGCAGTAAGCTACTCTGAGTTCAGGAAGCATTTGGACAATGCTCTCAGGCCCATGGTGTCATTCTTTGGGTGTCCTGCACAGGGCCAAGAGTTGGACTTGATGATCCTGATGGGTTCCTTCCAACTAAGCATATCCTGATTCTGTCTTGACCACTGAAAGTATAGTGCTTTGTCTCATCAGATTTTGATCTGCTATTGCTGGTCAGAATTTGTCACTACTGATACTCTAGAGGAGAAAAGACAACGCAGAAAGAATCATGTCTTGCCGATACCATCCAAGGAGTCTTTCTGCTGTGCCTTTTGCAACTGGACTTGTCTATCTCACATTGGCCTCTTTAGCCACCAGCGCGCCTGTAGCAAATGTGGGTAGAGTCCTTCCCAAATCTTCGTTCGTGAAGCCTAGCCACGATGGTGATGATATTCGGTATTCTGTAGCATACACTGGGGAATGGTATTTATCACAAAAGGATAGTGACCCAACAAATGCCATTTCTCAAAAGAATTTTGGACACATCCACTAAAAAAATCTGGTGCTTGAAACAACACTGTTTTATGCTAAGTAATCCTCCCATATCTTCAGGAGAAAGAAGGCCTAAAGAAGGGACATATTATAATGAAGTATTGTGGATTTTCCAGTTCTTTAGCAGTATATTTGTACATCCACCATCCTTTTATAAAAAATTGTATTTTTGTATAGCATGTAATTTTCTAGCAAAACACATTTTTTGCAACTGAGCCCGTCAATCTCTGCAAAAACATATTTAAGAAAGTGCAAAACATTTGAGCAGGCAGTGATGAGTGTGGGAAAAAAAGTGTGAGAAGCAGTTCTACGACACTAAGGTGAGAGAAGTCTGGAGTCCCTGGAGGACATCATGGTGAAGTGGGTTGTCCCCCTGCAGCCCTTGGAGATACATGGTGCAGCAGACACCTACACTGCAGCCCATGGAGGACTCTGTGCCACAGCAGGCAGATGTACCCTGAAGGAAACTGCAGCTTGTGGACAGGACCAGAAAGCCATACTTGATCTTTATCACATAATGGAATGTACAAATGCCAAAGGTCTGCTAGCTGTAATCTACTCTCTTTCCAGTTATTATCATGTAGCAGTAAATCTGCATTATATGAGAAAACTGCTGTTTGAACATGCTTCAAGATGGTTTTTTGTAGTCTCTTTGTTGACTCATGCTTTCTTCTTCCCAAGATACCCCACAATAGTGTTATCTCTGCCTCAGGAATGTCCTGAGAAGATATCAAGAAGTCTTCCCATCGGACTCTTTTAACCCCTTCCTATTGGCTGTTAACCCCTTCCTGCAATTGGTAATTGGTACTCTGTGAATCCTCCAAACCCTATATATGTAACCACCCCATCAATAAACCCTCTCTCTCGCCTACTCTCCAAGTCCTGTGTGCTGTCTGTGGCTGCCATGGGACCTTGTGGGTGGGGGGAGGGGTGAGCAAGCTCTCCCCTCCATGCGGTCAGGACCTGAAGAAACCCCTGGCGCTGGAGTTTTCTCCTTCCCTATCCACCTCAAGCCTTCGGAAATGGAACCCCACAATGAGAGGAATGCAACCAGAATTGGTACCCCAGAGAGGCTAGCCATATTATCACAGGTAAGTAGGAAGACCATATAGAAATTAGAAGCCTAAATATTTAGAGAAAGTTAGCTTGAGGCTCCCACTCTCCCTGCTGCTCAAAAATTTAGTTTTATACAAAATGAAATTCAATGTAAAGTTCATAAGGCTTGATCTTCAGACTTTAGAAAATAGGGAGTACAAACAATTCTTGTTCCTTTACATCTTTTTTTGTTTTCACAGAATGAAAAAATAAAATTACTGTTCTCTAAGTACTTATAGAAGTCAGTTGGTAGAGGTGGTGGGAATAAACAGTATAATTAATCTGAAACAAGACTATCATTTAGATGTATCAGTTGTGTACAAGCACTTTAGCAGGAACACTAGACTTTTAAACAGACAGCACACAATTGTTATCTCTGGCAATATTTTACTGTGTATAGTACATTCATCTTTAAATGGCTCTATCTGTTTTATAGTTATGACTTACATTTTAAATTTTATTTGAAAAGGAATATTTAGAATTCAGATCACTTGCAATTCTGAAGCATTCCAGTTGTTGACAGTTTTCACTGTCTCCTGAGGGTAGGAAAATAGTCTTTGCACCAACACTGAAATAAACTACTTGAAAAAACATTTTTCTTCATTATTTTCTACCTATTCTAACAGGCAAAGCAGCAACAACACTGCTATGAACCTGGTGTTGCACTACCACACATGGGTAATAAACCTGTAGTGACTCGTAGTTTATTTGCACACATTTCTGATGCTGGTTGTTAACTGTTGCACAGAAGAATCCGTAAACTGTTTCCACAGAAGGACGCTCCTGAATTGTTTCTGAACCAGAGAACTAAGACAGCACTGAATATTTGAGATCTTGCTGTGCTATCCCCCAAACTCATTTTCTTAAAATGAATTTTACTTTAAAACAAAGAACTTTATTACTTCATGATATAATTCTGTTGTTCTTAATGTTCAGAATATTATTTTATCGCCACGATAACATATTACAGAAAGCAAGTATAGCATAACTTCTATCTTAAATTGTATAAATCACTTGGGTTTGGTTCATGGATCTTCAAGGAATGTAGTTTACAATAACTGTACAGAGTGGGGTAATGGGCCACATGTTTGGGATTCTTTCTCAAAATAATTTTACTTTGAAATTTAGTTCTTATTATTTCGAGTGTGCCTTTATTAAAGCAATCAACTATTTATTACCTATACCACAATGAAGAACAATAAACAGTATCCTGTGGCTGATCATCACACAACAATTCTAATAGAAATAATGGTCTTAGCCCTCAGTAGCACAGAGTGCCTGTAATAAAGCCACAGTTCTTCAGGCTTCTTCTCAGTCTGGAGAAGAGCAGGCTCTAGGAAGATTTTATAGCAGCCTTCCAGTATCTGAAGGGAGCCTACAAGAAAGCTGGAGAGGGACTTCACACAACAGCACACAGGACAAGGGATAATGGCTTTAAAACTGAAAGTGCGTAAGTTTAGTTTGGATATTAGGAAGAAATTCTTTACTGTGAGAGTTGTGAGACACTGGAATACTTTGCCCAGAGAAGTTGTGGATGATCCATCCCCGGAAGCGTTCAAGGCCAGATTGGATGGGGCTTTGAGCTTAACCTGGTCTAGTGGAAGGTGTCCCTGACCTTGGCAGGGGGCTTGGAATGAAATGATCTTTAAGGTTCCTTCTCAAACCATCCTGTTATTCCATGTTAATATTCATACTGTGCAGTAGCAGTAAGCAGTTTTTAGATAGAAATAATAACACAGACTAATGCAGAACAAAAAGTTAGTGTAGGGAACTTGTATTTCTCATAGTGTTATTGGTATTCTAAAATACTGCTGAGTCTATGTATAGCTATGGAAAAATACAATTCAATTAAAGCATTTAATGACTTTTCCTAGTCTGAAATTTGGGTGATTTAAAGGTAGCCAAAGATATCTCCTCTTGGTCTGTACTATGTGCTATAACTGCTGCAAAGCTAAATATAGGAATACCTTCACTTTTATCTGTACTCAGAGTATTAGGAAAAAAATATTTTGAATTAGTATATTATATTAATGAATTTATGTTTATTGCTTTACGATTTAGCAGGAACAATCTCACCTCAAAGAGGAAAGTAGATTTGATATCTTCAGGCACACCATATATCATAAAAGATATATTAAAAACTTCTTGATTCAAAGTCAAATGTGATGTAGCAGAACTAAATGATGAAATATTTGTAGTAGAAATCTTCTTACTTAATTCTAAATATATGATGATATAACTATTTTAAAATTTATTTAAGACTGAAATCTTTTGATTGGTCTGTATTTTTTAAAAAAGTCCAGGTCTGACCTGTAAGTTAAACTATTTATTAGTCTAGAACTAAATATTGCTGCTCCTAGGACTTTGAAACAATATTAATGAAAGCCAGTTCTGACTCTATCTGTTAATTTTAAGAACAATATTGACTTTGTGGTTAAGACATCTAAATTTAGTGATGCCATTCAGTTACTGATTTATATTGTATTGGCACTGAGATTTATCTGAGATGTCCATATGGGGCTAATAAGTATGAACATCTCCCATTCCTTTTGGATGAATTAGAAACAACTCTTGATTTGGTTAGTGGTTTTTTATTTGTTTGTTTAATCATATCTGTCTATAATTAAATTAGTCCCATCAGAGCTGCATTCAGAGTTTATAAAAGAAAACAAAAAAAAACTCTTCCGCCCAAAAAATCTATGGTGGTGAAATCTGAGGAATGTGAAAAAATCAGAAGTAAATATATTGATTTTGTGCAAAAGAAGATAAGTTTAAGTTAATAATTTTTTTTGTCTTCTTCCTAGTCATAGATAAAAGAAAACAATGCTCCACTTGTCCATTTCTAAATACATGCTTTTGAACAACGTGGTCCCAAAACACTAGTTCTGAGTCTTTACAGAGAGGAGGAATTCAAAGAATTTCACAAATCTTTGGTATTTCCCAGGACTGCAATCAGGGCAGTCAAATTCCTGGTTCTGAGAAACCAGTCCAAGGAGTTTAACTGTTTTCACTTCATATATATGTTCAAATTAGCATTGTTATTTCTACTGAAAGTCATGGCACTTAAATATGATATATACAAGAGTTTCATAATTTTTTAGGAGTTCTGTCATTTGGGCAGGTTTTTTGTTTGTTTTTTTCTCAACTTTGACATTAGTTAGCAAACTGTGAAGCAGTGACAGTTAGTGAATCTTCCCTAAATACAATTTTGAACTATAAAAATGGATAAATAATAAAATTATGAAGACAGAGTCTTACAGAGTGATTTTAAAGTGAGAATTAGATATTGAAAATTCAGAAATACAAAATTAAAATTACGGAATGGACTGTTTTCGGGGGTTTTCTTTGTATTTCTGTGATACATATTATGATCTCAATTTTTTTGGAACACATCTTCTGAAAATAGATATTTAAATTTACTACTTTAGATTACAAAAATATTTCCAAAATAAGGAAATTAATTTTTGCAGGTGAAAATAAAATATTCTAAATAGTCAGCATCCAGTACAAAGGATTACCCTCACACATTAAGCTTCATGGAGAATTCTAGTCTCACAGACACACAAGAGGAGTTTTCAACTGCCTAGAAAATCTTTAAAAGCAAATTTATCTTTGAAAAAAAGATTAGAAAAAACAGAAAATCATATACATCCACACTAACTATACGTCTCTTACTAGATATCAGATGTGCTGTGTGGGTGACTACACTTTCCACTCATCCACCTCACCCCCCAGGCTTTCCCCTGAAGTTCTGTGATTTTCAGTCTCAAAGAACAGACTTTCTTTTTTTTTCTGTTCAGTATGTTTTGGTTCTGAAAATCAAACGGTATTCTTCCCGAATCTGATGTTGCAGGGATAGATACAATCTCGGAAGAATTTGTAACGGAAAGTTAGGGACTCGGATTTTGCTAAAAAGGCTTTCTGCCTAAATGGTAACTCTTTCTCAAAGGCAGTTTGAGAAAGACCCCACCACCGCCATATAGCAAAAGAAGTCCTCAGCCTCTCTCTGGTATGTGATATGAAAGAGATAGCCGTAACAGACATGCACCGCCTTGGGAATGCAGGGAAGAAATAGAATAAAAAGGGCCGTGAGGGGCCAGAAACTTGCCTTTTTCCCTGGAGGTCAGGTGCGGAGGGCAGCATTGTTAAGAAATGGTCCTTGCATCTGAAATAAACCTTTTTTTTAATCCTTCCACTGCCTTGGCATTCTTGGGAAGAATACCTGCATATGTTTACCTTACAGATGTTAATAAAAAAAAAAAATTTGGTAAAACCAATTCAAATTATACCTTCATGTGTACCATTTAATCTAATTTGGGCTGCTTACATAAATTTTTTTTCTGAATGTAATATGGCAACTAAAGAATATTTATGTCAAGGACAGATCATCTTTTGCAGGAACACATCCATGGCATGTTTAGCACACACTGATGCCATGCATTTTTTATTAAAGGACTTTTTTTTCAAGAAGTCTCTCTTTATTTAATTCTTGCTGTCACTCAACTCTGGATTCATTAAAACAAGTGGGAAAACTCTCATTAAAACCAACACCTCACTTTCCAAAATATCAGCTACCATAAATATATATGTTCTCTGTCTGGATAATATCAATTCATATTGGTAAATTGGAGGTATTACCATGAAAATAGATTTATTTTATTGGACCTTATATTTTTATAAATATCATTCTTATGTAAACATAGTTAAAATTATTTAATACTGCTGCTATTTGAGGTTCATGTTTCTAGAGATTTTGACTGCCAATAAGATAAGAAATCTATTATAGAAATTTACCTAAGTTCATTTGCTTTAGAATAGCCTTACAAGAAGTACAATATAGCCAACGTCCTGGTGAGAAACCCATTCCAAAATTACCAACTGAATAGTTTAACAAGGCTTGATTTGATGAAATTAGAAAATTCTTAAGTGATGTTAGTAAAAACACAGTTTGATCAAAAAGACCTTTTCAACTGAAGAAAGAACAGGCTCACTCATTTGTAAGATTTCTGGAGGTTAATATTGGAGGCCTAATCACTACAAATACAGTGAAATAAATCTATATTGATTCCTCAGCCCCATAAAAATGTCCAGTAGAGGCTTTGTTTGTAAGAGGTATGTAGTAAATACACACTTAATTAAATTACCACATATACTTTTGAATGGACAAATCATAAATGCACCCTCTTGAAAATCAGTACATCAATCATAATAGAAACTATATGAGCAATAAATGAAATTGCAAGCTGGTTTTAATGAAAAGGTAATAGTGCAAATATGTCATGTGCATTTTTTCAAAATCGTATTGTAGTGCCTTAGCCAACTTTAACTACCATCAGAAAACCTGAAAATAAATACCTTTTGTTACACTTAACTACAGGGGTTTTCACAGGAAGTATTTAAATACCCAGCAGTGCATCAAAGTTTCTATCAGGCCTTCTGGATTGCTACTTACAAATTACTAAAATGTATGAACCACACTATAATTTAAAGTAATTTAGTATGAAAAATATGTTGAATATATATGGTACTCCATCAATAATTTCTGGTTGCAAAATAAGAAAATTGGCATTATTACAAATATGCAAATTACAGCATATGGAAAATCTACACAAAACATGAACCATAAATTCAAGTAGAATTTAGGATCTATTAAAAATTAAAAGGCTGATAACTGAAGAGAACACACCAGATGCTGGGCTGCAGCACAACAATACAATTCTTTGTCTTCATCTGACAGAACTCTGGAATTCACTTTAACCTTAGCTTAGGTAGTGACTAAGAGGACGTACATTTAAATAACCTCCTCCAGGTCTTTTCATTTCTTCTATTTTTTTTTTAGAATAGGGAGAACTTCTACTACAGACTGCAGAGACACTAAGCAGTGTCTAAGGGAACTTGCTTATCAATTACTTAAAGGTCAGTGGTTTAAAATCCTCTCCTTTCTTTTCCTTTGGAAAATCTAAAAGGTTTTCATCAGAAACAATAGTGTCATCTATCACAATATTCAAAACTTTCTATGAATTATGTGGACTAAACATTGTTCTTCATAATGGCCTTATTTTATCCTTTTAAAAGCTTGCCCTTCAGTGGGAAAATTTTGTTATTTATTTTGGATATTTAGACTCAGTGAAAATTAAGCTCTCCATTTTTCAAAAGTAAATTTTTAGGAATTCATTGTGAGGATTATTTCTTCAGCAATATGTTTTAAAAGTTATTGCAGAAAGATAGCAGTGAAATTTGGAGCATAATAAAAGTCTAAAAAAAGTGTAACAAATTAAAAACAACTGACCTGATTTGTACAATAATGTACACAGACACATATATATACATAAATACACATAAATATTTTATTCCATGCTACATAATTTAATTTGCTTAAAACCATAGAAAAATTGCAAGTAATGTTTTCAATTACAATTGATAGAAGCAAGCACTACTGCTTACTTGGTACAGAAAATCATATTAAGAACACTGTTCAGGCCAAAATATTTTCAGAAGCAGCATTGTTTCAATAGACTTGAATACGTTCTCTTCCTTAAAATACCAAGAGCTACCCCTATATTATGGAAGATAGATGAAACAGTTGCAACTGAATAAACTGTTTCATTTGATTGTTTGTGAGTTTAATTTTTTAATTTTTTTATCTCTCTTTGTTTTGTTTCTAACATTGTATTTATTGTATATAATATTAAGTAACCCTGTCAGAAGATATTTAGGATTTGATTTGGGAAGTATCTACAACAGTTGTTATAGAAGTTAGTGATTAGAATGCAACATGAAACTACTTTCTGGAAACACATTTTCAATGTTAGTTTTTCAAAAATAAACTAATTCACAGAAAGGCGTGTTTCAACCTTGAAATATAGGTACAAATTAGTAGCTGGGCATTTTTGTTTCCATAGCTCTAAATATGATTTGATTTGGAGGGAACCCTATTAAGGAGAATTGTGTTTCAGGATCTTTGGTTTGCATAAGACACTATCATCTATAACACTTGGGAAAACCTCACTGAAATTAAAATTCTCACCTTTTTCAGATGCCATTAGTAATCATTGTTTCCCTTTGTTTCTAGATACTTGGGACTAACCATTTATTTATGGCAGAACTCTATACATGGCTTTGTAAATGTGGCAATATTTTTGTAAATACTTTGACTTTTCTAAAAGAAACCAAAATCTACCATAATCAGTGCCAGAGCATTACAAATAAATGCACTAGGAAAAAGAAGTAGGCAGCAGATGAAGAAATGAACTTATTTTTTCAAGTCTAGATTCTAATAAGTGTAGGAACTGCCCTTTGAGCAAGATGGTGGAAATTAATGTGTTAGTATGTTACTCTCCAAAAGTCTGGATGAGAAGCTCTGTCTTGATAAACTGTGAGTGTGTTCTGGGATGCTGGAAATAATGCAAAATCATCTTTGATCAATTCGGGGAGAAACGGTGTAAGCATAATGGCAATACTATTTTATTTTGTGGTTTTGTCTTCTATACACAACGACACAAATGCTTTCTAATGTTCTACAAATTATCAGAGCAGGCAATTGGACCATTTCTAGAAATTTTTGCCAGTGTTCAAAAAAAGAGCTTATGCAAATATTAGCAAAAAAAAAAAGTTTATCAAAAAAGCACTAAATTATAGATTGTAGAGGCTATTAAAAATGCAAAAATTGCCAATGGGAAGCTAATAGGTGGCTAAACATGTATCCACAGGGTACCTGTCTCTAAAGAAATCCTCTAATACTAAATGTCATTAATTCTTTATATGATAATTCTCATCCTCTTTCATATTTTAAATGTCAATGAAAAAAATTAGCACTGTAAATATATATATCATATTCATCTTACATATAGAGCACATATTTTTTCAGTGGCTTTCTGTAAGTTCTTGTAACTGCATTACACATTCATTTGCATGCTTTTTTGCTTCTTTCTGCAGTCAATACTCTGCACTTAATGCCATGTACAAAGAGTATGATTTCTCTCACTTAATGTATTTCATCTTTAGGGTCCCCTTATATTAAATTGACAGAAAATTAATTGATTTGTTCCACCTAACATTGATATTTTTGGCAAAGGTCACTTTGAGAAAACTTTTTTCTGCTAGGATTCAACTAAAGGATTGAAATAATTGAGAAGAGTACTAGGTACTGGAGCATGAAGAGCCTTTCAGCCTCTGTGAATATCTACTACAGAATAAAATTATCAACCCTCTATTGACTGTACTGAACAGAATTCTGACTAGAATCTGTTTCACAAGTAGATATCCCCTTTAAAGACACATGGTAAGATGAATCCCACCTCCTGTTCTGTGTAGATATTTGTATTTCTATGGACTATTTAGGAAACCTAGATGACACTCAGATATCTAAAGTGAGGTGAGATGAAGCTTATTCTCAACACCTAGAAAACCCACCCTATAAATTGTAAAGCCCACAATGCAGAAGTTGTGTAAAATTTCCTAAATCAATGACTATAGCATTTACTGAGGTTGCAAGATAACTGCACACAGATATTTTTCAAAATATTCACAGGATATTCTTCACATAGGAAGACACATCTTTCACCTCTTCAATGAATAAAAAACCATAATATATTACATTTTTTAATTTATTGTTCTTTTCTGTTACAAGTATTTAACTATAGGTCAAATCAGAGAAATATTGGTAAACCCAGATAGCAAAGAAAATCGGAAACTGGTTACTCAGAGCATGAGTAGGAAGACAGGAAGAGATTTAAAATAGAAAGGAAACTAAACAGAAGCAGTGACAATGAGAGATATCCTATGAGTTTCCTGCTGGGATTATGTATTATTTAATCAGTGACAAAATTATAAGATCCTGCACATTTGATGTCTCACCATGGGAACACAATAGCCATTATGCATGCTCACAATTGCCAAAGCAACATGGCAAAGAGAAGGAAATACACAGAATAACAAAACCGAGTAGTAATACTTTTTCAATAATTGAAATTCAGTTGGTGAATTATTCAAATAACCATTTTTATATTTTAAAGCAACAGATATAAACAATTTGGTAAACTGCATACATGTATCACTTGTACTCAGAAAATGATTTCTAGAAAGATATAGATTCTAGTTTTGATCAGAAGTTTCTGAATGTTAGATAAGAAAGTATAAAAATGTAAATCAGAACATTTGGGTAAACTACTAGCATCTAGGGATCAAGAAATTTATCAAGGTTGAAAATGCACAGCTGAATCCTAACAAGCTAAGACTATGCTGGGAAATTAACTACGAATCAGACTTTTGTCTATCACTGAGGGCAACTCAGTGGAAAAACCTGCATTCATAATATTAAACTCCCTTATGCTCCAGGACATCATGAATACATGCACAGTGCCTTTTGAGGGTCATCCATCATTAATTCCACAACTATCCCAAGAAATGTTTTAGGAGACTGTCACTGGCAGAAGCTTTTCAGGGACCGTTCTGCAAGACTAACAGAATACGAAATACAGTGTCCAGGAGCATTTCCAGAAACTGTTTTATTTACTAATATAGAGGTAACCAAAGCCTACAGTATTGATGTTGTTTACCATCCCATTTACTTTTTCCTTCAAGCTCAGGCAGCTTGTACAACTGTGCATCCAATAAATTCTAGTTGGTCATCCTGTGATTTCTGAGTCTGATGCCCTTGAATATGTGTGTCTTCCACCCATTAATAACTCTCATTTTGGCATGCTGCTTCTCTGTACATTAGGGTATACTAATTGGAGACTTCTGCCTATCTGTTGCACGAGTTCATAATCCCAGGCTTGGTAGTGAGTTGTGAAGAATAAGGTATGGCTCAAGAAGGTCTCATTAGAAATGCCTGATAGTCCACTATATGATTTTCATTTTAAGTTGCTTAGCAACCTTTCTCTGATATCAATCCCTGTATATAGATTAGCAAAAGGCTCTACAAAGGGAAAACAGATAACAAGGAAAGGGTGAGATATCTGAAAGAAAAATCTGCATATAAAGGGATTAATTTATTAAGCTTATTTTTGTGAATCTGTGCATGCTTGTTCATTTGTTCACTGATTATTAGTAGAAGAGCAAAGTGCCATTGTGGTCTGTGCACCTATGCAGCTTAATATGATGCCAGGAAGGAATGGATTTAAGAAAAAAAAATTAAAGAAAAAAGGACTTGTGTCATGACAACTGTAGACTGAAGCATCTAAATGCAAAAATCCATCCACTCTTCCCTCAGACTTCCTGAAGGGCTATTTAGTTATTACTGCATGCTTTTTAAAAGGAAAATTTTTGAGAGTTAATAATAGGCTCATTTTTAATATTGTCCAGCTTTTTTTCACATTGGTACAAGTTCCATAAATGAAAAGTTGTTTCTGGAAACTGGAACTACTCTACAACATAGACTCAGGTATGTAGCATAAGCTTGAAATTAAAGACACTTTTAACTTGTTTTAATTTGGATAATTATATCAAAGACTGAGTTTTGTGGAAAATCTTGAATAATTTTGTGCAATTATATATATCTGGATATAGATACTGTATTGTGTCATAGAATATTATCAAAATTATCTCTTTATGGTGTTGTCCACTTACATTTGGAGTCTAGCAACAGCATCAACAGAGGAAACATACCCAAGACAGGATAAAATTATCAGCTGCTTCCAAACAAAGACCAAATGTCATACCTCTTTTTGCCTGCCTTTTGACAAAGGCCATGTGTAGTTCCCTTATGCATTCAACTAGAGCCTCAATACTTTGAAGTACAATTTTTTACAGGGATCGGAATGGATCATTGAATAGCAGTTATAAGGCATGGAGAGCTGCCATCCATCTTCAAACAATTCCCTCTCAGTATGTGACTCCTGTGGTTCTTATCTCAGATGTCCATTCAGTGTACTCACTAACAGCGTGAGGAAATTTAATTTAAAATTTTCTCCCCCTTTTTATATTATGCAAGATGGAATTTGGCAACTGAAGACAGTGATCAGAACAAGACACAATACTCTTCAACTATCAGACAACTAAAATTTAGACTATTAGTATGGAAAGGATTGTGAGCAGGAAGATAAAAGCTATAGAAATATTAAACCTCTCATAAACCCATTTTTGTCTTTATTCCTTAAGTATTCCACATGTCAGAGGGATATAGACTCAATTACTAATGGCTACTGAAACAAAAGGCATAAATTAGGATTTACGTCAGTGACATTTTGATTTCTAAGTCTTGTGTCTGAGCCTCTGACTTCCCTGTCTTGACAAATAAAGCTATAGCTTTTGTTACTAAAAATTTTGACTGGTTTTGCTTCAAGACAAAGTGAACTCATATAAACGTGGGCTGATGATGAAGGGCTCATTGTGCTGACCACCTGAAGCAAACACTTCCTGTTTAGGACAGATGATTCAGAGCTGGTTTCTGTGGCTTATGGGCAGCCATCCATAATAACACGCCTCTGGAAGCTTGGTCCGTTAGCCATGGAACTCGAGCAGTTTACCTGGGTGGAAAAATGCTGACTTTTCACTACAGGAAAAGTCAGGCATTGCTGTCAGATCTGTGAAGAGATTGTGTCACTGTAGAAATCTGTCAGTATTAAATTCTTGCAGTAAGCGCTCTGAATGAAGGCATTTATTGCAAGCAGTAGTCCTGGCTCCTATATCCTTATCCTGTATACAGTGTGATGACAATGAAGAAAAATTATATGTATCTTGTCTACATATAGTATTGTATATATCTATGTCTTTTTATCTTCCCAGGCACTCAGAACATGCTTTATATGTCCTTCTTTGACAATCCCATCTGCCCCTAGTTAGCCTCCCCTCCTCTGGTCTGTGTCTTATATTATAGGTCTTCTTCCACCTTACAGGGCAAAGTGAGAAAACACTACCATCCTACATGCCACTAGGTGAGAGAGCAATCTTCAGCTGCCAGTATCTGAGTGCCCTTAGAGCAAGAAACTAAGCATGTTAATCATCAACCACACTGCACTACAGGTAGCAACTGTAATATTTATTGGCTGAATATGTGTGATATCTGCGTGATCTACCTAATTGGTTTTGCTGTGACAGATGGGAACCATGGTGTCCAGGTGCACTGGGTGTTGCAAACTTTTTCTTCTGTAAGACTGGAAGCTGTGACTTCTTTCAGAACTGTCTTATAGAGGCTACAGCTTTTTGTCCATGAAAATTGAATCTTCTAGTTTCCAAATACTTCATCTGGGGTAAGGGGAAAGAGGTCTTGCTATGAGTGAAGGGAAAATAAACCTCCAAGGTTTGGGTATTTTGCAAAACAGAGTAATGATGGATTTGAAGAAGGAGCAAGACTAAGCGGAAATATGGAGGGAATGAGTGGGAGGAGGAGGTTTCAGCATGATGCCCTGCAGCACTTTTCTGTCATGTTGTTCTGTAGTCATCTTGATAAAGCTGAGTCACCTGAATCACTCCATCTGAAGGCTGTCTATCCATAATATCTTCCACTGTGTAAATAGGGAAATAGGATGTCTGCCTTTAGGCAGCTATCTCATGATTAAATGCAATTTTGAAAAAGCACTAGCCTAAAATGAGAACTCTATTTTTAGGCAACTGAATCATATCCTAACAAAAACAACTGTCGAAGTACAGTGAGTGGTCACTGTGAGCCAAAGGATCACCCTGCAGCCTCTCTCTCAAATTTCCTACTATGAATATAAGAATACTTTACAGGATAACAAAAGTATGCTATAGTTGATGTGCTATTGAGCCTTTAAGATAAAGAATCATGGGGGAAAAAACCCAGAGAAAGTAATCGTTATTACTGTAACAATTAGCAACTGAGAGAGGAACTACAAAGCCTCTGAGTCCTATCTAGGTATTGCATGTAAGAAATGTTAGAAGGCAATGTCAATTAATGCATTATAGATGCTGTACAGCCATCACATCTCTTATTATCACATTTTCATTTGCTGCATTTGGCTAGAGTCTGGAACACTGACATTTAAAACTAATCTACTGGGAGAAGTGCTTCCAAGACTAAAATTAAAATTGAGTGTATACCTTTCAGGAGTGTGGTTGGGAAGCAAGATACTTTCTAGCATCTAAATATGTGATTAAACAAAGGCTCTTTAATTATATTACACTCATTAACTCATACCTATAATAAATGCCTATCTTTAATTATTTATAGGATTGAATTCATGTTGCTGAATAATGTGCTCCAAATGATTTCTTTTCAAAGCAAAACCATTACTGTGCATATCGCCATTGTAAATATAGATAGGTGGTAATAACTCAATGGATTGCAAGGCTGAGGGTGGGGTTTTTTTAAGATGGAAAACTACAGATTATATTAGTATAATTTCATGCCAAGTTTTATATTAATGAAGATGACCAAAAATGCCCTGCAATAGGGAACAATGGAATTTATTTGAGGGGGATTGTTCTCAATAAAATGTCATTTCAGCTTTTGTTCAATGCAAGCCTTGTCCTGGCAGATCTGAAAACTTCTAGGCAGGTAAGTGATTCTCCTGTCTTATTTTTCAGTATATCCAGTCTTGTTTTCAGCTACAATGAGGAAATATATTCAGAGATATATATGATATATTCAGATGATAACAGTTAAGCTGTTATCATTCTGCTATTCTCATGTCCAGAGCATCATCAAAGGACTTCATTTGTTAGTTTCTCTCTTGTCTGTGAAAAGTTATGAAATATAATTTTCAAGTTAGACTCAAATTTTTCCTTTAGCTATAACTGCTGTCTAGGGGGTTGGAGTGCTGAGCTTTTGCATTTAACTCATTAATTTTTGGGGTGATCCAAAAATTCCCTGTGAAGCTATCTGCATAGGTAAGATAACAGATTGACTGGAGAGAAGTTTATCGACTGAACTCAGATTATCACTGAATCAGAGAATATGCTGAGTTGGAAGGGACCCACAAGGACCCTCTTAGCCCTGCACAGGACCATCCCCAAGAATCACACCAGGTGCCTGAGAGTATCATCCAAATGCTTCTTGAACTCTGTCAGGCTTGGTGCTGTGACCACTGCCCTGGGGAGCCTGTTCCAGTGCCCAACCACCCTCTGGGTAAAGAACCTTTTTCTAATATCCAACCTAAACGTCCTCTGACACAACTTCAGGCCATTCCCTCAGGTCCTGTCATTGGTCAAGACAGAGAAGAGATCAGTGGCTGCTTCTCCCCTTACCCTCACAAGGAAGTTGTAGACTGCAAGGAGGTCTCCCCTCAGTCTCCTCATCTCCAGGCTGAACAGACCAAGTGACCTCAGCCGCTCCTCATACAGCTTCCCCACAAGGAACTCTTAGTCATCCTTCCAACAAAGCATTTGACTATTTTGCTGAGGACCTCCCTAGGTCAGAATTTCAAACTCTCCCTAAGAATTTCCCAGGTGAAATATTTTGTCCAGACCAGTCTGTATGTTCAAAGTGTTGACTGACACCCTTGGTGAAAAATCTGACCTTTTCAAAAACACAAAATGTTTCCTGTGCAGAACTGATCAGCCTTTGTGTAAATAAGACTCTTGTAAACAGTCACTATAAAGTGTTCATGCAGATACAGAAATGGTCACATATGACAATCTGTTTTATATATTAAGTAAGCAGGAGATGTTTTGCATGAGGTTTAAGTAACAGGTCGTAAACGTGCTGGAGTGATCATGTCAAGAAGCATCAAAGAGCTGCTCCCTGAGGCAGGGTGAGCTGGGAGCCTAGGGTGACCCTAGCATAGGCCCTGGGCAATACAATCATGGACAGGTGCAGTCACACAGCACCTGATCTAGACAAGCAAAGCAGGAGTGGTGGTATGCTGTATGCACTGCTGGAGGATGCAGGTGAGGCTGCTAGGGCTGCACTCAGGACCTTGACAACATAGGAACATAGGCCAACATGATTATAAAATTTTATCAAAAAAATAATCTGGGGACTCTAAGATGAAACCAGTGTTACAAGCACCCATCATAATCTGAACAGTGACTGACCATCCCGAGACTCCCCATGTGAGTGTTACTCTATGCAAAGATCCCAATAATCAGTCTTTCTTTCTTTCTTTTTCATTTTTTCCTGCTTCCTTTTCTTCCTTTTCTTTTGTTTCTTTCTTTCTCCTTCCCCCCCCCCTTTTTTTTCTTCTTACACTTTCTTTCCTGCGGAACACTTAATCACTGCTGAAAAAGGTCTTCTCTGATCAAGTGGATTATCAAAGACAGCAGTGGGTAGTATTAAGGAAAACTCACTGGAGAAAGCCTTGCATGCAAGCAGTAAGATGCTAACTAGCTCTAGGTATATAAAATTAATTTCTCTTTTTTTTGAGATGTGTATAGCTTTACAGGTCTTCTAGGCCAAAAAAAGAAAAATCTTTTCTGGGTAGCTTAAAGTACTTGTGTCCTTTCTTTTGTTTAGGTTTATTTTTTTGTTAACAGGCATCATTATTTACTTATATTTGTATTTTTGGTTGCTTTTTACACCTTATAGTGAACATTCAATGATTTTTTCCTTATTTTTGCCATTCTTTCTCAGAATTAGGGATTCATTCTTTCTGCTAGGTTTTTAGCCTTCTATTTTATATTTTATTAGACAACTTTTTTCTATCATGATTTTAAAAACGAACTAATTTTTAGTGTAAATTCTGTGAAGCATTAAGTTAGCAAAGAAAGTAACCTATGAATGTATTACACAGCAAAAACAGTTATTTCAACTTCTGAAACATAAATTGCTGATAATATAAATAATAATATACATAATTCATATTCTGAAATAAGTACATGAGATGAGCTTATTACAGTCAATATTTTAGGGTTAGACTTCAATAATGTATAAATTATGTAAGATTACTGGTGTGCTGTATTACTAGGCCTATTACAAAGTTGTGCAAATAAAGTCCACACGGAAGTTGAAAAGTGAATAGTAATCATGCAGCACAACCAAATTTCCTCCCACGATTATTCACCAAAGTTGCAGACAGGTATCAAAAAACAGAATGTATATTGCCTTCCTAGTCTACTGGGGGTTTTTTATTCCCTTTCTTTAGTCTGTAGAGTAAGAACAGAATCAAACTTCTGAAATAATAGATTAAACTAACACAGACTCTATCTTTGTTATGATGTAAACCTATCCTCTTTTCTCTTTTGCCATTATGGTATGCTGTGCCATAAGAAATCTCAGATCTTTATTATTAGCAATCTTGTGTCACCATTCAGGTAAAAAATAGAGGCAAAATGCAAAGCTAAACTTCATTCTGTTTTCTTGGTTTGTTTTGTTTTTTTGTTTGTGGTTTAGATTTTTTGAGGGTTTGGTTTTTGGTTTGTTTTTTTTCTTTCTGTCAGTGAAACAAAGCATAGAGCTTCTATCAGCAACAAGCTGTTACTTGTAGTTGGCTTTAGGTATCTAACTACAGGGCTGTACTTAGAATCATAGAATTGTTTAGGTTGGAAAATATCTTTAAGACCAGAGTACAACCACTTACAGCACTGCCAAGTCCACAACTAAACCATGTCCCTAAGCACTCCAGCTACACATATTTCGAATACCTCCAGGGTCGGTGACTCAGCCACTCACCTGGGTATCCTCTTTCAATGGTTGACAATATGTTCAGTGAAGAAATATTTCCTAATATCCAATCTAAATCTCCCCTGATGCAACTTGAGGTCATTCCCTCTTCTTATTACTTGCTATTTGAGAGAAAAGACCAATCCCCACCTCACTACAATCTCCTTTTAGATGTAGAGCAATAAGGTCTCCACCGAACCTCCTTTTCTCAAGGCTAAACAACCCCAGCTCTCTCAGATGCTCCTCATAAGACCTGTGCTCCAGCCCCGTCACCAGCTTCATTGCCCTTCTCTGGACATGCTTAGGCATCTCAATGTTTTTTTTTGTAGTGAGGGGCTTTCATAGAGGGAGTGATGTACTTCACTCATAAGAGTGAAGCAACAATATACTTTATTGATATAAAACAGTGAGTTGAACAACTTTAACGGTAAATGAGACAGAGGTTTAATGAGATTCGATGACACAGTACACTTGATTATTTACTGCATAGAGGGCAGGGTCAGATGAAACTACCAGGGAGACCCTCCCATTAAGTCATGAGGTTCTAGAAGGAACCCCCTTGCTTGCTAAATTCCTTCTCAGAGAGGGGTCAAGGTGTGGCTGGATCCAACCCTTGTCCCAAACTTGGTCAACGGCTTATGTCTAAAGGATTATATGTGCACAATCAATCCTTTATATAACTTAGCTAAGATTTCAAAGTTTAACATGTTCTTAATCTGTTACAGAGGATCTGTTGCGGTAAGGAATCTCTCAGCCTCAAGGAGTAACCTTGAGAGGCATCCATACTCAAGGGGAGATCCTGGTGTGCAGCCCATGGCTGTGCAGGAGAGCTCAACGACCCCTGAGCTGTTGTCATGGTTTGAGACCCTTAAAATCCAATTCTCGAGTCCAAGCCCCCCTCTCACATCTCAACCCAGTGTGAGATGGGTTTTCCAGACACAAACACAAGACTCAATATGGGGGGAAAGGGAATTATATTACAAACACTTTACAAATAAATATTATAATACATCATATACAATCTTAACTATCTCTTCTGTAATAAATCAGTATTTACAAAGGATCAATCTCTTCTCTCTCCAATAAAAGTCCAGCAGGGAAAAGGAAAGATCTTTTCCACTCTCCGAGCAGCAGTGTCTCTAGGGCAACAGTCTCTCTTCTTCCATGCAGCAGCTGTAGCTGGATCTCTTTCCATTACACACGAGGGGGTCTCCAAGCCCCTCTCAGCCCTTCGACTCCAAGCGAGGGTCTTTCTCTTCCGTGGACTGCGTAGCAGGGACAAGGCTTGCCTCACCATGTCATATCATGGGGTGTAAGACATCCCATGAAGGTCCCTTCCTCAGGGGATTCACCCCTGAGTCACAGCATCTCGGGTAGCTTTCAGTTGAAAACCTTTGCCTCAAGAGCTCTATCAGAGCTCCTGTGCTCTGTCTCAGGCTGCCAGCTTAGCAACAGCAGCGGGGGGGGGGACACAATGTCACCCCCTCCGCATTCCTTCTGGCTGTCCCGGTCCAGCTCCGGGACGCCTTGAGCTTATTAGCTCCTCTCTCCGGTGCATGCTGCACTCCAAGACTCCTCTCAAGAAGAAGTCCACCACCTCTCCTCTCTAGGAAGGGTCTCCAAGGGGTTTTGGGGAGTTTGTTTCGGTTCTTACCCCAAAACTCTGTCCGTAGAGATTAGTTCTCTCTCTCTCTCTCTCTCTCTCTCTCTCCTTGCAGGAGTTCTCTCCGCCTGTCTTGGCTGCATGCTGTCTCTGCTGCTTGCTTCTTATCTGCTTGGCCTTCTGCCATAGTTTCTCCGTTCACTGCTGCTCTGCCGCCGCTGCTCCTGCTGCCTACTCCCAGTGGAGAAAGACTCCCAGCTTCTCAGTCACAGACCTCAGTCCAGTTTAACACTGTTTCCGAGTTTCTATGACCACAGCCAGGGGCTGGGGGGCCATGGCCCCCCAAAGGGGCTCTTGCCCCTTCAGCTCGTGGCTTTCACAACATGGCCACTCTCTCCAACAACCACTACATCTACCCTTCTTTTCTGGTCTGGTTGTTAATATGTTTATATTTAGCAGGAGCGCTCATTGGCTCAACCCCAAGGGTCACCACCCCCTCGGGGTTACCAATTTTTAACTCCAGGGGGAAAACTTTTTTCCCTCACCACAGTTGTCTAGTATTTATAGAGTAATCATTGACTTACAGTCATATTTGCATACCAACAACATGGCTGGGTCACTGTCTCCAGACAGCCCCTGGCTACCATGTTGCCATCAATCCCCAAAGACCAGAGTAAAGTGGATGCAGCCATCATGGCCCCCACTGGTGGTTATACCTTAAGCTGGGGTGAGGAAAAGCACATCACAAGGGCCCAAAACTGTATTCGAGGTGTGGCCTCACCAGTGCTGAGTACAGGGGTATGATCACTGCCCTAGTCCTGCTGGCCACACTATTTCTGATACAAGCCAGGATGCCATTGGCCTCCTTGGCCACCTAGGCACACTGATGGCTCATGTTCTGCTGGCTGTCGACCATTCCCCCAGGTCCTTTTCTAATGGGCATCTTTCCAGCCACCCTTCCCCCAGCGTGTAGTGCTGCATGGGATTGTTGTAACCCAGGTACAGCACCCGGAACTTGGTCTTATTGAACCTCATATAATTTGCCTTTGCCCATGGATCCAGCCTGTCCAGGTCCCTCTGTAGTGCCTTCCTACCCTCCAGCAGATAAACACTCCTGCACAGCTTGGTGTGACCTGCAAACTGACTGAGCATGCACTTGATCCCCTCATCAAGATCATTGATAAAGATATTAAACAGAACTGGTCCCAGCACTAAACACTGGGAAATACCACTGGTGACCAGCCGCCAGCTGGATTTAGTTCCATTCACCACCACTCTCTGGCCTTGGCCATCCAGGCAGGTTTTTACCAGCAAAGTATGTACCTGTCCAAGCCATGAGCAGCCAGTTTCTCCAAGAGAATGCTGCATCCAGGTAGACAACAGTCACAACCACTCCCTCACCTACTAAGTAGGTCCCCTTGTCATAGAAAGAGATCAGCTTGGTCAAGCAGGACCTGCCTTTCCTAAACCCCTGTTGGCTAGACCTGATCACCTGGTTGTCATGTACATGCCACATGATGGCACTCAAGATGATCTCTTTATGTGAAGCAAGTACCAATTTAAAATAGGCCATTTTTTATCTCAACAATTCTGCTATTAAATGAAAGTTCAAATTTAGATGTTAACTTTATTCATAGTCATTTTATGCCCATTTGGTCTTGAACCAACATTTATCCTGTACCCTTAATAACTCTTATTTTTATGCTCTACCTTTTACTACTGTCTTTTCAAGCTTCATTTTATCTGGTTTAACAGTGCTAGTAGCTCTTGTAGCTGCTATTCCCAATATAAGTTTTATAGTCTCCTAATTACTCAAGCCAGCTTTCTCCAAATATCTTACAAATTTATTTTTTCTTACATGGAAAACCAGAGTTATCAGTTGTATTGCAGACTATGACTCATAAACTGGGAGGTGCTGTTGACTCCCTAGTGGTGGTCTGAAAAATAAAACCTAGACACGATTCCAGTATGGGGAAACTGGAATACTTTATTGAACACGAGAACACAATTTAAAGGCATCTGGGGCTGGACATGTTAATGAAGGGGACAACCTATGTTGATTGGGGAGTTGCACAAATTTTTGCTGCAGTTTCCAAATAGTTAATTTTTCTTCTAGTAGGATTACATGGGGGATAGAGGGATTACAGGAGTTTAGACATGGTTTTAACAATCATCTCAAAAAGTCCTTTCTTAATTCTTCTTGGAGCCAGGTTTATATCTCCGAGTTGCACATTAGCAGGTCTCAGGACAGGGGTCCAAACTTCTTGAATCACGAGGTGTTTGCCAGCCTTGTCTTCCAAGGTTTGTGATTCAGATTCACTGAGCCTCCTTTTGCTGAGAGCTGGCTTTTGTCCCCTTCACTCCCTCGCAGGACAGGATGTCTTGTCGAGGGATCTGGATAGATTGTATCATTTCTGCATGTTTAATGAGACGAGGCAATAAATCCAAATGCTGGATTTTGCATCTAGGATCAAGTAATCCTGGGCACATGTATGGCCAGTCTTCGTGAACAAAGATTTGGGGAAAGGTCTTTTACCTTTCCAGCCTGCGCAATGGATTTTTTAGGTGAGACACAGCATGCGCTGAACTGAGCCCACCCTTTAATCCTAAGGTTCATCTGTCGGGGCCAAGCGAGCTTGGACAATGGCAGTGAGGTCCTCAGGACGTAGGTTTGTTTAAAGTGACCTTCTCATAGATGGATGGCCTTACAGGGCTGACGAGCTCCATCTGCCCAGGGGAGTGTCCCTGACCAGGAATCGAACCCGGGCAGTGGGGGTGAGAGCGCCGCATCCTAACCACTAGACCACCAGGGGTCCCCATCCTGGGCACATAGGATGGAGTGATACTGGGCGCGAGTAGACATTGGAAGAAGAGTGGCTGGAAGGTAGCCCTGCATAAAAGGATCTGGGGGGGGGGCAATTGACAGCAGGACCAACAGGAGCCAGCAGCGTGTCCTGGCAGGCAAGATGGCGAAATGCATCCTGGGGTGCATCAGACAAAGCATAACCAGCCAGTCAAAAGAGTTCATTATCCTATTGTATTCAGCATTGGTGTGGCCTCACCTGCAGTTCTGGGCCACACAGTGTTAAGGTGCAACCAGAGGAGTTGGAAGGAATGTTCTATGAGGAGTAGATGAGGACCTTGTGTTTGTCTAGTTTGGAGAAAAGGAGGTTGAAAAGATGACCTCATGGCTCTGTACAGCTTCCTGAGGAGGGTAAGCAGAGGGGGAGGTGCTGAGCTCTTCTTGGTATTTAGTGATAGGAAGCATTTCTTTACCAATAGGGTAGTCAAACCCTAGAACAGGCTCCTTAGTGAGGCAGTTGATGACCCAAGCTTGTCAGTGTTTAAGAAGCATATGAACAATGCCCTTAATAACACGCTTTAACTTTTGTTCAGCCCTGTAGTGGTCAGGCAATTGGACTAGATGACTGTTGTAGGTCCCTTTCAACTGAAATTGGGTATTTTATTCTATTTTATTCTGTTCTAAATGTTTGTATAATAATTCTAATACCTACTGTGTACATTTTACACTTTCCCTTCAATTTTTCCAATTCTCTATTAATTTGGCAGAGTACAGTCATTGTCACTGAAGTAATAATCTACTGATTAGCTTTTAGTTAATGTAGTAAAAACTCACTCTCTAAGTTCCTATACACATGACCCCACTAAATTTTGTTCCCTTTATATTACTGTATTCTGGAAGATAATATTGTTATTCCCTTATATGATATTCAGGTCTTGTATTAATGATGTCTCCCAAGAAATAAGGGTAGAAAGAATTAAGAAGAGAGAGAAGCATTGAGTGATAGCTTTCTGTTTTGATAGTGTGAAATAATAGAGAAATAAAAAATATAAAATATTTTATATTTATAAGATATTAAAAAATTCTAATGTTATTAGAAATAGTATCTTTCTATAATTTAACCTAGTTCTCTTTTTAACTCCCACACTGTCTCTCTCTTCCAGTGTTACAACTGTTATACAGCATTTCTAAGAAGCATATGACTTCCATTCTTCATTTCAGTGCTCTGTCTGAGGATACAGAACAATGATCCTTAGTCACTTCCTCCACTAGTTTTACAATTATGAGCTACAGAGCATTAGTTGAAAAGTCACATTTGAAATAACCTCTGTTCTTACTAATGCAGACTTGGAAGTTCATGCAGAAAAGATTCTGAGCAATCCTTCCTAATGGATTTGATAAATGCAAGATCAAGCAGAGTCCCTTAAATGAATAACCCTGCTAGCATAAACAGACTACAGTGTGTTTAAAGTATACAGTGTCTTGATTGCTGCCTTGACATCCTCTCCACTTTCCTTTTTATGGGGTAAATCAGCAGTCCATGATAGTGTCTGATATGGAAGAGACGAGACCTGGCAAATAAAATCTGTTTTGCAAGCAGACTCTTTTAACACATAACTGATAAAGAGAAGCAACCTTATGAACAGTTATTCAGCCTAGGGCCTGTATTAAAAAACTATTCAAGAAAAGATAAGATATTAAAAGTTTGAAAATGTATGAGTGGGCATTCATTTGCTGCTATTCATCATTTTTCTAATTTTCAAAATATTTTATAAGTTTTGGTAGTTATGTCCCCAACATTTGCTAAAATTAACATAAAATTTTATGAATGCTCTAGAACTGGACTTTTCACAGGAGTAAAATGAGACTTATGGAATTATTAATTTTTATTTTTGTAAATCTTTATAAGCCTTTCACCAAATACTAACATGAACTTAAAATGAATATGAATTCTCTTTAAAAAATATTTTTGGTGAAATGTTGGCCAGTGCTTACTCCTGTTTTTGAACAGAACTGGGAAAGGGATTTACATTGTTTCAAACATTAGTGCATAGAACCAAAGGAATGGTTCTTCTACAATATATGATTAATTAATTTTGCTATTATTGATAAATAATGTTGTTTATCATGTTTTAATATGTAATTACATTTTTAAAAAACTAAAAAAATCTATTTTCTAAGAAAATATCTTAGGTAAGGTACACTGGCTTTACATCCTATTCTGTTACCACTGAAGTCAGATGAAAGTTCTGTAAAAGATTAGGTAACAAAAAAGGGCCCATAAAATCAAGTATTTCAGATATATAGGACAACAGTAAATTAAAGAAGACATGTAATTTTTCCTTTTTTATGGGTTATGCTGGCATGCCTTTAGCTATGAACTAATGTCAAAAGAAATATTAATCAATTTCCCTCTAATGCCTCATATTAAAATACTACAGTTGGATACGATATGTTAATTACTTTGTATTTTGTTATTTTAAACATAATTTTGAATGCTGTTTTGAGAGGTATTTTGTTCAATGTGCATATTGGAGTGAAAGAAATTTATAACTTGTTAATATGGTTTATCAGACTTTTTTTTCTGCCTGTTTTACCCTCTACTTTCCAGACAGACTGTTCTTTGATTTCTCAAGCTGAAGGGACAGAATTGCATACTGAAAATAGGGTTGCTCAAAAAAATCCCTTTGCAAATAATAATAGAATTATTGAACCTGTACCCCATATGTTTTAGTTTGCTTTGTTTTTTTTCTTCATTTTGTGAATTAATACTGTTCTATATGGCAGTGATGAAGGTGTTGATAATTGCATACTAGCTGGTAATAAAAAGCCATGGTGCCTATAGAGCTTTGGAATCAAATCTCTGGAATGTCACAATTTGAGATAACATTGGCAGATACAAAACACTTTAATCACAGATACATGTGCACTTTTACAAAGTTGTCACAGCAGTATGGTCTGTGATCAGGGAGCTGGGCTGTGGGCTCCTCTGGGTGTCACTTTGGTGCCGCCTTCTGCAGTTCCATCAGGGACTTGGGGCCTCTCCTTGTGCACCCTGGGAATCTGGGAATCTATCTGCATGTCTCCAACAGCACCTTGCACAGCCTCTACACCGGTATCCACAAGTGCCCAGTCTCTCCTGTCTCTCCAAGAGTCTATCCCCATGTGTCTCCCCAACTGCCTCTCCTCTACGTGTTTCCCTGTGTAGTTCTTCCCCTAAGTCTCCCAAAGTGTTTCTCCCTGATGTGTCTCCTGTGCCTCATAGATGCCCCTTTATTCCTAAATACATGTGAGACAGAGCACATGGGGCTCCCCTGCCTGGTGCAGTTTGGGGTGAAATGGAATATTTTTGGCAGTGTCAGAATCAACTGGACCCTCAGGATCTCCTCCATTCGGAGCACCCTGCAGCTCCCAGCCACCCAAACCCGCCACTAAGGTCTGATATATTAACATTTAACATCAGATCTTCCTTTCTTTTTTCTTTCTCTCCTCTTTTTTTCAGAGCTTACTCTCATACTTTGCTGCTAGGATTTAAGACTTTCTTAGTGGATGATCTTTTTCATTGTTTCTCCTATGTGTGAAATACAAACTTCTTCCTCACAGTAGCCAGGTTAACTGTTTTTATTGACTTTTACACTAGTTACTTCCTGATCTGAAAAGGAAGGATTGTTTTTTTCTTGTTTTTTTCTTCTTCTCTAAACACATAACTTTCCTTAAAGCACCAAACTTTCACTTTTTGAGACAGTCTAAAAAAGTGCTTTAGAACAAAGTCTTAGCAGCCAGAGCTAAAGCCAGGACAAGAGGTTATATATTGTTAAAGTTACTAGTATCATTAACTATTTTGCAGATAATTCAATTAGCCAAATAGCCAAATATCTTGGCTATTTTTCAGGGGTAAGATTGAGCTGGACAAATTCAGTGCTCAATGACATTTTTTAATTTTTAAGCATATCAGATGGTTTATATATATAGGGGAAAATTCTTGCTAGGATTTGATTTGAGCATGATAAAACTACTCAATAGATTCTTGGTATAATGTTTCTATCTTAATATAAACAATCATCATATTTATGCATTTCTTGGTTATAATTTTATGAACAAACTCAAAGAAGATTAAAATAAAACAAGCAGGATGTGCATTTCTCAAAAGTGTCCTTTCTTGCTCCTGATGGCTGGTTTTGCTCTGTTTCTATCATGACATCTGTTTTTCTTTACTTCCTGATATTTGGCTTACAAGATCTGTAAATGGCTGACAGGTTCTTTTTACATTTATTTAGATTCCAGCTGGGACTTGCTCTATGAATTAGCTCGAGGCCATGATATGGAACAAACCCATGAAAATATGAAGTGTTTTCTCAGCATTGGGGGCCACCTTCTACAGAGATTATGTATAAAGTCAATTAAACAGTCAACAAATGTTCTACACCTGTCAGAAAGTTTAAGAAACTGTTACTGTTAGATGTGGTGTCACATGCATTGTATGAACATGTCTGAGTTCCTCTATTAAAGAAAAGCTGAATTATTCAATGTGAAGCAGTTTTGCAATGCTTTTCTCTCTGTTTTCAATCTTTCTGATTCACCTGTTTCCTAGAGAGTCTTAAGACACATAAGTACATGGACTTTCCTTCATTTTTGTGTAAAACTTACTTATATCATGAGGATTCAAACTGTGGATTGAAGATGTTAACTTTACATTTCCAGAAGCTCGACAGCCCAAAAGAAAAGAGATTTGACAAATCCTCCCTACAGAATGACTGTGACATTCTAGTTCTGAGGTTTTACTCTAAGTGAAAAAGTCAAAAAGACATCTAATTTTTAATTAGTTCTCCCCATTTGGGAGATCATCTGATTTTACTGGCAGAATTAGCAAGTGAAATCACTCAAGAGCTGCCATGTAAATGTCCCCTACCTCCAGGGCCTCAGTATATTAAATGAGTACAGTGTTAATCTGGAAACATTATTATTGATTTTAAATGAGAGTAGCAACGAAGTTTGGAGAAAATCATTACAATGAAATAATTATTATGATTCCTTTCTCGATCACTGATAATGGAAATTAGACATGTAAATATATTTTATGCATAAAAGAGGACAATTTCTTCCCCCTCCTGCACTTTTCTAATTAAAATAAATAATTTAAATTAATTCCAGACATATTTTATAGTGTTTTCTGACTAACAAGATGAACAACTTGCAGGGCATATCAGAGAACAATAAGGGCTGTAAGTATTTTCCTCCTTGATTTTTATTTTGTAACTTCTTTTGCTAATTTATACATAGTATGACATTTTACTGAAACGATGTAGAAAAAATATTCTGAGATTCTGTGGTTAATTTTTCAAGTGCCATTTAAGTATTAAAATTCAACCATATTTCTATGGCCAATTTTTAATACTCAATTTGATTACAAATAAAGACCATTTCTCTTCTATCAGTATGGAAGTTCATTTACTGAAAAATTTACAATGCTTATATAAATTCTGAATGTCTGCATCCTGGAGCCATACAAACAGCTTCCACATATTTAAAGCTCACCTCTCAAAAAGTTTTTGAATAGGACCCCCAGCCTTATCAGCCTGATCTGTCCTATAGAACTGGCATTCTTATAACTCATCCTTTTCCTACTTGAAAACAAACAATGCCTAGAAATAAGCAGATATTTGAGTACCTATGCTTCTCAGTCTCTATTACATGAATTGTACTGCTAATACAAAATGCTTACTTAAAAAGAATTAAACATTTCCAGTTAAATATTAAAACTGAAAAGTAGTCAGTGTAAAAAGTGACCGGTAATAACATGCACTTTCAATGTGTATGTATATGTATATATACACCCATACGGATTCATATACAATCATAGAATCATTTAGGTTGGAAATTACCTTAAGATCATTGAGTCCAGTAAGTTGTAGCAAGAATATCTGATAGAATCTCAAAAAAAATACATTCAGGCATAATATAAAAGTATAGCTTTCCCAATTCCCTTCCATCTTGAAAAGAAAAACCTGACATATACCATCTTCTAATAATTACACATTCTTATATTTTAAAACAAATTAATGGGAAAAAAAGACTAGCAAAAAGAGGTCTTTATTTCACAAATCCACTTGAAGTCAAGAGGGACTGCATCTTCTAAAATCAGATAAGTGGTATGCAAATCTATCACAATAATGGAGAAGACCAGTTCTAAATGTAATTTAAAGCGGTCTGAAAGGATAAATAAAATCAGAGGGAAAAAAATTACATATTGCATTTATTATCATAAATGAAAATACAAGAAATACATCAACGTTTCATGAAACTCTGCAGTCTTTAGAAGTATAGAAAATGTAGATACTTTTACCAAGGAGAAGCTCATCCAGTTTTGACAGTCACTTCTTAGTCACTAATGATTTTTAAAAGTAATGTATAAAAGCAACAGAGTCAAAAAAATGGTAATGAAATACAAAGAAAAAAAAGCATGCATTTTTATTTAACATAAATGTTAAGATTACACTTTTCAAAAAATAGATTCAGTTAGAAACTGCATCACTTCTTAGACAGCTTTACTTCAGTCTTACAAAATTTAGGGAACTGTTCCAAACCACACTGTAATAGATTTTTGTTTTCTACTAATACATTATTGACACCATTAATATTAATAAAGTAAAACACCTGAGGCAATTCTATGAAGAAAACTTATGATTTTCAGTAATAACTGCATCTGCTCTCAATGATCAAAATCAACACTTGTTAATATATAAAGTACTATACCTAAAAATGGAAATTTGCTTCTAAGAACTATCAGGAAGGATATGATAACTCATTAAGAGTTGAAAGACTTCTGTTAAACAAAGGCAGAATACTTGAAAAATGCTTAGAAATCAAGCTAACTAAAGGGATCCTGGAAAAATATATTAGTCAAACAAAAAGGAATTCAATTCCACACTTCTTTTGATCATGCAGTCATTTGCAGTTGCAGAATATGGATGTAAATAATTATAATTTTAATATTTCTAAGAAATATAACTATGTATGTATACTGAAAACCAAACTCATTGGAATCTATGAATTTAAACTTCTGGGACTTTCTTTCTATTATTTCTTTCTATTGTTGGAAAACTGAGTATAAAAGCAGTTCCTTTTTTGAATCGCCAGATAATTTTGATTTGCAAATAAGGCCCAAAACTGCAATATTTGCATGGCCCACAATAAATGTATACTTTCTGCATGTTTCCCTGATAACGTAGTCCCTTTTGCTGCTTCTGTCAGATCACTTTTTAGGGTTCTGTCAGATCACTTTTTAGGGTTCTGTCAGATACAGAGTTTAAAGAAAGGAACCATTTTGGCAATTACTTTGCCAATAAGCTTCCCTGAATAATAATGTGGTGAATAATATGTTGGAAGATATAAAGAAATTATATCCATTTATATATCTATCTAGAGATATATATATATCTCCTGAGAATATTATTTCCAGTAGTGAGAAACAATATCTGCCCAATTTATAGGCCAGGCAATATGATTGTATACACAGAAAGGAAATAACTAGAAGTAATGACTTTCATTTTCACTTAAATTTCAAACTTTTGTTGTCTTCTTCTGTTATTTCTCAGAAAGTTGTATCTTATGTCTCTAGAAAAGAATACATAAGAAAATATTACCCTAACAGAAAGAGACATTCAACTATAAAAGAAAAAAAAATTTCTCCAAAGAGCTGGAACTCAAGATATTACTCAAAGTAATATCTTGAGCAGAAGCTGTTCCATACATTTGAAATGTACAGTAGAGTTTGAAAATGTGTGTCCTCCACATTGCTACTACTGGTTCTTTGGCTCTTTTGGGTTACTGATTTTCATTCAGCTACAACAACTTCCAGCAGAATTAGGTTTTACGAACCATGGCTATGCTGCAAGACTCAAATTGTTATATGCAGGCGTATCGTACCCACTTAACTACAGACTAGCATATTGATAATAATTATGTAGTGAATCAATTTTAAAGTAGGTATAAACCTTATGATTCACAAGTACTGTGAATAAATCATCTAAACTAACTATGTACCTCTTTAGTTCTGAATTTCTGTAGAAGTATTTTGGTGTGATGTCCTTGGGAATCTATTGGTAAACCAGCATGTACATCCCACAGACTTTATAAAAAAAGTATAGTTGCAGTATTATTTCCAAGCCATTAGTAAGACTTGTGACTTTTTGAATTTTAAAGAATTACTGGGAGACAAACTGGTACCCTGTTTCTATTTTACATGATCTCCTTACAGTCAGAGGACTGGTCCAGGATGCCAAAGACCTTAATTTACTCCACACTGAGATGTCCGTGATGTCCACCATACCCACATGATGCCTAGTGCAGAATGCCAAACAGACCATCGACTTGTGCACTGTAAACTTAACTTCAATCTTAAGTTCAAGCCTAAAAGGGGCAGTATCCCAAGGAAGAGACTCCAAGTTAACAATCTCCAATCAGCCACAGTGAAAGACAGATTCCAGGCAAATCTTCAAACTAGGCTCGAAAACCATTCCATAAATTCTATAGATGCCCCCCCCCAACACTCTAGTACCATAGTAAAAACAGCATCCTGCAGTCCTCTGTAGAATCCCTAGGGTTCTCCCTCAAGAAGAACAAGGACTGGTTTGATGAAAACAACCAAGAGATCCAGGAATTGTTGAGGAAGAAGAGAACCGCTCACCAAGCACACCTTGCACTGCCATCCTGTCATGTAAGAAAAGCAGCCTTTCGCCTTGCATACAGCAAGCTCCAACAGAAACTCTGTGACATCCAGAACAAGTGGTGGATCAATCTAGCTGAAAAAACTCAATTATGCGCAGACACGGGTGATCACAGAGGATTCTATGAGGCCCTGAAAACAGCATACGGGCCTACATACCAGGTACAAAGCCCTCTACTCAGCGCTGATGGTCAAACGCTTCTGACAGATAAAACCTCCATTCTGAATCGATGGTCTGAACACTTTCAGACTCTTTTCAGTACTAGTCATGTAGTCCAAGACTCAGCAATTCAGTACATCACACAACAACCAGTGGAAAATGCTGGAAAGTGCCCCCACTTTGGGAGAAACCCTTAAGGCCATACAGCAGGTGAAAACTGGCAAGGCAGATGGGGTTGATGGAATTCCACCTGAAGTCTGGAAACATGGGGGCCTTGCACTCCATGCTAAATTTCACAAGTTTGTGGTGGGCTGTTGGGAACTAGGAAAGCTACCATCAGACCTTCATGATGCAGTCATCATCACCTCGTATAAGAAGAAAGGAGTTAAATCAGACTGCTCAAATTACCATGGTATTACTCTGCTCTCCATTGCTGGCAAAATCCTGGCAAGAATACTTTTGAACAGACTAATACCCGCTATAGCAGAAGGAATTCTACCTGAAAGCCAGTGTGGTTTCAGAGACAACAGGAGCACCACAGACATGGTATTTGTTCTCAGACAACTGCAAGAGAAGTGCAGGGAACAGAACAAAGGTCTCTATGTAACCTTTGTGGACCTCATCAAGGCTTTCGATACTGTGAGCAGAAAAGGTCTATGGCAGATTTTGGAACGTTTAGGATGTCCCCCCAAGTTCCTTAAAATGATCATCTCACTCCATGAGAATCAGCACGGCCAAGTCAGATATGGCGATGCACTTTCTGAGCCCTTTCTAATAACCAATAGTGTGAAACAAGGCTGTGTTCTCGCACCAACCCTATTCACAATCTTTTTCAGCATGATGCTCCAAAGGGCCACGGTAGACCTCGATGATCAAGACGGTATCTACATTCGATGTCGTACCAATGGAAGCCTATTCAACCTAAGGCGACTGAAGGCCCACACCAAGACCTTAAATCATCTTGTCCAGGAGCTGCTTTATGCTGATGACGACGTCCTTGTCGCCCACACAGAAGCAGCTCTGCAGCATTTAACATCCTGCTTTGCAGACGCTGCTCAGCTCTTTGAGCTGGAAGTCAGCTTAAAGAAGACTGAAGTTTTCTATCAACCTGCACCTCAGGAAGTCTTCCATCATCCCCATATCATCATTGGCTCAAATCAGTCCAGCAGTTTAATTACCTAGGTAGCCTCATCTCCTCGGATGGTAAGATTGATGGAGAGATAGACAATAGGTTAGCCAAGGCATATAGTGCTCTTGGAAAACTCCATGGAAGAGTGTGGTGAAATAAACACTTGAAGAAAAGTATAAAGATCAGTGTTTACAGAGCCATTGTGCTGTCTACTCTTTTATACGGATCCGAATCATGGGTCATTTACCGCCACCACCTGCGTGTCTTAGAACACTTCCATCAACGCTGCTTCTGTACAATCCTAAACATCCACTGGTCAGATTATGTGACTAACACATCAGTCCTAAAACAAGCAGCAATCACAAGTATTGAGGCCATGTTGCTGAGAACACAGCTGCGCTGGGCAGAACACGTCTCAAGGATGAAGGACCAGTGCCTCCCTAAGATCATGCTTTATGGTGAACTTGCCACCGGCTGCTGCAAGACAGGAGCCCTGAAGAGGAGATACAAGGACTCCCTGAAACAACATCCCAACCTTGACCATATTGATCATCATAACTGGTCTACTCTGGCCTCCGATTGGGAGGCCTGGAGACACACCATCTATAACGCTGCTGATGCTTTTGAAAAAGCACGCAGGATCACTCTTGAGGAGAAAAGGCAATGCAGAAAGAATCATGTCTTGCAGAATATACCACCTAAGGAGTCTTTCTGCTGTGCCTTTTGCAACCGGACATATCTATTGCATATTGGCCTTTTTAGCCACCAGCACACTTGTAACAAATGTGGGTAGAGCCCTTCCCAGATCTTCGTTCATGAAGCCTAGCCATGAATTATGCAATAAGAAAAATAATATTTAATATGTTAGGAGAGATGCAACTAGTGTGAAAATAAATCCTATATCCTCTGAAAGTTTATATAAATTTGCCACTGAAATAGGAGGAAGAAATGAATCCTAAATTTTTGATTTCTCTCACCTTTCCAACTACTCAGGTATTATTGTGGATTACCTAACTGATACTGTATTAATAAGATTTTTTGAGTTATTATTATTACAGTTTATGAGGGACAAATATGGTGACAAACTTTGTTCATTGTGGTTTAAAATGTCTTTATAGTCATTCAGAAGATGTCGGCAGAGTCACTGGATTCAGTACAGAGCATCAAAGTTAAAGAGATGGTTATGCAAACAGATCAGAATGAGACTCCCTGCAAGCACGCACGTAAAAAAAGCACAGTGATACTAGTGATTTAAAAGTCAAAAAGGAATGGACTTAATATATATTTGGCATTACATGCCAAATCCAAATTTTGGGTTTGGGCAAAGCCAAGTTTCCAAACCCACAGTTAAGACTGCAAAGTCTTCCATTGGGTCTCGCCTGTAATCACATTTTAGGGGTAGCATTTTCTTCAAGTTGGGTCTATCAGTTACTCATGAAGTTATTACCACTTTGGAAAGGCCTCCAGAAAGCATAGGTACTTTCCAGTCTAGATACATGAATTTGCATATCAGCTTGGAATAGTCAAATCTGTATGCCAGCAAGACATCTAATGCCGCACACTGTAGTTAATTTCCACAGTATATTTTGAGAAACGTAATTGAAGTGTGTTCAATATCACAAAATGTGAATGGGTGAGATCATAACAAGAGTCTTACCTCTGCCACTGCAATGCAGAGAAAATATATCTACTTAATAAAAATGATCTAACTATAATCTGATGTGGAAATTTGTTTATCAGGATTAACTATAATACACAAATGCTGTTTATAATTACGAGCACACAATTAAGCGCAACTGTAGTGGTTTGAACCAGGTTTTCCCCCTGAAACTAAGAAAGTGGTAACCCCCAGGGGGTGGTGACCCTTGGGGCTTGACCAATCAGTGCTCCTGCAAAATATAAACATATCTCTGGAGACCGAAAAGGAAGCAGTGGTTCTTGTGGTGAGAAGAAGAGGTGGCCATGTTGTAGAGGCCACGAGGAGAAGGGGCTCTGGCCCCTTGGGGGCCTCTGCCCCCCCCCAGCCCCAGTTGGGGGCTGCAGGGACTCGGAATGGTGTTGAAGCTGGGCTGAGTGCCTGCGGCTAGGAGCTGGGGGAGTTTTCTCCCCTGTAAGTAAAAGTGGGAGACGCTGGGAGCAGCGACGGAGCAGCAGCGGAGACAGCAGCGTCCGAAGAGCAGTGGCAAAGAGCCAACTGATAAGGACCAAAAGGAGCAACACAAGCCGGTATGCAGCTAAGGCAGACACAGAGGTGTCTGAGGAGAAGGAAAAGCAGCAACAGGACAAGAGGACCAAGCCAGCAGCAGGAACAGAGTTTCGCGGGGTAAGAACTGGATAAACCAAAACCCCCAAACTCGCTAGAGACCCCTCCGAGAAAGAGGAGGGGGTGGTGGACTGAGAGGAGTCCTAAAGTGCAGTATGCACTGATGAGAGGAGCTAGGAAGCTCATGGCCTCCTGAGAGATAAGCCAGGACGGCCGAAGGAATGTGTGTGTGTGGGGGGTGACCTTGGCCCCCCCTGCTCCAGCTTCAGAGAAGCTGGCAGCCATCTTTGAGGCAGAGCATGGGAGCTCTGCACAGGGGCTTGATTTCCCCTGAGGATACCAGACCGTCACGAAGACCCCGGTGCTTCGTGATATGACCATGGTGTAGCGGCCGTGTCTGGGGTTACGCAGCCCATGGAAAGACCCCCTGTTGGAAGACGGGGGCCGAGAGAGGCTTGGAAGACCTCCCTCGTGTGTGCTGGCAGAGAGCCAGCAACTACTACTGCTGCCTAGAAGAGAAGACACAGAAAGCCTACTGCCTAGAGAGAGAGAGAGTCCTGCTGCTGACAGACTGGGAGGGGTCTTTTCTTCTTCTTCTCTCCTGGACTTTTATTTGGAGGGAGAAGAGATTTGGCCCATTGTAAATATTACTGTCATGGTAGAGATAGATATAGAGTTAAGATTGTATGCAGTGTATTATAGTATTTATTTATTTGTATAGTCTTTGTAATATATTCCTTCCCCCATATTGAGTCTCGTGTTTTTGTCTGGAAAACCCATCTCACATGGGGTTGAGATGTGGGTGGGGGGCTAGGAATCAGAATTGGATTTTGGGCCTGCTGAAACCATGACAGCAACACAGTATAAAACTCAAATAACATATGGCATTTGCAGAAGCAGTAGTGCTACCAGAAAAGAAACATACCAGTTGTCATATTTTATTAATCCTATGATAAACTACTGCTGCATTGTAATTGAGTCAGCCAACATCATTATCTGAACTTCTGTTTTCTGTGAATCTCTTGTAACTTAGAAGTCCAATTATTTATTAATACGACATTGTTTCATTGAATGTGAATTATTGTAGGGACAGTGGGTTGACTTACTCTCCAGTATTATTATTCCAATATAGCAATGATTTATGCTAGGTATTAATTTTGTCATGTTTCATATTGTATCTATTTATATATATACTTCTTGGCAAGAGTAACTAGCCCAATATTCCTTAGGTAATGAGCTGTTAAGTTCAACAAGTGAACTTACAGTGCCCTTAGAAATATAGCATTCACATTTAGCTCTTATTTGTGTCAGAGGTTAATAATTTCACAAGTTAATAACTTCCATCTAAGAAAGGTAATCAATATCATTCTGTTTCATAAGTTGGAAGGAACATCATGGTAACATGTAACAGTAGCATCCAAAATTTAAAAAAACCTATTCTTTTTAGTAACCAAGAAACAAGTTTGTAAGTTTGTAATAATTAAAATCCCACTGAAAAGGAAATGAAAAACTTACACATTGTAAAAAGATAGCCCTAATTATTCTCACAACATAAATAAAGCCTGGAGATACAATGCAACAGCAGATGCAATATCTTAAATGAACTTCATGTTGCAGTGCTGACCACTATTTGAAAAAATAATGATTAAAATAATGTCTAATTCCTATATTACTGATTCTTCTCAGCAATAACAAAAATTCAAGAACCTTAAATCTGTCAGGGTCATGTACATACCTTGAAACTGCACATCTTGCATGAAGGGGCACCAGATAAAAGCCGTTTTGCCTCAGAATGTCTTTGATATTACTATTTAGACACAGCTAAATAAACTATCAGCCTGTTTTGATTTTAAAAGTCAACAATAGTCAGGTAGACGTTACAATTACTTCACTAAGAAAAAAATCGTACTACCTAAAATTTGTTTATTGATTTAAATAGAAACCTTATAACAGCTGCAAGAATTTCTAATAATTTCTAATAATTTCTAATAGAAGACTTTGAGGTAAAAAACCCCAAACTAATTATAGGTGAAATACTGAACATATTACATCCATGTAGGAGTTAAGCAGAATTTTAAGCTTATAGAATAGTCCTACATATTCTTCTTGTTCTCTGTCAATATATAAATATGGGCCATAATTATACTAGATAAACCTCTCCATACAAAACTACAATGTCCAATTTGCTTATTAAAGCCTAAGTATTTTCAAATTACTTAATTTTGTTTACTAAAATCTATTCAACTGACATAAGAGATCAGTTCTCACAGCAGAATCGTTTCTGGAAAGGGTTCTGCAAAGGATTTGCCTGAAATCAAAAGGGTTTTGGGAGAAGCTCTGGCACATGCATAAATAAACAAATACAAAACACCTCACACAATGAATCACAATAATTTATTTCAAAAACACACGATATTTTGTCTAAATATCTATTGGATATTGGATATCTGGATTGCAGAGTAAACCTTGATAATTTTTAAATATGTCCTCATGAGTAGACAGAGAACTACATTTTTATAACTCTTACACCAAATAAACTAAGATGCTACAAAGGAAAGAATGAATTGATATGTAGATAGATAAAATCATTCAGTAGCTTATTGATGCTTTCCTCTTTTTATCAAGACAAATAAATACTTTTAATCTTGCTTTTCAAACTGCAGCTTTATTCCACAGTAATCTACAGACTGGAGGACAGTGCATATGCAAAAGAAACAAACAACACAAACCAACAACAACAACAAAACAAACAAAGCCAAGAAAACACAAAACCAACTCAGAAAGAAAAAGTAGGTTTAAATCTGCAAAGAGAGGAAGAAATCTGAATCTACATCAACTATATCCTAATAAACTTCTATCTGAAAGGGAAACAAAACTCTTCTTGCCATTCTTTGTATCTTGAGAAGAAGGACTGTTAATCATGCCTGGAGAAAACAGCCTCCCTGGGGATTGGTATGGTCTGAAGAGTAATGGCAATGAACAGATATTTCTCACTCCTGGCTAACTATTAGCTCATCAGTCAGCACTCTAGTCTTCTAGTCAGTCTCAAATATATCAATTTGTTTAGGAAGCTAATAGTCTGCCAAAAGTGACTGGGATTTCAGTATACAATGAACACATAAGAAAAATAAACTTAAAATTCAGGTACTGCAACAATATACTACAGTGTCTAAATTCCTTTCCCGATCTAGTGTCATATTAATTTCACACAACATTTACACTGTTTGGTTTTACTTGCTAATGGAGTATGTTAATCATACTGGAAACATATTTATTATAGCAATACTTTGTGAATAGTATTTTTTACTGTTTCAAAATGAGCTATTCATAAACAAAGTATATTGAAAGTAATTATGTGAAACAATAAATTCTGAAACTACAATAGAAGAGATTTTGCTTTTAACATAATTGAACTAATTTATGTCATGAAATTGGATTGACATATTTTGGAGTACACAACCGTAATTGCTTCTGCAAAAGTAAACAAACAAACAAAAAACCAAACCAACTAATTAATCAAAAATAACTCCTAATCTACCCAAGCAGTCTGGTGAAAGAGAGAAGAGACACCTAACAAATATGACTTAACTGAATGAGAACAAGAAAAGGGATTAGAGCTCTTAGAGAACTCAGAAAGCAGTCCTGAGTTCTCTGGACTATACAACTCTGGATCAATTATCTTTGAGAATCATAATGAGAAATGTTTGCATGACAGAAAAATATATTATTAATATTATATGTTATATTATTAATTCAAATTTCTATACAGGTAAAGTAAATATTCAGGCAGTTCAAACAATTTTTAAAAAATAGAATTGTGTGCTTTTTTATGATTCTGGGTCATCTTATTAAATACCAGGCTAACATATTGCAAACCATTATCCTCTGTTTTTAATGAAAAAGAAATCCTGTAAAATACTTCTGAAATCTTATGCCTAGATTTTTTAAATGGAGGTTAAACTACACACTTAAAATTAAATCGAAATAGGAGGAAGACACATTCCATAAATCTTCATCAGTAAACTCATGCATAACTCTAACAGAAGACATATATTTTGTGAAGAAGTTTCTTCTCTCTCTCTCATGTCTTTGGACTCCTTCATTTCTTCCACTTTCTTCCATCACATTGCCAGAATACTACTCCCAGAAACTGCATGAAGGTCAAAAAGAACCTTTAGAGCAAGAGAAGGAACATAACAATTGCTAAATCAAGTGTAGGTTTATTTTTGTTGTTGTTGTTTTGATTTGCTTTTAATTTACCTTCTTAACTATTTCTGTAGCTGGTTTTCAGTCTTTCTGTTCTGAAAATCAGAAATAGTTAAGAAGGTAAATATAGGGCTCTTACTACTAAATTTCACTTGGCCAAAACTAGTCCATACATGATGCTCTGTGGGGTACATTACCAAGTTAGATTTCTATCCACCTAGATAGCTTTCTATCAAGGAGAAATAATATGACATGGAAGTCTAATGATATTAGTCTGTGCTTCAATTTCTGTTGGACATAAATTTCATTGAATTTTAAAGTAAGTTTATCTGACTTGTTTGACCAGTTATTCTTTCTAGCATCTATATAAATCCAAATAGATAGATTAGCAAATTACACGTAAGGAAGTACTGACAAGGGAACTCAGTGCTTGCAGTACCATTCAACTTTCAAAGGCATGTGAGACTTGGCCATCGTATTTTTATCTGTCCGTACAATACACTTAGTTCAATTATGACCTAACACAATATTGGAGAATTTATGTTGTGTAAACACACAAAGAGAATGCACAGGCAAATCAGAGACCTCTATAGGATCTGAATACACTATAGCAAGAATAAATTAAAACAGTACATTAAAAAAATTCCTAACAAATAGGCACTAGCTAATGAAATATGTCAAATATTAAAACAAAAAAAGTATCAGTAGAAGACAGGCATCTTTAGGTATCTTATGCAGCTGTCACTTGAGAAGGACACATGGACTGTGTTATATCTGTCATGCCTGCCATATAACCTTGAATGGCAAGGCAACTGGAAGGTGCCAAATCTTACCTTTGACTATAATTTAAAGGACAGATTTAGCTTTCAAAACCACATGTAATATCTAAGTGCATTCAATTTTTAATGTGCGCATTCTGGAGCTCATTCCCACCTTTCATGATGCTACACCTACCTATTGTATGTTCTTACCAATTTCTTTCTTCTGGCCACAGAACTATCCTTTAAAATCTGCCTTAATACCTAAATGACACTTGAAAAAGGACCTGCAGACAGTAAAGGGGATTATATAGACTATGTATTATATAGACTATGTATTTGCTCTGCTTGTTAGCAGCAAAACCAAAGAATTTAACGGTGCGAAACATTCAGAGGAGAGTAAAGTTTGGACAATTGTGTACAGAAAACCAGATCCACTGAAGTGCTATTTCCACACTTTTAATATATACAAATATCTTTTGGAGTTTAGTGTACAAATTTATAATAGTTTAAATTAACAAATATGTTTCAGCTATGTTTTCTTTCAAAGAATAAATAATAAAACTTAACATAGCTAAAATAAAGATAATAATTTTAAATTCTCAAAGTAAAACTCCAGCAATTGGAGTTTTTCTTTGTAGTTAAAATGAAGAACACAGAAGGAATAATCAATACCTCTGAAAGCAGAATTGACTTTGGTGCATTTTTTTAATTAACTTCTTTAATCACAGTTTGCTCTTAATAACATTTTAACATAATGAAATCTTTTGTTTGCAGTGTTCACAAATGTAGACTTTTTTTTAATTAGTTAAAATCTTTCATTCTCCTACTTGATGACAAATCTTCATACAGAAAACATAAATACAATGGACTGCAAAATTGTCAGCCACAGCTTTGTAACTAACTTTTTTTCCTTACTCAAACTTTATAAGGGTCATTTAAATGAAATCTAGAAGTCTAACAAAATCAGAAAAGAGAATTTAATTTTTTTTTCTAGTAAGACACATAAAGTATATTTTTACAGTATGGATAATTTTCAGTGAGAAGATAATGTCAAAGCTCACAAAGAAAAAGAAACAAGTAAAACATGACACATAATGACGATGCACTAAATATGACAACAGTATAGAAGTAAATTTTTATTTAGGGCTAGAGCATTTGAGAAAAGGAATCAAAACCAGAAGGTTCAAATAGTTATTTGACATCTCTCAATGCCAAATACTATTAGTGGTGCTATTGGAAAAGTTAGCTGACTACAGGCATGTTAGGAAGGGGGGCTCAAGAGTGACAGGTACTTTTTGCTCTTTGTGCTACAATCAACCTTTTATCATTGTCATTTTGGTCCCCCTAGTTACCTGTGTTAAAAGCATAACAAAAAGACTGTACTTAAAGTTTGCATAGACATGAAGATTGGCTTTAAATAGCTGTGAACTTACATAAAAGGTGGAATCTTGTTAGGGCTGGAAAACCATGACTATGCTGCTGGCTATACCCTGCCCTGAGATAAAGTTAACTGAGCAGGACATGACATGGCATGGGAAATGGCTGGATGTGACAGATGAGAAGCTGAAATAAATTACAAAGAGCACCATGAGGCATGGCATGGGGTGCAGAGGTGGTTAAGGCAGAATTATCCAAGAAATGACTGAACTCCACAGGTAATTGGAGGGATAACTGGGGACCTTCAGGATGGTAGTATCTCACAGGCAAGCAGTGACAAGGTAACCACGTCAGCAATGACCTACAAGGCTGAGGCTACATAAGGAACAGTCAAAGAAATACTCGATTTGGATAAGGATGTAGCAAACCCAGGATCCATAGGGAAGAATTAATTGAGGTCAGTCAGGCAGTCAGATTGGGGCATAGAAAGGGAAGTGGCAAAAAGAGAGTCAAGATACATGAAAAGCAGTAATAAGACATGTTAGTGTTGAAATTTGTGCTGTCTGGGTGCGCTTTCTGGGCAGTCCTGCACTTGATCACTGTAGCCTAAATCAGGACTGTAGACAAAGCCTGTAGCTCTGAGCATAACGCAGGAGTCAGCCCTGCAGGCAAGACACCTTAGGTCAATTCTCTCCCTGGTTAACAGGATCACACCTGGACAAGTAAATCAACAGTATCTCCAGATGAGGTCTCGTTCCTGACAGCATCCACATCTGCCCATCACCTCTAACAAGTAAAAAATGTTGATACAAACATTTCCATACAATTAATGCAACTCAGATTTCAGTTTTTTAGCTGCAGATGAACTTCTAAATAAGAAAAAGGCATTCACTGGAAAAGTAATATCAACATTTACTGTTTTGGAGAGGTCAAAGCAAGACTTTTCTTGTTTTTTAAAATTTCTACTATTCATTGTTTAGGTTTCCTTCAATCAGTTGAGTATATTTGATGAAAAAGTAAATTTATCAAAACATGAACATGGAATATTTCAAATTTCATGTAGTAGAGGACAGAGGAGAAAAGGGCTGTGTGACCAAAGTATAGGATAATATTCAATTATTTTAAGAGATGAAGAAGGGAGAGTTAATATGCAGGTACATTAAAAAAAATAAAATACTGTATAATCTAGTATAGTCTCAGGATAATGAATAACAGTTTTAAATATGTAGGCAAAGAACTCAGCTTTTTTCCAAGTGGGCATGAGTCATATCCATTAAAATTGTCGTATTTCACCATATCTGATATTTCAGTATCTCTGTCATTCAGAGATGGTTTTCAAAAGTATCTTTCAAATAGTCCCTTCTGTTGTCAAGATGCCATGAAAGTTACAGCCTAAACATCACTCTGCAGAAAACTGCTGGAGACGTGGATGAGTTCATAAATAGTGGCAGTGACTTTGGAACTCGCAAGCAGACAGTGTTTCACAAACTAATTCCTTGCCTTGCAGAAGTGCCTTGCTGCAACAGTCTAGCCTACATTTCTTGACAGAGAAAAAATCATGTGGGAAAACCCAGAAATCAATAAAAAACCCCATGGACTTACAGGTAGATAATGGCTTTTTTTTTCCCCAGCATATTCCACCAAATTTTGAGCTTTACATTTGTATTTTATCAAAAGAAACATCCTAAATAGTGTATGATCCATTTAAAAAAAAAAAGTTATATTCCACTATAATTTATTCAAAACCCCATGATGGGGCTTTCAGCTCTGAAACTTTCATGAAGATGCCCAACTCACATCTATATTGATCTACCTCAACTCCTGTAGACAACACTCTCAGTTAAATCTTTTTCTTAGCTGTATTTTATATTTCTATTGTCTTTAGGCTTTCTGGTCCATCAGGATTCTTTATGTGGGTGTGAGTCCTTATTTTAAAGCATATGATGTACTTATGTATACTGCAGATGGAAGTAAGATGTTCATTTCACCTTAAAACTTATTGAATCTGGATACCTAATATAGGTACAGTACTAAGGATTATAAAATTTCTTTTCTATGTCTTCACTGCTTTGCTTATCAGTTGTGTTGAAATGGAAAACATGAGGCAAATACAACATATTATTACTTTCCATACAATTTATGTTAATAAAAATGGATGCTTGGGATGTTTTCCAAGAATTGTATATTGCCAAATGCTAATAAATACTAATTTAAATTTAATCAGGACAGTGTTTCAGGTAAATCCCAATTAAAAGGAACATTTTTTTCTATTGCCAAGAGATAAGTGGTGTTCCACAAAGTTCAAAGTATATCTAAAATTCAAATTTGATTTTGATGCACATTTCACTAAATAAGTATTAGGAGGTATTTGAGCCAGCTTATTCAAGAATGACACACAGTCTACTTAGCAAGGAGACTTAATTAATGATTAAATGTTAGGTGCTTTGTGAGTCAGAACACCTGTAATTCCAAATTCCTTGGTGGTAATATCAGTGGACAGCTATCTTTAAAGGTACAAAGATAATATTCACAAAGAAAAAAAATATTTAACACTGAGCAAGTTATTTCCATTTTAAGTTTTAGAAGATGAGTTATTTCTTTCAAATATTAGAAATTATACCAATGTTAATAATCTGAAGACAAATTTAAGATACATATTGAACCTGAAATCCACATAGAATCATAGAATGGTTTGAGTTGGAAGGAACTTTTAGACCATCAAGATCTTACCCCCCTGCCATGGGCAGGGAACCTTTCAGTAGACCAGGTTGCTCAGAGCCCCATCAAACCTGGCCTTGAACACTTCCAAGGATGGAGCATTCACATCATCTCTGGGCAACCTGTTCCTGTGCCTCACCACCCTCACAGTAAAGAATTTTTTTCTGATATTGAATAAAAACCTGCCCTATTTCAGTTTGAAACCATTCCCTCCTTGTCCTGTCATTACATGCTCTTGTGAAAAGCCCCTTCCCGTCTTCCTTCCAGTACTGGAAGACCACAATTAGGTCCCCTGGAATCCTTCTCTTTGCCAGGCTGAACAAACTCAATTCTATCAGCCCTTCGTTGTAGGAGAGATACTCCATCCCTCTAATCATCTCGGTGGCCTCCTCTGAACTCGCTCCAAGGAGTCAATGTCTGTCCTACGCTGAGGGCCCCAGAGCTGCATGCAGTACTTGAGGTGGGGTCTCATCAGAGCAGAGTATAGGGGCAGAATCACCTTCCTTGACCTGCTGGCCACCTGCTGCTTTTGATGCAGCCCAGGATGCAATTGTCTTTCTGCACTACAAGTGCACGTTGCTGGGTCATGTCCAACCTCTCATCCACCAGCACCCCCAAGTCCTTCTCGGCAGGGCTGCTCTTGATCTGTTCATCCCCCAGCCTGGATTGACACTGGGGGTTGCCTCAACCCAGGAGCAGCACCTTGCACCTTGCACTTGGCCTTGTTAAACCGCAAGAAATTCCCAAAGGCCCCCTTCTCGAGCCTGTCCAGGTCTCTCTGGATGGCATCCAATCCTTCAGGTCAGGGTCAACCACACTCAGTTTGGTGTCATCTGCAAACTTGCTGAGGGTGAACTTGATCTCACTGTCTATGTTGTTGATGAAGATATTAAATAACACTGGTCCCACTACAGACCCCTGAGGGACAGGGGTCTCATCACTAACAGTCCACCCATCAAATCCATTCAGAGAGAAGGGTGTTGTGGGGGACTGTGTCAAAGGCTTTAAAGAAGTCCAGACAAATGACATCTGCAGCACTTCCCTTGTCCACTCCTCTGTAGAATGCCCTAGCTTGGTTAAGCAGGGTTTGCCCTTGGTGATGTCAAGGGCATGTTTTATTAGACTTGAATGTGTTCTCTCTAAATGTTTTAATTACTTTAGCTGGTAATTATTATAATTTTACTAAAATAAAAGTGATGCTCCCTATGGAAATGTACACACAACAAATTACAGTTCAGTAGTGTAACCCTTGATCAACAGATTCAACTGTTTGTAATCTAGAGCTTAGTTTCCTGTAGCACAGCTGTGTGACTTTAGCACCATTTTGCTGAGAAATTTATTTTAAGTTTGAGAAAGTAAGTAGTCTAAAGTCATTAAAAAGTGTGGGGGAGACAGAGGTATTGGTGTTGAGACAGTGACAATCATCAGCAGGGCAGAGATTCGGTAAGAAAAATGCTGACATTATAAGGTATAAAAAAATTCAAGCAAAAAAATCAACAACAGCAAGAAGAACAAGGAGGCTTTTCCACATCTGACTACTAACTGACTCTAACTCCTCAGAGATCAGTATTAGAGGTAGTGAGCATATTAATGCTTTGCATAGTAGCTTCTTGGTTGCAGCCACCCACCACATGTATTAGCCAACAAAAAATTGATTTTCACTGCTAATTTGTTCAAATTATACTGACAATATTTTCCTTTTTAATAAAAGAAGCTCAAATGAAGTGACCCAGAAAAGGAGGGTTACCCTTGGTACAGTAAGGCCAACAAAGCCTTCGCAATATTTATGCTAAGGACAACTGAAAGCAATCTACAAACAAAAATGAAAACTGGTTAAGATGTTCCATTTGTGATAATTGCAGTTTAAGATAATTTCGGCTATAGAAAACATTTTGATTGAAGTATTATTACAATGTAATTTGGCACTGAAAAGAGTTTTAAGTTCTTGAATATAGGTTAGTGTCATGGTAACAGATTTTAATTTGGAGTAATTTTGAGTATGCTTCTGTTTTGTTTTAGGTCTGCAGTTTGTTTAGATGTATCCTAAAGGAATTTAAAATTAAATCATACTGGTATAATTGTTTTTGTTTGAATTGTGCCTTTATACCTCACTAAATTACATTTCATAAACTTAATTGCTACTGTGTTATGAAGAAAAGACAAAATAAATTTATTAAATACAACTCACCAGCACTTTTTAAAGAATACTATGTATCTTTCTGCAGCTTTCTTACTTGTAAGGGTCAAAAATGTTGGTCTTTTTTATTTTTTAAATTACTCAGAATGTCTATAGTATACTCAATGTCAGTCACAATACTGTTAAAATAGGGATATCTGAGTGTGGTTACTTTTCATTCACTTTCCCTTTTTACACTCATATATGTCAGCATTATGTATTGACATTGAGGTATTGCAAAAATACATACTGATAGCCTAGGCAAAGTTTGCACAGTAACCCCCTCACCATTTTCCACTTCTTCACGTAAATTCATTTGCTAATATGGTTTAAAAGAAGAATGTCTCTTCAAATAGATAAAACAGAAATTTCTTTGCAGCCATATCTATCCATTTCTCTCTGTCGTTCATATGATTGTGGGTCATATCTTTCTATGAGGACAATCAGTGGTAAAACTAATTTTGAGAAAAAGATACAAAGAGCACCCAGACTTCCAGGATAAATAAATGAGTTATGAGCTAACACAATATAACTTCAAAACCTTTTCTCCAAATTTAAAATTTTATTCCGATTTTGTACATTAAACTCAGAATACTACCTAAGATAATACTTACCTTGAACATTGTCAGAGACTCATGTAGCATTAAACCTACATGAGAGCAATATATGAACAAAATAATTGTTTCCATAGTTAGCAAAACAGCTGAGGAATGTAAATTTTAAAATTAGGAAAAAAAATGCCTTGATTAAAGTTAAACATTGCAACTCTAAGAAAACAATGCCACTATTCACCCAAAAATTATTCTATTGTTTTGAAATGAATGCAAAGCAAACAAACCAACCCCAAAACCAAATATGTTTTGTTCTAGCAAAGTCAGCAATACTGCTTAAGTAATCATATTTGTCTGTGAATTTTCAGAATTTTAACATCAAGTAAAATGGATTAGAACTGCTTGTTATTTCTTCTACCTAATTACTTTCAGTGTACAACTGAACAAAACTATTATTTTTCAATTACATGAAATGAAAAAAAAAAAATCATAGAGCTGAAACTTTGGGTACAATGCCTCTGACACGTGCATTTTAGATGTTTCACTAACAGCTCCTGACTTTTGTCTCCTATCACAATTAACATTGATAAGATTGGCTAATATCACCTCAGACAAATGTCTGAGATAGCTACAACGGGCCACCCTTTGGGGATGCCATCTTCCTCCCACTCATTATGAAGAAAACTCATAGTGATCAGTACAGGTGCGATCAGAATGTTACCAGTTGCATAGCTGAACAATAATATAGAAGAAGGGAAAACTCTTTCCTTAGGGAAAAGTCAGGAGGCTCAATTACACTCATGGATAAAAGACAACAAGGGAAAGGTTTTTACTCCTGAATGTTTGAAATGCTTCACTGCTAAATTACTACTGGCTCCTTTTTGCACAACTGTCACTAGTTATCCCCAAGACTAATCTGTCATAAAAATGGTTAAGCAACCTTGTTTCCATTTAGTCACTGGGCTAGTATTCATTTCCTTGCCTTCAGTAAGTTAAAAGGATAGGCAAGAAAGAGCTGAGTCATTACTTAAGGGGGATCAAACACTACTAATTCTGGGAAGGATGAAGTGTTTGCACCTCTCCTGCTTTAGTTTTCATTAAGGAGGCTATGGATTAATGGACATCACACCAAGACATAATAAGTAAAAAAGTTACCTAGACATAGGTTTCATGAAATTTCATCAGGTTGATGAAATTTTCTGCAGAGGACCTAGAAAAATGGCTGAGGAAATCTCATGTTAGCATTACATTTGAAAACACAAGGAGAATAAATGAAGAATATGTTAGAATAAAGATACAGAAAATCAAAGATGTTTATTGTCAGCCAATAAATTACACCATAACAAATTTCATTCAACCAGGTACCTCATCTCATTAGTATGTTTGAAATATTAAAGTATGTCAGATAGTGCCTGGTACTATTTTCTTAAATGACCTAGAAAATTACACCCAAGAAAAATCTGCTGCAAGGAGAGTATATAAATGGTTGGAAAACTGTACTCCACTGCTATTCACTGCACACAGTAGCTCGAGAAAAAATGTTGAGTATGTTTACATATGTATTTGTCTTCACTACTGTTCAATACATTTATCATTTCATAACAGAAAATACAGTACTCCATTCAATTTGCAGATCACTTCAGACTGGACTAGTCTTTGGAGACCACATCGAAATTCAAACAGTCTCGAGAAACTGAAGTTGTTTATCTTCCAAAAAAACTGCAAACAGAATGGTTGCTGACAGTAATGCACTTTTAGATCAAAAGAATATGACAGATTGTTGTTGCCTTCACTTGAAAACTATATCCTGATAGTCGAATTAATATTTGGGGCAAATAAGAAAATTGTCCAAAAGTTTACCATAATGTATTTTCTTTAGTCCCCTCCTTTAGATCTTAAAAATTAATAAGCTTTCTCTTTTTAGGTTATGTAGGTAGCAGTACTTTGTACTGCTCATATAACTCCTACTGGACAGGTAATACATGTTCTGGTCATCACAGCATCCTAATTACTGACCTTTTTTGTTAATTATGCCTCTTTATGAGTTATATGCTGCAGCAATCCAACTGCAAAACACAAGTTATACCAAAAACCCCAAAATTATTTCAGTCATTACTTATACACTTGCAGCTACAAATGAAGTATTGTGTCTCGATTTTACTTCTAAATTAATTTATATGGAATCTTATGTAACTGCTAAAACATACTGGAATAGATTAGGAAAAAATATAGACTTCCCATTACAAGCATTTTTTACAAAAACAGAAAAATACATCAGCTATAATTCATTCAATTTTGAGGAGAAAAGTTTGGATTAAATATTTTTTTTAGTCAATCTCTACTTTTTAGATTCTAACTATGCAGTGAAATTTATGTCTAGGCTTTTCTTGACAAAATGACTATGTCAAAGCACGAAGTTAGAACATACTTGCCAGAAGTTATGGTCTTAGGACACTGAAATCTACGGCATTCTACCACCATAAAAAACTGTGGCCAAGGGATTAAAAATATGGTATAGTTTGTTATGTAAAATCAGAAAAACACAGCAAGAAAACAATTCTGCAAACAAAAATAATTATAAATATGTGAAACCTCAGATATATAGTAAAATAAAATATTTTTACTGCTTAATTAATTCTGTGTGAATGAGATGTAGAGAAATTTTTAGATTATTTGATTTTATCTTGACTCAGCTTAATTACAGAATTTTGCTTATACTTTTCAATGGCAAAGAAAAATACAAGTTCATTTTTAACATTAATAGAAGTTTATTGCTCTTCTGTACTTCAAAATATTTTACTCTAATTGCAGGCTGCAGGAGGAAAATGTTCATTTAGAAATACATATAACAATAATGCTGTTATAATGTCTTTCTCTTAGTTTTATTTCTGAAATAGCAAAAACTTTAATATAAAATTATATGATTACACTTGATATTACAAATGTTAATCTGAGCAACTACATTATATTCATCTATGCATTCCTCAAATTAAAACTGTCTATATATATATAATGTAGTGCAGTATTTACTAGTCTGTACTTATCTATTTTTCTACTCAGATTACAAAGATTGCAATTTAGACGGTAAATAATATTATCAGAGAAAATTCTTTAAAATCATCCAATATCCTGTTACTTAGACAAAGCATTTTGCTATTTAAAGTTAAATTTTATAGGGATATTAAGTTTTCCTATAAAATAAAACAATGAAGAAAATAATATCAGTTTCATAAAAAAAGGAAAAATTTCTTTTAAAACAACCTACCCAGAGAGCAACATTACAAAATATCTCCTGAAAGTTTTTCAAGGGTGAAATCCTCAGGTTTGTTTTTTTTTAACTTCAAAAGAAACTACAAGATGAAATATAAGCATCATAAGGTCATGTCTAGAACAGTAAACAAAATCTCCCCGTGCCTGTTCTCTGCTCTGTTCAGCCTCTGGGACTGAGGCCAAATGCCATGGCACAGTTTGCCTCCATATGGCTAAATGCTTCTATTCTCCAAAATGCTGGCTATATCCAAAGTGCTTATTGAATATGTTTCCTAACTCTGAATGAGTTTGTGACATGTTAGTCTGTGCAATCCAAAACCATTTCAAGACTGTGATGCTTTATCGGTATTGACCATCTTATGCCAGCTACATTGGCTCTGTTTAATTTAATTAAGTCTACTATAATTTACTACTACATGTGTAGTGGTAAAATCCTAGTAATTCCTTTTTTATATAGCCTGTTTTGCAAACCATCACTGTCTCTATTACTGTGATTTCCTAATATATAGTACTTGAAGGAAGTTTTTAATTCAGATTGAAAAACAAACTGAATAAAATATCAGCAGGAAACTGCATATTTTTTGAACAGAACATGAAAGAAAATCAGTTCTAAGAAGATTCTGAGTCACAGAAAAATGACAGCAACTATTATTAAACCTAGCTAAGAAAAAAAACACCCTATTTTCTTTGCATCACCAGAATTTCCACAGAGATTGATGTCATTCATAGAAGCACTGTTAAAAGTGTTGGTTCTAGATCAAAAGAAAACAACATAGTGAGTTTAATAAGAAATTCTACCACTTGAAATAGATAGTGACAGCGTCTATGTGAATGAACAAGTGGTACAGATGAGTGGCTTTCAAATGCTAAGGTCTCAGGATATTATGTGGAGTACGGCATAGGAGGAGCTCTGCCAAACCTGTACTAGATGGATTTCAGCTGTTTCTCTTGACCATAACATGAGAGAGAAGGCATGGCACTTTTTTTCAAATAAGGCTGATCTATGGCCAGCTTGGGAACTGCAGGTAATAACTATGTATTTCTCAAGAAAACTGACAACTGTTACAAATAGCGAAACTTTTTGAAAAATTATTTATTTGGTGGCATAATTTCATGTTTCACAGAATCATAGAATATGCTGAGTTGGAAGGGGACCCACAAGAATTGTCAAGACCAACTCCTAGCCCTGCACTGGACCATCCCCAAGAGTCACACCAATGCCTGAGAGCATCATCCAAATGCTTCTTGAACTCTGTCAGGCTTGGTGCTGTGACCACTGCCCTGGGGAGCCTGTTCCAGTGCCCAACCACCCTCTGGGTAAAGAACCTTTTTCTAACATTGAACCTAAACCTCCCCTGACACAACTTCAGGCCATTCCCTCAGGTCCTGTCACTGGTCACCACAGAGAAGAAATCAGTGCGGGTCCCTCTTCTTCCCCTCACAAAGAAGTTGTAGACTGTGATGAGGTCTCACCTCAGTCTCCTCTTCTCCAGGCTGAACAAAATAAGTGACCTGAGCCGCTCCTCCTACAGCTTCCCCTCAAGGTCCTTCACCAAATTCATTGGCCTCCTCTGGACATTCTCTAACGGCTTAATATTTTTCTCGCATTGTGGTGCCCAAAAGCGCATACAATATTCAAGGTGAGGCTGTCCCAGTGCAGAGCAGAGTGAGACAATTCCCTCCCTCGACAGGCTGATGCTCCCCAGGACACAGTTGGCCCTCCTGGCTGCCAGGGCACTGCTGACTCATATTCAACTTGCCATTGACCAGGACCCCCAGGTCCATTTCCATGGCACTGCTTTCCAGCATCTCAGTCCCCAGTCTGTACATACATCCAGGGCTGCCACATCTCAGGTGCAGAATCCAGCACTTTCCCTTGTTGAAGTTCGTATGGTTGGTGATTGCCCAGTCCTCTAATTCACTGAGGTCTCTCTGCAAGGCCTCTCTGCCTTCAAGGGAGTTAACAACTCCTCCCAGTTTTGTGTCATCTGCAAACTTGCTTAGTATCCCTTCCAGTCCTGCGTCCTAGTTATTTATGAAGATGTTGAAGAGCACAGGCCTCAAGATGGAGCCCTGTGGTACCCCACTAGGGACAGGTCGCCAGTCTGACGTCCACTCATTTACTATTATCCTCTGTGCTTGACCCATGAGCAAATTGCTCATCCACCACATGGTGTGTTTAGCCAGCTGTGTGCTGGATAGACATGTTCTCTAGCCTTAGTTTATTTGTGAATCTTTATTCATAACAAATCACGTAGCATTTATACTTCTTAAGTGAAATTCCCTGACCACTTAAAAACTCCTTTAGGGTGGGTTTATACAACTGGTTGTGATCATAATAAAATGGATTAAGAAATTACCATACCCCAGGCTAATATAAGTGACTGTGCTATTCTAGGCTCCTGTAACGCAGAGTAAAATGTATCTGTTCAAATCACCACTAGGGGCAATTCATATATCATTACTTTACCCAGTATTACTAAGGAGGCATTCAACAACTGTGGAGTAGTAATTTTTGTTACCAGCTGAAATAAATGTAGCTGGTTATGTCACCACATTTTCAGAAACCTAGCCTGTGCTGTGCTAGCTCACTTTTAAGAAATAACATCATTTAACCTTTTAACTTATCAAAGGCAAAATCATTCTCAAAAGTTCAATTTCAGTTGAAAACTCGCTACAAAAAACCATACATAAGCACTGACAGGTGAATCAGGTCCAATTTACTGTTTGCCTGGTTTGTTATTCCTTTCTTGCCATTAGAAAACAATCATAGCCAATAAGTGTGGGCATATTTATAGTATTTTAAATATGTTATTATGGGAGGAAAATCAGTTTAACAAGTTGAAACTCCCTGACTCACAGCAATGCCACAGCATTATATGTATACATTATAAACAACATAACTGTTTAATTTCCCCCTACTACCATCTATTCCCAGTGTTTCTCAGTTTATTTATCAAAACACACTTAGAATATATCTACGTCATAAAGCATGTTCAAAGGCTTTGTACAAACCAAAAGTTTAAAGAATAATTCTAAAGCATTATTTGCTTATCATTTAGCACACTGACACTTTCTGCACTAAGTTTTGAGGTCAATGGATGTCCAGTCCCATCAATTTCTTTCTCTACTTACTGTAACTTAAGTATTCTGTAGTTCTTTTTAACATCTTTTAAGCAGATCTTTTAAGCATCTTGTAATTCTCTTAAGCATCTTTTAAATACTCTCCGATTCTAGCTTCTGAATGTATAAATAATTACCCAAAAAATAAGCATCTTTATAGCGGAAGTGCATGTTCATTCATTCATTCATGTGAGAATTCCCACATTCAAGTAACAATTGTTTTAAAACCATTTTAAAATCATTCATTCTACTACCATCGTTATCCAAAGCACAGCGATGTCTCATTTTTTGTGTTCTCATCCAAATTTAGTGTCTTCTGGATTAAAAATACATAATAGAATAAAATTCAGTAACAAAACCACCCCTTATCCTTTTAATTTGCTGAGAGGTATATCCCACCTCTTATTGATAAGTATCGTTCCACAGTAAGCATAAATGCTCATCACCCTCAGACTCGCTGTATATCTTTTGACTTTATTAATGTGTAAATTCACATAGACCAGGACTACTTGGGTTTCTTTGCATGATGGTTCCTCTGTTGCTTGTTTTATCAATCAATAACTGCAACTACAACTTAACCATATTCCTGATCCACCAGTTCTCTCTAGGGTACAACATGTAAACAGCTTGATGTAAGACATTTGTCTAAAAATGAACAGTATTCCAAAGTTTTGCAATGGAAAGGAGGAAAAAAGAGAGTTAATAAAATCTGACTAGTTTGGATACATACTTCAAAATTCTTCTCTTTGGAAGTTCTCTTTACTATTTAAAGATTTACTAAAGGATATATATCCCTAGGCCATTTTTCCTACAAAATATGAGCATGAGACTTCCTTAGGGACATGACTATGTGAATTTATTTCATTTGAAGAGCATTAGAAAGACAAAAAAACAAAGAGAAAGTGTCAGGAATCTGACTCATAACAGGGACATAAAGATTAACCACTTTCATCTGTTTGCCTGACTAACTGAAGAAGAAAAAAGAGCCATGAATACTTTTGAGCAAAGTCTGTAAAGCTATTCAAGATTTGAGTGGCAATGAGTAATCTGGGGAAATGACATCAGGTGAGGAAGTTCAGAAAAATGCTATTTAATAAGCAAAAATAAAATGTGATACACAGTGCACAGCCAACAGACACAAAAAAGTTTACCTATGATTATCATTTTGGCTGTAGTTCATGGAAAATATAAGGTATGGATGGAAGGCTGTTTGTTAGACATGAAAGTATTTCCCTTTGACAACTTGAAAGACACTTGTAATTTCATAGTTTTGTTCATATGTTTATGTCAACCCCATGTGAGTAGACTAAGACATAGTCCACTAGTAAAATAATTATTTTATTTAATTCCTATTACTAAGGTCCCTAGAATTCCAGTAGAGAACCATTTTTTCTTCTCCTGGATGGAGAAGCAAGTCTAGACAATGTACAGAGTAAAGTTAATCTTTTTATGAACAAGAAGTTTCAATTAAAACTCAAAGACATTTTGTGTTCTTATCATGCAATAATCTAGAATATGTTCTTTGCCTCACTGACATGTATCAAAAGTGGTCACAGGGAAACATGAAGATAAGAAACTGTGAGAGCCTAACTAAATCAGACTGTTTAATTCTTTTACTTCAAGCTCAGGAAACCAATTCATTAATTAACTATATATACTGACAATGGCTACTTCTTCGGTGTAGCTTTTTTTAGGGGTAACTTTTGTTTACTGTACATTGACAAAATAATTATGAATGTGATATGAACTAAGATAATCAAGACAATTTTCCAGATTTCATTTTATAGTACTCAAATGTTCATACATCTTCATGCAGGAAAAATCCATGTATACATAGCAAATATGTACATCTCTTACTGTAAAAAGAAAGTCAGTCTTTCCTATTAAGTCAATGTAATGGCTGCAGTATGTACTGTGCAGCTTTTGAAATAACTATACTACCAATTTTTCCCACATAAATACTGTCTATGTATTCATTGATTAAAACTATTTTATATGTACATATCCACATCTTTTAGAGCTTGTAACTAGACATTAAGTAGCCAGTATTCACTATTGATGATTTCATATATATCGTCATAAGAGATGCATTTCTAGAGTCTCAGAAATTATGAAAGTTTCATCTGTCCTATTCTGCATGAAGATTTTTAGGCTTTTCTTCCTACTGCTCTTCTCAGCAGATCAGTTCCTGGATAAAAATGAGCTGTCTCTTCTGTTTGCTTTAGAATGGTTTTTGTCTTTTTTATCACTGAATACCGAGAGCAAAGTTGAGGCACCACAGAGTTTTCAGTCCAGCTGTTGTGGAATAAATCAATATTTAAAATGCACAGTAGTGATTTTTCTTCCTTTGAAAGTAGGACTTGGTGCCCTGAATTCTTGCAGTGTTAAAGTCAGAACTTTATCAACATTAAACACAAATCCTAATATTAGTTTATACTCAGAAGCAGTATTTCATAGAAAAACTAAACAAAACAGTAATATACTTCACTCATAAAGTAAATATAACAGTAATAAAATTGTTAATTAATGTTTGAGTTTTGTGTTTCTCTGGAGAAATTTTCAAGCTATAATATTTTACAAATGAGGAATTAAAACATTCCAGCTTGAGGGAAATGATTCCTACAATCTTGTTTCTTGATTTCACAAAGAGTTAGTATACCGAACTTTTGACAGCTCATGAGCACATGGGTAAAGCTGGCCAATGCAAATACTACTGGGGGAAAATACAATCTTTTTCATCATTTTCCTAGGGATAAATCTTCTTCTAAAATATTAATTTCTAAGGTACAGGTGAATTGCAGGTATTCTGTTTACTGCCAACATTTCATGCATGGGGATTCATGAGTTGGTTGTGATACGTAGTTTTGCCCCCATATCCCTCTCCCACGTTTCAGCATAAAGCTTTTAATTCTGTAATTATGTCCCAGATGCAGTGTACTCTGTGACACCCCTCCCAAGTGGGCAGATGTTCCTAAGCAGGTTTTTTCTGTTGAGAAAGGAACCTCCCTTGGGTTTAGCACTGTCAGACTGCATTAAGAGCAGATATAAAAGGTAAGAAACAGATGTGTAGTGCTATTTCTGCTTGACATACTGTTCCTCTAGCCAATGTTTTCTACTGGTACAGCAACACTAAGCCAACAGCCTAATGAACGGAGCCTCCAGAATAAATCGTTAACCTGTAACCTCATCCAGTCTGCATGCAGTCTATTACGTCTCTACTCCTATGATTCGCATTTTTGCATTTACTGCTGCTGCTGCATTTGTCGTTTCACTTTATTTTGCTCCCAGTAATATACGGTGATCTCAGAACCAAAATACCAAGGTGAGGAGACCTGCACTGGAGAGAGGAGAAGGCGACTAGGAGGGATAGTTCGTGACCTGCCGACTTACTTGCACGAGGAAGCATGAAGCATTTCTTTTCCTCCCTGCCTCTTCACACTGATGGCCCCAGCGCACAACTGCGTCACAGGCAGGGGAGGGGGCGGCTTGGTGAGAGGAGCCGAGATAGACAGAAATTTGTACATACTGAGGACCTTGACAGCCTCACGGGCGGGATTTTTTTTTCTTCCCTCCTACGTACAGTGTATATAAAAGAGCTCCGATTTCTCTCTGTGCCAGCTCTCACGCTTTGCCATCCCAGACAACGGCAGGCATGGGACTCCCCAGAGAAATGGGATGGGAAGGTGGGAGGTAAAGAGAGGCTTCCAAGTGACTTTTTCCTCTCTGGCTGCACTCGGTCACGGAGCTCTCAGAGACTGAGGAAGTGCCACCTGCCTCCCGCTGTTGCTGCTGCCGCCGCCGCTCCTCTCCGGGCTGTAGCTCGCTCTCCCGTTAATCAGACCAGAGCGTTGTCGCAGCCTCCCTCACCCGCACTTCCCTCGCAAGTGCCCGTCTCCCCTGAGAGGTGTCTCTCATGTCTGCCTCTTTCTCCTCCCCTTTCCACTGATCTCCGTGCAATTCTCGTCAGCTCTGGACATCTCTCCCTCTCTTTCTCCCTTCCCTGCTGGGTGTCTCTACCTCCTCTTGGCTCCATCCATCCATCCTCCCTCTCTCTCTGCACGGGTGTGTGCGCGCATCTCTCTCCTCCCGGCGGCTACCACCCCTCGCCCTACAAGCGCAGCGCTGCCCGGAGGAGCGGTCGCCGCCGCCGCTGCCGGGAGCGGGGCCGCCCCGCGATCCCGCCACCGCCGCCGCCTGGCCCTGCCTGGCCGCCGTGAGTCCCGCCTCAGCCCGGGCCCGTCCCCCACCCGCCGCGGCACCATGTCCGGCTCCGGCAGGAAAGACTTCGACGTGAAGCACATCCTGCGCCTCCGCTGGAAACTGTTCAGCCACCCCTCGCCGGCGGGCGGCCCGGCGGGGGGCGGCTGCCTGCCTCCCGACAGCAGCTTCGAGCACTGGGGACCGAGCCAGAGCCGCCTGCTGAAGAGCCAGGAGAGAGGCAACGGCGTCTTCTGGAAGAAATCCGCCTCCTCCTCTTCTTCGGCGGCCACCACGGCCAGCCCGCCCAACGGGACGCTGCTGCCCGCCGGCGGCCGGCCGGCCACGGGGCACGGACCGGGACCACCGCCGCCTCGCACCGTCTTCTACGTGGAGTCCCTGGAGGAGGAGGAGGCGGAGGTGGTGCCCGGCGGGATGGAGGTGGCCTGCGAGCCCGAGAAGCCCCTGGCGCCACCGGAGCGCGAGGAGGCACCGGGGGGCTGCGCGGATGGAGGCGGCCGGGCAACAGGTGACGGGTGCGGACACAGGTAGGACCGCGGCGGCTCCGGCGCCACCTGCGCGGTCGGATGCGGGGGGTCATCGACCCCCAGCCTGGGGGCGGGCCCCGGCCGCGGGGGCATTGACGGGGCGGGGGCGCGGTCGGGCCGGGGTGCCGGCGTTGGGGCGGGGAGGATGCGGGGTCGTCTGGGGGCGGAACGGTTCCTCCGTTTGAACTGGCAGGGTTTAGGGGTGGAGGGGCGCCCTGCGGCGCGAGAAGGGCAGCTGGGGGGCTGCCCGAGGGTCCCGGGAGAGATCGGCCAGCCTCATGGCCAAGGTGCCGCGGTCCAGGGATGCTGCCCCTGGCCTTACCCCGGTCTGCGACTGCCCCTGACCTGCCCCTGTCTCCGTCCCGGCTCCTGGGCTGTCCCTGCCCGCGAGGTGGCCCGAGAGCCTCTCAAAGCCGGCGCCCCGCGCTGGGGATCGTCTCTACCCAACTTTCTCAGAAGTTCATTAAAAGGCTAGCGGGGAGGTGATATTGTTCAGAGTATTGAGGGATGCCAGATGAAAGCTCTAAAGTAAAAACGTTCACTTTCCTGGAACTCGGTGACTAAACCATGTTACAGCCTACATCAGAGAAAAATAAGAATTAGTTTTACGAATCATCAACCGAGTGACAACTGAGAAGATGTAAGAACAAGCAAGACACATCCAGATTCTTGTGTTTCATACAAATCTGTTAATGTTGAATTGCTTTTCTTTGTCAATCCTGCCCTCCTCGTCCCCAGCTGAAAAAGAAATTAAAATCATTAGAAGAAGGAAATGTAGCTAACATAGAGCTTTCAGAAACACTCTGATTCAGATAGTCCTGAGGGTAAAATGATTCATTGCTTTAACTCTGCTTGCCCCCACTTCCCTGTGGTTAAAATTGCTTCAATTTCATTTCCCTTGTCTTTTTTTTTTTTAACTATAGAAAAAAAAATGTACAGTTCTGTTTCTAAACAGAAATGAAAAAAAATATTTGTATTCTTCATATTGAAAGTAAAGCATATAGTATTAAATATTTTATTAGATGGAGAGACAGCACTGTGCTTATGTTTCGATTAATACGGTTGTAGATAAACGTACATGTACGTGTAAATTTGAGTATTTTAAGTTTTTTCAGAGACCCTCAAAGCATATATTCTCTTCTTGAATCTCTTTATTGTTTTCTTAGTTAGCATAGTTTATTTCATAGGAGCTACCTAATTTAAACATGTGGAATAGCTGATAAGTGACTTAGGGTACATTTTTAAAGGAAAAGCAATACTGAAGTTTTTATGAACATTGAAAATTATTTTGAGCAACAAGAAGGATTCAATACAAATTGTTATCAAGATATGCTATAAAAACCCCCTAAAATATCCCTTCAAGGTTTTTGAACTGATTAGAAGAGGTTAAAACTTAGTACAAATATAATTTCATTCTATGGACTTTATATCAGGTGTGTCACTGATCTGAGAATCCGTAGAGATCTTCATACTGACAGAAGCTTACTGAGTTTTGATGGCACTGCTTGATTTGTCCATAAGAGTTGACTTGCTAGAATGTGTGTACTCTATGACAATATGTATCTGATTACTGCTCTTACTGCTTTTGATTTTAATAATCAATTTATTCCACGTTCTTCATTCATTGCTACTGAAACCACACATCTACACATCATAGTTCTTTTGAAGGAACATGCTAAAATTTGTTCAGATTTAAAATAACTAAGGCAGGAGAGACAATTTTATTGTTAATGAAAAGTGCCTCCTTTTGAGATACGGAAATGTTTAGGATAGTTTTAGAGTCTAAGGCTTGCTTTTCTGTTTCTCCATCATACAACCTGTATGAACTTTGAATGCTGTGACAAGAAGCAGTCAAGTGCTGCAAAAGTGGCAGTGCTGTGCTTGAAAGTTCTGTGGGCCAACAATTTTCTACTGCCGTGTCAGGTTAGCGCTAGATGTAATCATTACAGTCCAGTGAGCGCTAGATGTAATCATTACGAGATTCACCACTTTTGGGGGATAGGGTCACAACAGGAAACACAGCTTTAATAATAACTAATAAGATACAAGGGAAACTAATACAACTAATACTAAAACCAAGAGAAACAGTAAAAGACAATAAAACCAGTAAAAAGACAATAAAAAACAGTAAAAGAATAAAACCAGAAAAATTAAAACTTAGTAACAACATAAGGACTTAACTACTTACAAAGCTGTGTGAACTTTTACTTGCAAATATATGTATGATGTCAACAGAGGTGAGGAGAGCTCTGGACGCTAAAGCTCGGGCTGTCCTTTCCCGCTTTGAGGCTGATAGACCCAGAGTCTGCAAGAGATCAAAATTTTTATTATATCACTTACCCCTTGCTCCAAGGGGAAAGCCCATGAAGATGACTTTATCCTTATTAGTTAACTCCTTGATCTCCTTCTCCAGATGTTGATATTTTCTCACTTTCTCCTTTGCTGCTTTTTCAAGCGTGGTGTTGTCCACTTCGTATCTTACTGTCACATCCACTCCTTCTGTAGAGATTAGTCTTTTTATCAATGGTGCCAACTTCTTTATTTCACTGTGACTACAGAATATGTAAAGTACTGTTCAGCCTTGAATGAAAGATACTATCTTATACATAAAGAGATGAGTAGGCATATACCTGGATTTTTGGTACAGAGAGTGTAAAATTGATAACTCCTGAATTTCCACAGTATTTTGTCCTGGACATATTTAACAACTACTTTAATATTTTGGGACTGTTTGGAAAACAAAATTTTTATTATGTGAGAATGTTGAGAATTCAACATTTGATTATGATCCAGTGTAGACCATGTCGACATTATTTCAAATGTTGTGAACAAGAGGTCTCTGGGCAGTATTAGCTAGGCTCCCAGTGGTAGGTCAACCTGAGGAGCAGGTTGACAAATTGGCTTTGATTTTATGCTTACGATTAATAATTTTTATGTTATATCTGCTATTGATATGTATGCACAAGAGAAAATTACATTTTTTTTGTTTTATTGTCTACTTGGGATCTTGATATCCTTGTACCCAAAAGAGTTTTGGTTGGTTTTTTGCTTGTCTGTTTTGTTTTTGTTTGCTTATTTTTGTTCTGTTTTGGTTTCTCTTTAATGTTTTCTTTATTTGTTCTTATTTTTTCCCAGTTGCTCCCCTCAGCTTGAATTTTGTACTGGAATCCTTTTTCAGCTCATCTTATATGGAGAATTCCTGGTTTTGGTGGTTTTTTTGCATTTTTAGTTATTGTTTCCACATTTAAGTTAACCACTAAGCTGAACGATCTTGAAATCTTAATTTTAATTTTAATATTCTATTAGATATTGTGGGATTTACTTAATGAGAGATTGTGACTGCGTAATAATAAGTACATTCTACTTTATTGATTTGGGAGTTTTGCATGCTTCTGAAGAACATGTCACTTGTGCAGGTACATATATGCTTAAGGTTGTGTGGATAGTCCCATTGGCATTAAGAAGACTAAAGGGTTAGACCATGCACATTAAAAAGTACTTGCCTAATTGGTCTACATTCCATATTGTATCTGTAAAAACAAAAAAAATATTTTAGAGTTAGCAATTAGTGTTTGAACACTGATTGTTTGAAATTGCTTGAAAACATGCATATCAGATTTGTTAGAAGTGGTCTGAAAAAAATTGTCAATGGCTGCAGTGGATAATTAAACAGATTCTGTTTTGATCTTCATTTGATCTTCATTTTCTAAGACCAAGCTGTTAGGAAAAAAAATCTATAAAATGAATTTACAATTAAGATTTATAAATCATCCACAAAATGCTTGGAAAACACCTGTTTGAAGATTTGCTATATAGCCATCAGCTATCCTCTCAGTTTATAATGGAGACCTTACATGATCACAATAGCTTTTTTTACGTGACGTGTCAATTAACCCTCAACATGAATGGTATTCACCTAATAAGCAAAGAGTCAGTATTTTAATCCCTCCCTCCTCAGTGAATGGTAGCATGTTTTGCTTGATTTACACTGTCCAAATCCTGTGAAGATGTAATTACTCAGGAGCCCTCAGCTCTGTTCACCACTACACTCAGTATGTGCTTCACAGACCAGTAACAGGTTTATCTTTACAACAGCCCTATTTAGGCTGTTTATAGGGGGTAAACCATAAAGAGAGATAAAAGTAAGAAAGAATTGACTGGTTTCAGAGCATATAGCATTTTTCTTCTACTGCTTTCTATGTTCTCTGTTTGTAGCAGTATGAGAAAACTGTTGTTTAAACATGTCTTAAAATGGTTTTTTTGTATTTCTGCAAAGTCACTGCTCCTTCTTCCCGACACCGTCTGTGAAGAACTCTTATCTCCCATACAGGAATGTCCTGAGAAGATATCAAGAAGTCTTCTCATTGGACCTTGTTAACCCCTTCCTATTGGTTGTTAACCCCTTCCTGCGGTTGGTGTTTCCAGTGAGACCCTGAGCCTGTAACTGGTTACTCTGTGAATCCTCCTAGGACCTATATATGTGACCACCCCAACAATAAACTCCCTCTCTTGCCTCCTCTCCAAGTCCTGTGTGCTGACTTTGTTGCTGCCATGGGGCCACGTGGTGGGGGGAGGGGGGAGCAGCTCTCCCCTCCAGCATCCAGGACCTGAAGAAACCCCTGGTGCTGGAGTTTCCCCCTCCCTATCCACCCTCAACCGTCGGAAATGGAACCCCACAATGGGAGGAGAGCCAGAACTGGTGCTCCAGGTGAGGCATCTGAGCCCCTAGATCTGTTGTACCCTTCTGCAAACCAGTCCCAGACTCCTCTGGTTGTGTGCAGGAAGAATGGGGAACATGGGATTCAATTAACGTTTTCTTTAAGAGACAGCTCCAAGAGGGGTGTGCTATGATATACCTAACCCACATAAAGCAAGTACTGACGATGCAGAAGTCTTTCATAAAACATACAAGAATTTGAAAATACAGCTTCTGAAAGAAGATGGCAAATCCTTTCACCATTAGGGACCGTAAAGGAAGAAGTGAAAGGACTAAGTTCTGTGCCCTCCTCACACAGCAGAGTCTCACACTCAAATCTTGCTTCACTAGAAAAAGTCATGAGGAAAGCATCTTATGCTGTTTCTGTTGAGTTTGTCACCGTGAAGTAAAAAATTCAGTATTAGTGGGAATCCAGAAGGTTAATAAGTGAGAGCATGATTTTGTAATTCAAACATTAACTGAGAAATTTAGTTTACAAGTCTCCATGGTCAAAACTGTTTATTTAAATTAAATCATTATTTGATAAGAAATAATAATAACGATCAGGGTAGAATCAGGAACATAAAAATGTGCATGTTTAAAATATAGTATCAAAGCTTTTGTATAAGCAGTTCTTTTGTATTTTTCTGTTCTGAGCCCACAAATCCTGCATTTTGATGTTTTTTGCCCATTAGTCTTTCCCACTTTCATGTCTTCCTTCTTTTCTCCTAGCAACCTACAACTTTGTGGTTAGCGTACTGCTGTACAAAGTTACGAATTTGAAACCTGTCAGGATAAGCAACAATCTCAATGCAACTTTCTAATTTAATGAGAAAATATTTTGGTCAATTCAGAAAATGTAGATAAAATTATCATCAAAATTTGCAACTTAAGTACTTAATGTACTGTTGCATATGTATCTAGACTCAAGAGAGGATTTCGGTCTCTGGTTTCTAAGTAAATGGGGCTTCCCATTTACAGCTTTGATCTTGGTACCTGAGCTTACAAAAAGAGAGGAATCAAGATACCTTCTTTATGTCTTAGTCTATCCTGTGAGCTCTCACATCTTTAAAATACAGCTATGGCCTTTCTGAGGTGCTATCCAAATTCGAACCATGGCTTCTACTGTGATAGCCAGATCCTAAAATTAAGTAGTAAAGAAGTAAAATTTATAGCTGCTTTTGTTTTCCATTGACTTGGCTATCTCATATACAAGGCTTTGTTAAGAATGTAATTTAATGCTCAGGGTGGAATATAGGTCACACAACTCCACATTTGTAGGTTATGGAATCAGAAGAGAATAATTAATTTCTTTTTTGACGTGATTACAAAACTTTTAACAATGATTATATAACTTTTATGCTTTTATGTTTTTAAGTTTCTCAATAAAAGAGGCAGGGTTCCTACAGAACACAGGCCACAGACCTGTCTCCTCCAAAGTTCTTATTCATTCTCAGAGGATCTATGTTCTGTGTATGGGATGCAAAAGAATCTGGTGATAAAAATAGTGCAGGATCACATAGCTAAAGACTCTATATATATGTGGATGGCATTAACTAAATTACAAGGAAAATGTAGGTCTAGAATTTCCTCACTGTAAAGTCTGGCTTTGCTACTTCTAGAACAACATTTCTAAATCTGGGTGTTTAGCGGCTTTGTTTGTTGTTTTGGTTTGGGTTTTTTTTTCTAACAAAAGAAGCAGAAGAACACACAACTAACTTTATGCGCTATCATTTCTTTTGTCCACCACGTGGATGCAGGACTGAAACTTGAGGATTCACTGTATACCCCATCGCCACTTAACTGATAGAATAATTGATAGCAATTTTTATGTGGACAATTACAATGATGATTGCATACTCTCTCTGAAGAAAGACTAAGGAATTCAACAGCTGAAGGGATGGCAAGTCTTCAGAGTTTTCTGCTGCGTTTGGGATTCTAGTGACCAGCAATGACTCATATATTTTCTACTTGGTGTTACCAAACTTTCTTTCGTTACATCCTCTTTACGCTCTTTTTGTATTGAATTTGTGTCCTCCTTCTGGATCTTATTCTAGCTTTTTTTCTCCTTTCCATAGTCTCAAAGGATTCCTGACTGCCTTATTCAAATTCTAGGTACCTCATCCAGTGTTACTTGATTTTACTGACTTCTCTAACCATCTGCCTTGTTGATTTACTCAGCAGGTTATTTACTGTCCATTCTTTCCCGTATCTTGTCCTAGATCCTGCCAAAAAAAAAGTCAAATTTCTCCTAGTTCGTTAGCAGCTTCTTGGACTGCTCATTCTGCTTCTCTCTATTTCCTAATCTTTGAATTTCAGTATCATTTGCACCTTCCTGTAGCTCCTTTGTCAGTTTTAATAGAATTACCTCACCTCCCAGTTTTACTTTGTTCTCTGACCTGTTTCATCAGCTGCTGCCAAGTTGATGGTACTATTTGCTATATTTAATGGGTCAGCAAGACACTAGTTTGAGTAATTTGTTCAGTCTTTTGTGGGGATTTATCTTATCTCATCTCCTTTCTTTCTTAGATGCACATTTTAGAATAAGGTGAATTGTCTTCCAGATGTGCCTACTTTTCTTCATTGAGTGTAACAGTAGTCTAAAGTGGCTAGTTGAGGTTTAAATGTTCAATTTAAATGTTTAATGTTCGATTAAATTTGAGAAAATGAACATCATTTGAAGTCTACATTGCAAATTCAAACCGTTCTAAAAGGATAGAATAAAAGGATAGAATTAATTGAATCTTGGTACATTTTCATAGTGTAGTAAAGATCATATCTGTCTTAGTAAAGATCATATCTATATGATCTATATATAAAAGTATGGATGCCGCTCCAAAACAGGGCCCCATTAAATGCACTAGAAAGCAAGACTTGACAGGTTTTTTGGTTGCTGTTATCCATGTACTTTAAGCATTGACAAAACCAATGTTTTTTTTTTCTTCTGGACTTATTTTCAGAAATACTTGCACTGTTTTGCAGGAATATTTCAAAAAAATTCAACATTAAGAAAAGGTTTGGCAGTGGAAATATCAATTGCACAGAGAGTGATTAGATCAGTAAAATACCTCTAAAACTGTGGTTCTCTTAAGGGTAATCTCAAAGACCGTTAGAAAAGGGAAATGCTATTTGTCCTTTTCATAGTAAAAGTGAAAGCAAGTAGAGAGAAGAATAGCTATCTTTGGAAAATCCAGTTGATACTGAATCTTTATAGATAAGCCTCCAAAAATACTGTTGGCTTGAATATATATTTTTTTCCCCTCGATAAAACCAGTTCTGAATAATAATACTAGGGACATATATAGGTATATATGTGCACAAATAAATATGTATTATCTGCATTTCTCTCTTTATATAAACATCATTTTTCATATATATATATAAGTGCATATGTGTATATAATTTCTATATTTATACACAGATACATACTTTTAATCTGTAGATTACTACACAATTGTAATAAATCCTCTATAATATTTTTGTGAGCAGTGATGGTGGAGTCATGGTCCGTGGAGGTGTTTAAGGAAAGAATGGATATGCCACTTGGTGCTATGGTCTAATTGACAAGGTGGTATTAGGTCATAGGTTGGACTCAATGATCTCAGAGGTCTTCCCCAACCTAGTTGATTCTGTGATTCTGTGAAGTTCACTTAAATGTTATACGTGGAAAAAAATTATAGCATATTGTTGGAATCTGTTAAATTCGTAAGAATGGTGCTGATACATATAGGTTAACATATTCTTTGCACATGATCATTGCTTTCTAGCAGCTACTTCTTATCCTTGTGACACGTATTTTTTTTATATCCTGTTGCAAGTGGTTTAAGAGTTTACTCTTTATTTTTATATCTCAAGCTTGCATTTTTTAGGTGAAAACTGCTCCTTAAATATTATTCTATGATGTTTTGGCAGAATTTCCTAGTACCAAAATTTCTTGGTGTTGTTTGAGCAATTTTTTTAGAATACAGGATTAATGACCTAAAATAAACTATTTACACTAGGGAAATAACTAGGTGTTATTAAAAGTTTACTAAAGGAAATTTATCCTGTAAAAAGTTGAGAACTGCTACAACTTCCACAGAAAGATAAGTAACTGTGTGGTCATCCCTAGTAATACGAAAAAAAGATCCCCATAGTCCCCAAAACTAAACATTACCAAAAATATAATTTCAACAGTACCAAATTCTGAGTTTTATTTCAAAAAATTATAACTGAATGATAATTTAAGGCAAACACAAATCTAAAATATTATGGTTTTTCGGTAACAGTTTTACTAAAGTTCATAATTTTGTTTAGATGTTTTCCATTGGTATTTTAAATATTTTATTTCAAAATTTTTGAAAATGTTAATTTTAACTGTAATAATAAGTTAAAACATTATTATAATTTACACTTTGAAAATACTTTTTTAACTTATTACAAAATAATAAGTGAAAACATTTTGCTGCAAAAAAGTAAGTTTCTCCAAAATTCATGTTAAAATTTACTTGGAAGTTTCAATACATATTTTAGGTTTATATCAAGTTGTTCACTCCATCTCTCCTATTTACAACTGAAGTCTTGAATTGAAGTACTAACAATGGTGAGGATTACTGTAAGTTTAGACCACTGTAATCATACCTTCTACTTCTTCACTCTTCAGTCCTTTACTGCATATCTCATTGCCAGATTTTGGCTGTCACAAGCACCTTTTCTAGCAGTTAGGGTCCAGAATCCATTCTTTCACTCACCTAGGCACATGTCATCTCTAGATTTCAATTTTGACTGAATTTTCATCTGTTCTACTTGACCCATGGGGACCCCTGGTGGCCTAGTGGTTAGCATGCAGGACTCTCACTGCTGCGACCACGGGTTCGAATCCCAAGTCCCCCGGGCAGATGGTAGCTCGTTAGCCCTGTGAGGCCATCCATCTATGAGAAGGTCACTCTAAACAAACCTACGTCCTGAGGACCTCACTGCCATTGTCCAAGCTTGCTTGGCCCCGGCAGATGAACCTTAGGATTAAAGGGTGGGCTCAGTTCAGCGCAGGCTGTGTCTCACCTAAAAAATCCCTTGCGCAGGCTGGAAAGGTAAAAGACCTTTCCCCAAATCTTCGTTCGCGAAGACTGGCCATTATTATTACTTGACCCATGAAAAATATTGATTTTAATTAATGAAATAAAATGGAAAATAAGGATGAGGTGAGTATTTAATTCTCAGAAACAAACCAACAGAAAAACACAGAGAGAATTAAGACTTGATTCAATGTGGGTATGTGTTCCAAAGTTTGGACTGATTTGCTTCAACTTATTATGTTGAAATTTAATGTTAGAAGTGAAACATGTAAGATTAGATCTGGTTGAAAATAGGAGATTTTATATTTTGGCCTTTACCATTGTCTCAAAATAAATTTGAAGGAGAGAAATGTCTTTTTCAAAACTTAAAAATTGTTTTTTGAATCTGAACTAACAATCTTTGTCAAACTGAATTGATTGTCTGAGTTTAATAAGTCACCGATGTTCTTATTGTCTAATAAAGGCTTAATTCATGGAATGCATAACCTACCATTCTTTCTTTTTCTAACTAAATCAGTCAGGTTTTCTGGTTTACTATGCCTTATCAACATTAAAATATTCAACCTTTTGTAACACGTTTATTTGCGTGTCATGGGTTTTTTCCTCCTTTTCACTCTAACCGTATGGAAAAAGCGTCATTGTTTTGACCTTGGTATCTTTTTGCTGCTATTTATTGTTGCTTTGTGCAAAACTCATAGAGGAACACAAAACAAAATCAAATAAGGGATCACAAAAAATCCTTTCACCTGAACAGGTAAAATCATGCACGCCCTCTTTGCAGAATGTGGTCCTAGCCCTGTTTGGGCTCTTAATTCTTTCTAGTGATTCTTCAGTGGTGTGATTCATACCTATAAATAGAATGTAGAAATATGGAAAGAGACTTTCTGTTCTTAGATAAGCTTCTGACTGCCTATGGAGATCTAAGTTCTTTTTATGTTCTAGACCAGTCAGGTGCATCACTAATCAGCTTTCAGACTGATCTGGTTCACCACTTTTTCTCAAATGCCTTGTTATTTCTCTGCTTATAAATTGGAACTGTAAAATTAGTATAAATCCATCCACTACTAATCTCCACATGCATTGCTATATTTTTATTCATGCAATCAAATTATGATAGTTTGTGAATGTCTGAAAGACTATTTTTACAAAGTTATTTATATTGTAGAATTTTATAGTACTAATCATCATGCTAAATGTAAACCTTTTGTATGTAGTGTCTTGTGGCTTTATTTATGCAAGCTGAATTATCTTCTGCCAGTCGTTTTGTCATAATTTTCATTATTAACTTATCCACAAAGATAACCTACTTTTTTATCAATTATCTGAAGTTCAGAACAAAAATACCCCCAAACAAATACCACCTCCACTCCAAAGTAACAATAGTAGGGACAACTCCAAAATATATGAGATTAAAAATAAAGAGGGAGAGAAGAGAAAGAAGGGGAGAGAGAAAGTAAACAATATGAAATAAACAACCCAATGTTTTCAGCTAGGGGGAACAATTTTTTTTTAAATATTTTTAGTTTTCTGTTGATAGACGATGAGAACTTCAAACTGCTGCCACAATTCAGAAGATTTTTTTAATAGAAAAAGCTTCAATAAATTATTGTTAATCAACAGTTCCTTTACCAACGTATTTGATGAATTAATCCTCCTGAACTAAGTTTTTGTATAGCTTGACTCTCTTATTTTAATTTAAAGATTAATGACTTTTTTTTGAAAATATAATAGTTTTTGAGAGGATTGAAATGTAGATGAAAGTGAATGCTTCTGTATACTGTTTGTCTGGTGTGGAAATGGAATTTATGAAAACTGCTATGAAAAGGATTGAAGAGAAAAGCCTCATTCACATGCAAAATTAAGAACAGGACTTGTATCAGTTGGAATTCGTCATATGTTTCTTTTGCGCCCAGTGCTTTCATTCTAGTCAATAAGGACTAAAGAATGAAATAAAGCATATGCTTCGTAAAAATAAAGATGAAAAAAGTCTTAGATGATTCACCCATATGTTACAGAAGGTAATTAGAATGCACAATAATCTTGGGGAAAAAAATCCTCTGGAAAAATGAATATGGAATAGTGCAACTTGATATCCTGTCATAAGAATCAGCAGAGATATCAAGTAGGATCAAATGTCTAGATAGCATTCTGCAGAAGTGTTGCGCTTAGTACAAAGCAAGTAAAATATGAATGAACTATTCCATACTGCTGCTAAAATTTAATCACAGGAGTAGATCAACAGATACATACCCTACAAAACAAGATTCATATTCTCTGATCAGTTTTGGTAGAGCCTCAGCTTCATTATATTGTCTAGGACAATCAAGAAACATATGGATTGTTTCAAGAAATTCTGAGTAAAAAAAATCACTATCATTTTGGGAAACATGTTGTACCAAGAAAAGATTATCATAGGAAAGAAACTTTATTTTATTTTACAAATACTGATATACAGGGACAGATTTCCTGGGAGTGGTATGGACTATTTGATATCTGGGATTATGAGAATAAGCTAGTCAAATATCTGTCAACCCTAACATATTTAAGCATGACAATCTTTTTGCCTTGAAGAAAGAAGCACATCAAATAGTCTCTCACAAAGTGTCAGTCAGTATCTTTCTGTGAAAAGGTTGCCCATGCACATGCTGACAAAGATTAAAAAAAAAGTCTAACCTTTCATATGGGATGAAAAATTTTTAAAACAATCTTTGAATATATCTATTAGAATTTAAGTACCTCCTCTCTTTTCATTTTATGGCTTCATCTTTTGAATTGCTCTTCCATTGGAGTTTCGTGGTGTGCCAGATCTCATGACTATTCATAAACAAATCAGTCCTGATCATGTTAGGCATTTAGTATAAAGCACATATTCCTATCTTAAAAAGCTTAGCATTTAAAGAAATTATGCTAATTGAAAGTAAATGCCAATACTATTACTTGTGGGAGTTTTGTTTTTGGCAGTGGGGCTTTGGGGGGATTTGTTTATTTTTATTTGTTTATTTTGTTTTTAAAGACAGAAGCAAAAATAACTGAATTACATGGGGAAATTTATAAACTGAAACCAGCTATTTTGAATCTGAGTCCTTAAAGGCATGACCCTATATCTTCATCAAATAAATATTTGAGTAAAATATATTTATCCATAGTGCTCATAAAAAAATGAAGTTTAAGTGCATAATGAAAACTTGTGTGTTTAGTTCCTCAAACTCTAATTTTGTAAAATTTAGTGTGTTCCTTTTTGTGCACGAACTTCATTGTTATGTCCCCAATTATCCCACTCAGTGTCATATTTCTCATTACATTATCTTAAGAAGATTGTGGAAATACAATGAAGTTTATTACTTCCAGATAGTGAATAAGATACAAAATAAAGACTTAAAAGTAGTTGTGTATAGTTTCCTAGTAGCACTATGTAATCTCTAGTGCCATGTCTCTCACCACCATGTAAGTTGTTAGGCTCATTTCTCTTCAGGTGACACTGTTTTCATGACAGGCTTCAAACATTACTAAAACTGAGAGTTGAAATAAGATCTTTTAATGTACTAGACTCTTAATCCTCTCATAAGAAGAGAGCACACAGCATTAAGAGTGTAACTCACAGGATCAAACCTGGTTGTCTAATCAAGGAAATTGCTGTCTGAAATGTCCTGCTTCCTTTATAGTGGTGATTGGGAATTATGTAGCAAAAAAGAGTCAGAGAGTAATTAAGAAAGGAAGGAATGTGCCTTGTTTTATGAACTCTAATCCAAGAAGCTCACTTCAGAAGGAGAAAATCATTGGAAGGTTTCTTTCCAAATTTCGGTGATTAAGAACTCATACAGATGCTTCTTAAGTCTTTGGTTTGGTGTTGAAATTAATTCCTTTATGCCTGACAAGAACATTTGTAAAGTTTCAGTCAAAAAAAATCAAGATACAGAAAACTGAAAAATAGTGAGTTTAATTACTCTCAAAAATAGAACTTGGAAAGAACTACCTTTTTTTTTTTTTTCTCCTGCAGTGTAAGTGTTCTATTACAACAGAGATGTATCTAGGCATATGTTATTTTGCAAGGTGAAGTCAAATAACTTCTCTCTTCCCTTTTCGTGTAATCTAAACAGAGCCACCCATGATTACTGTACTGTAGGAAAAGCTCATTATACTTCAGGATTTGTATTTTGTTTTGCTTTTATATTAGCATATGAAAACAGCAGTTGAAAAAACAACCCCATTCAACAGATGGTTTGTGCATTCTGCTACAAGCAGATGATAGGTTCTCTGTCTAGTTTATGCAGATAACATTGTCTGCTAAAAGTTTTGAGGAAAATACGATTATGGCAGCAAAATGTCAATATATCTTTTCTCTTTTTTACATTAAATGATGCAAGAATCTTCATATTTCAACATATGCACAGTTGTATGTTTCTGTATATATAAATCTAGATAGACAAACATGAAACAATAAAAATTTCTGGAAGTGTTGCTGCCTCTCTTTTCAAATGTCATGTTTTGATTATATGTTGCAAACTTTGCTGTTGGGGCCCCAACACTAATAAAACATATCTCTGCATGTTTGAGCATATTGAAATGACAAGTAGATGGGTCTGACTTTCCTCGCTGATTTGTACATATTTTTTAAAAAATATTTTTCATTATTCAATTTTTTCCTGGAAAAACCCTATAAATAATTATATTGCCTTTTTTACCTTTCAATAAAAACACCACATTGGAGGAGACTCTGGTGGAGCTCAGAAAAGTACAGTTCCCCTTTGAATGCAGGTGAAATTTAATTTTTCTAAGATTCTTTACTGTTACCATAACAGGCAATCCTTCTTCAGAAATTGAATTCCAGCATCATATCAGAGTAAACAGCAGTTGTAATTACTCCTTTACCACTTTTGTAGAGATTTTTCTCTTCAGGAACAGAACACTGTCTGAAAACATAAGTTAAAAAATGCACCAAACTTCTTGTCATGTACAGTAGACAAGTTTCAGACTATCAAACTCAGTCTAAAGTTGATCTAACTTAAAGATTATTGATATCTCAAGAACAGGTGTTGTTCCTGATGATTATTTCTGTAAATGTGTTGCATGCTTTGTCTTTGCTGTACGGTATTTCAGAAAATCTTGTAAGGTTATGTGCATTTTTGCCATAACTTTTGTTTCCCAATCCTTTATTTGCTTTATCTCATGCTAATTCATATAATAATGTCTGATTTTTAAGTTTTTTTAAATGAGTCCTTGCAGCAAATTTCTTTAGTCTTGTTTGAAAATTAATGAAAACCAGAATGTGTTAAAAGTAGCAAAAAGTAATCCCTGTGTATACAGTTTGATAATTCTGTTCTAATTCAATGCGCTGTGGGTCAGTCAAAAAAGATCTGAAGTTTGTTTTCTGTACACAAAGCAGAGATGAACATGAATTTTCCATGGAAATATCTTTTGTAAGAAAATAGTGTTTTATTGAAAAATAGTGAAAAGGAGTGATTCCACTGCTACCATTTACTGATTTAAAATTAATAATTAAGATTTTCAAAAGTACTGAAGCATTCTCTATGACATATGAAGAAAATCCTACAGTCTCATTTTAAAAAATTGTGTTTCATAGAACATAATTAGATAGTTAAAAGGCCTGGAGAGTGTTACAAAAACTGGTACTAAATGATTCAAATGAATGTGTTTAATTGAGCTGAGTAGGACTTTTCATTTAGTAATTTGTAAACTTGTTCATGAAATCATCCAGGTTCTGACTGCATTATTAGAACTTTGGAAAATAATTACAGAATCACAGAATATGCTGAGTTGCAAGGGACCCACAAGGATCATTGTGTCCAACTCCTGACCCTGCACAGGACCATCCCCAAGAGTCACACCAAGTGCCCGAGAGTATCATCCAAACACTTCTTGAACTCTGTCAGGCTTGGTGCTGTGACCACTTCCCTGGGGAACCTGTTCCAGCACCCAACCGTCCTCTAGGTAAAGAACCTTTTTCTAATATCCAACCAAAACCTCCTCTGACACAACTTCAGGCCGTTCTCTTGGGTTCTATCACTGGTCACCTCAAAATCCCATCAAATGGTTCAAGAGATGGTTGCAACTTTAGTGAAAGAGGGAAAATATATTTTGTTATTAATTCTGAGATCACAGATACTGTTTTCGGGAATTTGACCACCACATGAATGTTTTTAAATTGTGTACTTTTTTTTTGAGCACATAAGTCCTTCCCTGTGTATAGTTATCTCACTTCAGTAATCTTTTGTTTTTTAAAGTCACCTATGTTTATGCATACTTACTATATGATTGAAAACAGGCAAGGATTTCAATAACAATAATAAGTTTTAGATGGATGCACTTTAGAGTATTCCATGCCTTCTGAAGAAATGTGCTCAATTAATCGTATATTAAAATTTATAATTTACTATTAACATAATATTTCAATTTTTTTTCACTACTGCTGATAATTAGTAAGAGAGTGTCAAAAGGGAATGAACCTTAGCAGTCTTATATAAGAAACACTGTTTTTGTTAAATGTTTAATAGGGGCAAAAAAGCAGTTTTATTCTTCTGCTAAACTTTTTGTTACATGCTATGTATTGTCCCTGCTCTATGACCTTTTAAAATGGCATTTAATTTTAAATCTCAACATTGCATTAGAAATTAATTTCTGAGATTAAACCAGCAATACTTAGAACAACAAGAAATAGTAAATTTAGGAAAAATAGCATGCAAGCAAGAGGAAGAGTACTAGATTTTTAATAAGCCTCTTCAGACTACCGTAACTTTTCTTACTATTACTTTTGTGTATTGGATTATCAGGTCCCAAACAATTCAACAACTTTTCCAAATTTTCTGTGCTAAACCTGCAGGCAGTTGATTCCTTATGCATTCCCCATTAAACTGTGTTTATCTCAACCCACAAGTTTTCTACATTTTGCCCTTCTGATTCTCTCCCTGATCCTGCTGCTGGGGAAGTGAGCGAGTGGCTGTGTGGGACTTGGTTGGTGGCTGAGTTTAAAACATGACAATGTAAAAAAAAAATTATTTTTTAGGATAAGTATCCAAACAATTATGGTCACACAAGTTTTGTAAAACATTTTTGAAAATGACAACCTATAATCTGTGGAAGCATAACAAAAGTCTCTGAAGAGATAACAGAAAATCTTGTTCTAATTTGACACAAAGAAGAAAAATTTTATTTTTAAGGAATCAAGCCTCACTAGTTCTGGAATTATTTGTTTGATTTTATTACATTTTTATGTTTCATGTATGCAACAGAATTTTAACTTCTAATTAAAATGTGAACAGTCAAGTAATGCTTAAAAACTAACTTCCTGCTGTTGATTGTTAGAAATCTAATAGTTTAATTTGTGATAGACCATAAATTACTGTATGGGGTTTTTTAGCTGAAAGAATAGATTTGAGGAAATATAAAACAAAACAAATGGAAAAGATAGTTGTGAGAAGAATGTGAACTGCTACTGTCATCATGGCAGTTTAATTCATTTTACTTTATAGCTACATCAGTTTAGGAGCATTTGCAAGGAGAGTTATTGTATATCAGAGGAGAAACTGTAATATTTTAAGATAGGTCAACTTTTTAACTTGCTACCATCTGCTCATATCCAAAGAGCGTAAATCTTAAGAGTTTCACTCTATTCAATAAAATAGAAGAATGAAGGATGTTAGTTGTCTTATAGTATCCAATATTCTTCATATACATCTAGGTTAGAATCCACAGACCTGAAAAGCTATCTGAAAGAAGCTGTGCGTGGAAGGGGTTCACTTTGTTCCAAGACTTGGTCTGGAATGAAACCTGAATTGTCTAAAGATGTTTATTATTTTGTTGCTCAGAAGATTTTCAAGTATGAAGCGGAATATTCATTTTGGTAAAAGAAACTGAAACTTCAGTAATGTGTAAAGAAAAGGCATTTTGAGGTTCTCATGTTACAAGGGAAGCAGGATCAGGATTCTTGAGTGAGATCGTCATTGAGGTAGAGTATCTCAATTCATCTTAGGCATTTACATTTAGATTACCAATTTCAGCATGTCTTCCTATGCTCTGTAGTCAGTGAAGAGAAATACATGCTTTAAGCCATGGCTCAGCTAACATATATCAGATTGCTACAGTAGTATGGATTGGATCATCCTTAAGAGGTGCTTAGATTTCTCTACTGCCCATTCTGTGTTTTCATAAAGATTCTCTGTGAACAGAAAAATGGAGACTAGACTGGGGCAAGGCAGATTCTGAATTCTACCCTTCTAATTTGCTTTCATTAGCAGGAAGGAAGCCCAAGCCTCATCATCTTATCTAAAATGATAGAAGGAATGAATTAAAAGAAAATAAACATTCTTTTAAAGGTAGAAGAATAATTTTTAGCTGTCTTTCATACATAGGTGGTGTTACTTCAAATTACAACTACTACTACATAAAAGAACACATTAGGATAAAAATGTAACTCAGAAAGTTCTATGCAGAAGATGATAGAAAATAAGAATTACACAGTACATATAAAGAAAATGATATAAGCTACTTTACAATGAAAATTCTATAAAGTAGAAAAGCTTATACAAAATGAAAATTTCAGAAGGTAAATACAATTTTTAAAGGTACTCTTGCAATTGAAAGTGTTATTTGCAGTCCAATGCACGGTTTTTTGCCTATGGAGAAGTAAAAAAACCCAAAACTTATTAACATTGCAGCATTGCTGAAACATCTGCATTCATCAATTTGAATTATTTTTAAGTGTGCTTAAGAGCTGAACTAAGAATTTCATATAGCGATACTGTTTAGAGATACTGGATGAACATTTTTGAGTTCAAAAGAATGTATTCAGATTAAGGCCCAACCTTAGAGAGCCCCATAGCTATTGACAGTTCTGCTGCCAGTATTGACTAAAATGCATTTCATCTCTTGTGAGCAGTAGTGCCTAATCAAATTTTGAGATTGACCAGGTCTAACTAATTGAAAGGTTTGAAAGAAAGTTTCTAACAATTTCATTTCATTGGAACTCAAAAGTTCTTTTCTTTTTTATTCCTCTTATTCATTGACCAGAAATAAATTTATCATAAATAAATGAGGAAAAAAAAAAGCATCAGAAAAGCATCCCTGTAAAGCACTAAAGCAATATTTCTTTCCTTTCTGGTAAATACACTTGCTCTCTTTTAAACAGAACTTATCACAAGCTCAACTCTTGTCTTAATATTTTATAACCTTAAACCTTATAAAACTTTAACTCTGATATAAAAGTTTAATACATAGCAGATGATAGTTGCTGAATAAGAATGTTTTGAAAGGAGTTCTTTAGCACAAAGAAAAAAGCACTGAAGTAATTTGTGAATATTTCATGTTATAAGAACCAGCTTCAATGTCAACCTTCATTTTTTTGACAAAAAATTACCATCTAAAGGTTAGTTCTAACCTTTGGAAAAGGTTACTTCAGTAATACCAAGCAGGGAAGCATATGAAATGTTTGCAAGCCTTTGTGTTTTTAGTATGCATGTTTCTGATGTCAATTAAAAATATCATCACTCAGGGATAAGTGCATTTCGGAATAAGCATTTTTAAAACTTTTATCCTCCAGAAAGTATTTTAAAGGAAAACAAATAGGGGAAAAACAATTAATATGTATTTCAGACTGAAGTCTGCAAACCCTGTTTTATTGTGGGAGTTAAATAGTAGCAGTTGAACTAGTTTTCAGTTAATTCTGACTGACTATACCATTTTGCTTGGCTTCAGTGGTCCCACTAAAAATAAAACCCAAAGTCATGAATGAAAACAACAAATTTTACATCCACTTAGACAATCATGCCTGAGACCAAGAGTATTTGATCACAGCTGGGTGAGGTAGTCCATTTATGCCAAGTTCTGCCAGCTGCAAGTAGGCTGCTTAAAGCTGCGTTTGGTCGTCCTATATTAATATTTCTTGCTCAGCTAGTGTGATTGATGACTATCCAATGTTTTTGTGTCCAATCCTCAACTCAGAAATAGCTTCAAGGTCTGAAATGAGGGACATTTTGTTTTGGTCTGTCATTTCTTTGCTTCCTCTCCATGCCCCAGTTTCTCTGTAGTTTACAGCACTGTCATATGCAGGTCACCTTACCTTACAAGGTGTGGCAAGCATCAATGTAAAGGAGAGTTGTATTCCGAATAAAGGAAACATCTTCACAAATGATCTCCCGTTCTCTCTCCCTTTTTTCTCCCTTTTTTGTTCTCATTCCACAGCACTGAGTTGCATTACTGTCATAGCCTTGTGAAAATACTACTTTATAAACTGCAAACATAATAAAATTGCTGGTCATGACAAATGTCTGAAGTCAGTCTTCTTCTTTAGGAGTATTCATAAAGTCTCTACTGTGCATTTTTATGGAGGCAGAATTTGCCCAGATTGCTGGAACAGCTTCTGTGTACTAGATTTTCTGTTATTAAGGTCTGTTTCTAATTTCATTGCATACAAATATTCCTGGTGACTTGGAGAAAGTTTGATTCAATAAAATTATACAAAACTGCCTCTTCATTTTACATCTGTAAAGTGTGGAGTTGGAGGACATTACCAATAACCGACTTACTAAAGGAATACACAATACAGGAAAGACAGAAGCAGGGGTAAGATGCTCCCCAAGGTCTGTTCTGCATCATCTTCAATCTATGGCATATGGTTCAGTAGATGATTATAAGACATATTTTTTTTACATACAATCAGTGTGGTGGAATGTTATGCATTCTAGAATATACATAGACACATATACAAAGAGATGAATTTTCCATTCTCATAGAAAAAAGATACTGAAAAACTCTTTGAAAGAAACTGCTTGTATTTTAAATTTTGAAGAAAAGAATGGTCTTTATCAAGAGAATGGTAAAATAAAGAGGATTAAATTAAATTACTATCAAATCACCTCTTTTGAGAAGTTAAAGACAAAAACTCACTGACAGAGCAAAGATCCCAACATCTGACTTCGGAAGTGGCTGCTAACATATTAAAATACAGAAAGAGTATCCAATCATATACTGTATTTATTAAGAAAATAAAATTATCCACAATGAATCCAGAGTTTTCTTCTAAGTGGTAATAGCCAATTTTTAGTCAATTTAGAGCGTATTGTTTCCCATGCTTGGTGATTCTTCCCTAGTCTCCTTGATTCTTCATTTATCAACACTGAATTTAATCTACTTTTGATAACATTCAAATTTATTACTCTATCATTCAGAAGCGTGAGATGTTTCCTATACTGCTATGATCAGGTTAGATTTGATTATCATTAATAATTTAAATAAAATATTTTACATACTCATTTTTCTTGGGTAAATAATTAACAACAAACCCAGCACACAGATAGTTCAGGGATGCCTCTGTGGAGATCTGTTCATTATGAAAAATGACCATACATTTCAATCCTTTTCCATTCCAATCTTTGAGCTGATTAATAATTAATTCATTAATGATCTTCCTCTTCCTTTAAAACAGAATGGGTTCTTTCAGAGGCTCTGAGGGGAGAACTTAACAAAAGTATTTTTGAAAACAAAGTGCATATTCCTTATATCATATTCACATAGTTCCTGATCCCTTTACATTACTAAAACTTGTAATCTCTGATTTCCTCCATAGAAGCCAGTTTGAGACTTCCAAATCTAACTTATGTGTTCATTTGCCTATGAATCATGTTCTTATTTTGCTTTTATACCAAGTTCCCTTTAACAGAGGTAAGACAATGACTAGTCCTCTTTTTAAAGTTAATGTTACACCTATAGCTTCTGTCCATTATTCTCATACCAAAGGTAGTTTAAGTAACAACTTATACCAAAGCAGATTGCTGTGTATTTCATAGAAAATTAGTGGATTAATAGAAAATTATCCAGGTAATTTATTGTTTTCTATTTCAAAAATTTATTCCAGCACATTTTCTGTTAGCAATTTCATTTTGTGACTACCTGTCAGATTTTGTTTCCAGTAAAAAGAAGACATCTGGTCAGAGAACCTACATGTGTACCTCTGTGACTTAACTCTGTTGTAAATAGAAAATGAGATAGAATAGATGAAAAAAACAAAACCAAACTGAATAAAATGTGGAATTTTTCCATATTTTTTAAACCTTGATAAATGGCATATTTTTATGCAGTTTCTCTCCAGATATGATACATTCTTTCAGTCTGTGGTACTACAATATTTCTGCTATCAATGTCTTGTTCTTTGCTAGAACTATCATCTTTTTTTCAAGGGAGTCTCAAAAAAATGGAACAGGCTTCCAAGCACATAAAACTAAAAGATTGTTCTTTTTTAGAACCTTCGTTCTGTCAGGCTTTTTTAACATGCATCAAAAAATACCACTTCATAATAATAATAGAAAAATAGAATGTGAAGGAAGATTTTTTTTTCATTTTTTACCATCATAGTCAATATACAAGGCAAAGTGAGAGATATGATAAAAACTTAATTTTTAGTAAGAAAATACAAAGTTTCATTTTTTTAGAAATGCATACTTATGGAATTAATTATATTTACTTTCTGTTATCAGATGGTTAGTAGTGACTGTTAAAATCTCAGCAAATAGCCTTCTGCCTTTGTAAGTACAAGGAGATAATGTGCCATCTCACACATAGATCATTTGATGTTCAGTGAAGCTCATTTAAGCTACGGAAGTTTTACCATTTATTTAGAAAAAGGAAAGGATTATCTTCCTCATAATTTTACATTACTCATACAAAACAAAGCATCTTTTGGGAAGGAAGAGAAGAAGGGAGGAAAACAGGAGAAATTTAAATGCCATTTAAATGTTCTCAGTATTTGGTTATCCTCCACATGAAAGGTCTACTGAAGTATACTGTCTGAAGATAAAGGCCAAAGTTCAGGAGACAGTCCAAGCCCAGGACATGAGTCAGAAAATAAGCATGCCTGTTACTGAGTAGGTTGAATGTCTAAACTCTCTGGGTTTGGGGATTTTTGTTTGGTTGTTTTTTATTTTTTTAATTTCTAAGTTACTAGGCAGAATAAAATCTGCTCTAATGCCAGCATTCTGATAAATACTACTATTGAACTACATTGCCTCTTGAGTATTCTGGAAGCTTCTATTTTTTCTTAAAAATGAAGAAAAATAGTACAAGAAAGTTTCTCACTTTGAAGATATCAGTTCAACTAGTTTGTTTATTAATCTTTCAATGTCTATTTTTGTACAATACTCTAACTGATAAATAATTGCAGAAATACAAGAACTTGCAATATGATTGTCAGTTAAACTGGTAATGAATTCTGCGCCCAAGATTTTCTTGTGATAATTTTAGCCAAATTAAACTTAAAAATAAATCTTCAATAAAAAGCAATCACCCACATCGGAATTTTATTTCTTATTTTAGGGAAGCTTGAATGTATCTCTGAATTACTTGTGAAAGATTGTCTTTATTCTTGAAAGGGTTTTTTTAATATTATCTGTGCTGACTAGAGGATTATAAAGGTCTTCATAAACATAATAGACTGGATTAAAAGCATAGTTGGGAATTATATAATCACATCTCATTTCTTGTTCACTTCTAAATGCACCTGCTAGGAAAAATTTGCAGTAAGTTAAAGCATATGACTAACATGAAGCATAGGCAATCTCATTAATATAAACATTTTTTAGGTTAGTTATATACATATATGTGTGTATATATATATATATATGCATATACATATATACATATAGAGATGTATATATCTATGGGTAAATTATACCTTTTTGTTATGTGAGAGCTCTGTATGGGAAATAGGCTTGGATGTTGTTACAGTAAACATTCACATCTGCCCACCGCTGATCATCTCTCCACTGGAATGGAGGGCTGGAAGACTGCTGAAGAGGATATTGAATAACCCTATCTGGTCCTGTGGAGAATACCTGAAAGTGCAAACGCATGCATGACCCATTAACTTGAAAAAAAATGAATCAGTTATAGTAAAAAATATTTTTGAAAACTATGCAATAAAATAATACTGTTCTATAACTGATATAAAGACCCCTACATTCAATGCAAAAAAGTCCCACAAGCTTTGTAAAGTTTTGAATTAAGAATTCATCTCTAGAAAGCCTAACTTATTTCAAAATAGAGCATATGTGTTGTTATTTAAAAGTAAATGTAATATGTTAAAATTTTGTTTTAAAAGAGTGATATATATACATAAAATATGAGATAATATTCTGTTTCTTTTTTTTCTTGTTGTGCAGTACTTGTTATCAACATGTTTTACTGAATATATCAAAATACTTAAAATATTTATATAAATAATATAAAATCTGTGGCATTTTTAATAATTCTTATTGAAATTAATTATTAAATTAGAATATATGGAAATAACATGCCAATTGTTATGACTCTCAAAAAGATATTATTTTATAAATTTATGCCAGCCAAGCAATGTTATTAAGAGTGCCGTCTTGACTTCAATCTAAGAAACACTATGTTACCTCTACAATAGTTCTAATTTTTATTTTTTTAAAAATTATATTATTTATACTATATTAACTGGAGAAATCTACTGCCATTTTTAAGAAAATAAAGGTAGAATGGAGATTCATGGCTGTACTCAGGAGAACAGTGCTCTATGTGAAACAGTGTTTTGACTGATGTAGATCTCAAGGGTCAAGGGTATATTTATTCCCACCCAAATATTCAGTGATTTCTCAGCCTACTCACTGTTTCTTAGTTTAAAAGCATATGAATTGTTCATAGTGACTTGACCAATATGAACTTGGATAAGTCTGCACCGCACTGTTCTGTGCTGCATAAGCAAACACACTTTGGATTGCTGAAGTGGATATAATTGGACTTTGTTTCTCAAGTTGTTTAAAAAAAGTACAATAACTTTTCTAATTGTCTGTAGTCTGGAGATGATCTTGGACAGGCTCAGAAGCTGCAAGTAAAAGCCACATTTCTTCTCTCTCCTAAAGAATATTTGCTTGGTATTAATATTAACTACATATACCTTTCAAATCCATCACTGAAAATAAATCAGAAACCAGAAAAGTGCTGTGTTTGCCTTCTTCTGAAGTTTCTGTCTTCATCTAGGAAATATCTTCTAGAAACTTAATGTTTAAGTCCCACCAATTTAAGTAAGAATGTATTTGCTTTCCTTAATAAGATCTTACATTAATAGTATCTTCATTTTGGTTTCTCTTCAGTACACAGGAAAAAACTAACGCCTATCCATGATTTCTTCCAAATGAGATTCTTACAAAGCAGCAGTAACGTTTTTATTTTAGCAAATAAAGTAGCAAGTAAAATTTTACTTGCAACTTCTGACCACTGAACCAGACAGAATTAAAAAAGCCAGTCCTCTTCCTTCGTGAAAGCTCTACAGAACAGTAGTGTAAAAAAGGGAACAAATAATTGATAGTTTAACTTTTTTAAATAGATACTAATGTTCAGAGTGCTGTGTAAACAAAATAAGGATTCATCGGAGAGGCCTCATGAATCTACAGGTTGGAGTCCGTATTCTAAAAACGACTAAGCTGTTAAAAGTTACCAATAGTTTTCAGTGTTGTCAATGAGTAAGATAAAATGTTTGTGTGAGTTTGAGGACCAAAAGCATGGTTGATGTTCCTTATTCTGCTAAATAGGGAAGTGAGGGCAGAAGATTTTTCCCTCCCATGTGTCTTCCCACTGTGTTCGCAAAGGAGCCTTCACAAAGGCTCTTAGCCTTGACTAAGCACACACCTAGCTTTAGGCATCTAATTGAAGCATAAAAGTGAGGAATACGAGAACTGCCTGTAATGGTAGTAGAAAAATGAAAAGTATTCCAGGTAATCTAGTGCATTTGATGTCCATTAAAAGCAGCTAACTCAGTGTGATAAATTAAGCCTTTCCTCATTAGCACCTTCAGCTTTGTGACTTCTTTAAAGAAGGGCAAGAGAAAAGTAGGGGAACATATGGTAGCATTATAAAAGAGTCAACCTCCATTTATGGAGGTCAGGGAAGACTGAGAAGTTGCTCCCAGTAGACACTTCTTAGTTTGTTCACTCTAAGCAATTGCTCTCAGATCCATATTAGGCCATGAAATGTGGAGTTTGACATTAGGGAAACACACTTGCGTACTTCCATGAGTCCAAGATTAAACTAGAAAATTAGATTTGCTGTAGTAATAAATATCTTGTAGGCCTCTCTTGTCATCTTCCCTTTGTTCTGCCTTCAGATGAACCTCTGAATACTAAAGGAAGATGCAAGTAGAATTCAATATCAGGCAGATTAAATGACATTTGGAAAGAGCTTTATTTTTATTATGGACAAAAATCCAAATAGCTATGGATTTTTGAGTTCTAATTTAAGAACATAAATCTGCCGACCTTTAATGAGACTGTTACTGTAACTGACTGTTGAGATTTCAAATACTCTTTTGAAAAATGTGTGAGGTTTTAGAAACTCAGGAACAATCATGTATTTTTCTAATAATTAAACTGAAAAAATTTGGTGCGTCAGCCACATTTAACTGTGTGTCACACACGAGCATACATAAAGTGTTCCAAGGATTGACACTCTAAAAAGGTATTCTTGGATACGTACTAAACTGTTGTACTGGTTATTTCTTGTATAAACATGGACTGGCAAAAAAAAAAAGTATTTTTAAAGCAAAGAGCAGGTCTGTGGAAACTTAAATGTTACTGAGCTAATAAATCTAAACTAAGTGAATCTAAACTGCCACGTATTGGAAATCCTTGAACAAGAGCTATCCATTAATGTCTGAAAATTTCCTATTCATGGATTGAGGCAAATGAACTCTCCCTTCCCTTCTATTGTTTTGTTTGCCTTAAGGATTGTTGATTGATCTGTCAATCCACAAGTATTGCAGATACCTCCTTAGAATGAAATTTGTAAGTAAGCTTGTAATCCTTCAGCATTAAATGAGAATTGCACACTGTTGTACTTAGCCAGCTAAATGTCAACATGATTCGTTGGCAAGGCATTGATCCATCTAAGTCTCTTCCAGCATCTCTACTAAGAGACTTTAAAAATAACATCACTAATATTTCATTCAACAGCACAAAATACTTAAATTTTATTGCTATTCTTTCATTTCATGTGGTTTTTTTTAAGCAAGAGAATCTACTTTACCATTCTGATATAGAGATTATACTTTAGAAATCCTCATTTATGTATCACTCCCATGAAATGATGAATGGGAAATCATAATATTGTCATGTGCTTGTTATATAAGACAGCTGATGGTTTCCGTGTCACCGTCTACCAACTATATACAAATAACTGTTGAGGATGACAGTTGTGGTACTCCCACTTGGGACCCTCTCAGCTTTAGCAGAATGTCTTAAAGAACAATTGTGAGATGTGAGCAGTTAGGAGAATATTCATCCGTTGACTACCCTATATATATGGCTTTTTGAACCCTATACTCAGCAGTTTCCTTAGTTGATGAAATGGGGAATTCCTTTTTTCAGGCTTTTCAGAAATCCAAATCTCAAGCTTATATTTAATTATTTATAACTCCTATTGCATAGCTGAGTGCATGTACGGATCTACCTCAATGCTGTTGGGTTTTGTTAATTCTATTAAATGTATAATTAAGAGTGAGCTGTAGCAATGTAACTATTAAACTCAAGAAATGTAAAAAAAAAATTTTTTTTTCATTTAACGGTCAAAACAACACCTGCTGGAGTTCCTTCTTTATGCAATTTTAAATCTTTCTAATGGCTTTTCAGGAGCAGACTTTAAACTGGGGTTTGTTTTACTTTACTTCAGTTCCTGTAATGTATACATTTGAATGTGGTTGAGCAATTGAAGCACATGTTATTAGAAGAAAAACCAAATAAGGCATCCAGAGAGCTAGTCATCTCATCACTAAAGTGAATGCCTGTAAATGTCCAGATGAATACCTCTCTAGACTCCAATAACAGCTTAGTTGAGTTCCTTATGCATAGATATCTAGTGTCATTTGGCATGCCTTAAGATGTCTAAGGTATGTTCTGTGGGGTTGACAGATACTACGCTGGATCTAGATAAGACCATGCTTTATGTGATGGACAAGATACTTGAGAGCATCTTAATAAAGAATGCCATAGAATGATACCTTTATGTTCAAGGCATAAAGACTTTTGTCAATAAGGACTAATTTTAAATGTACAGATATATCTTGTGTTTACTTGGTGAATGTAGACTGTACTGTAATTTGGTTTTGTCTAGTGTAATTTCTTTTTTGGAAAAAAACTCCACAGTTATGGACCATGTTATATTATGATTTATGCACACATAGCAGAACTATAGTAATGAAAATCCATGCTAATTACCAGTATTAGGTACAATGTTTCAACAGAGAAAGACAAGTTGTTAATGGTGATGGTGAGAAAAAAAATCCTGAAAATATTTAAGATTCAAATAACACACCCATTTCCATTTCTTATGTTCTTGCCTATCTTCTGAAATGTAGAGTAGAGAAATGAATTAATTTTTACTGTGGTTCTTTACATGTTCTAAGTTCTTTGTCTTAAATTAGTTACTCCAATCTGACTGAAGTATTTCATGCTGTATATTCATTTAAGATGCCTTGAGATTGCAAATCTAAGAAACAATTTTCGTAGGATCCTTTCACTTTCAAGAGACACTGTACAAAGGTTTATTTAATGAGATATTCATTGAAAGGAGTACTGCCTCTTGAAAGGAATACTGCCTCTTACTTCAGGAGTTTGAAAGCAGTGAATAAGTGATAGATTTATAACAGTTAAATCAAGAAGGGACCATTACACTGGCTTAAGACACATAGAACACATACACAGAATTTCATTCAGGTACCTTTATGCTCAATAAATAAACACTGATCTTATAAGATTAGGATCAAGAGAAAAAACCTATCCTCCTATCACCAGTATTTGAAGAATAAATCATGCCTAACCAATATCTTTGTTAGATTGACTTTCCCAATGAATTAAAACCCAGGAAAGATTTTGGTACTTAAGCATACTGATAAATGAACTAATGATATATGATGGAGGTATAATCAGCCTCTATAAGTGTTCAACTGCTTAAAAATCAATCATAGAATAGTTTATTAAAGGCTTGTTGTAAGCTGAAAGGACATTTATTACAGTTATGTCCTGAAGCCAGTTTGATTCACTTGCTTGAATAGTAAAATTTTAAAAAAAAAGGCATACAAACTGCAGGGGAAAGTCAAAAGTGATTACAAAAATGATTGTAAATATAAGTCTGATCTCCCATTGATTTTGAACCATTTGGAAGGAAAAAGGAAAAAAAATTGAAATCTTGTTGAAACACAAGGTTCAGACACTCAAGCAAATTACCCATGGTTACTGCTTTAATAATCACATATGTGTATATCCCACAGCAAATGCAAAGTAATTTGAATTAACTTATTTCTCTTGTAACAAAGGGTAAGCTATTTCAGATGTCTAATTTCTGTGGCTTAGAATAGAATTTTTGGTCAGCTGATGTCTACTGTCTTTTGGGAACCTGTTTGGCTAGAGAGATAAACACTTATGATATCTCTAAATCTCATTCACTGAAAAGTTTTGAGTTTTGAGAATTAGGCAGACATCTTTCAGTGATTGTCTACATGTGCTTAATTCTTACAAGGCAGATGGGTAAATAATTTTTCTAGATTTATTTAATTTTAATATTTACATCACTCTTAGCCTTCTTACTGCAGCTGCAGGAGGCATTGTGGTTGCAGACTTCGCAGCCTGCTGGGGGAATCAAGCCACCCTGACATCTTCTGGAAAAGCAGCACAGTGAGCTGTAGGCAATCCAAGAGACTCCTGGAATGCGTGGAGGATAACTTCTTAAGCCAGGTAATAGACAGCTCTGCCAGGGAAGATGCAATAGTGGACCTGATGGTCACCATTGCAATTGAGCTAATCAGTGAAGTCAAGAATGGAGACAGCCTGGACTGCAGTGTTCATACACTGGTGGAGTTTGGAGTATTAAGGGATATGGGTCATGCAAAGAGCAAAGTCAAGACTCTTAGGAAAGCAAACTTCCATCTATTCAAGGAGTTAGTCAATAGGACCCCTTGGGAAAGTGTCCTCAGGGGCAAGGGAACAGAACAGACCTGTCAGATCTTCAAGGACACTTTCCATGGAGTCTAAGTGTGGGATCCTCAGGCACAAGAAATTGGGCAAGGAACGCAAGAGACTGTCATGGCTGAATCAATATTTGCTAGTAAACTAGAGGGCAAGAAGCAAATGCACAGGCAGTGAAATCAGGGAAGAGTATAGGGATGTTGCTTGGTTGTGTAGGGATGGGGTCAGGAAGACAAGGCCCAGCTGGGGCTGAACTTGTCAAGGGATTCAAAGAATAATAAGAAGGGCTCTTACAGGTATGTCAATCAGAAAAGGAAGGCCAGAGAAAGCATACCCATCCTGATAAACAAGGTTGGCAAACTGGTAACAACTCAACAACTTTTTTGCCTAAATCCTCACTGGCAACATCTTTTCCCACACCTGTCATGTGGATTAATAGCAGGGTGGGGACTGGGAGAGCAAAGTCCCTCATACTGTAAGAGAAGATCAGGTTTGTGAACAGTTGAGGAACGTAAACATACATAAGTGTATGATGAGATGCATCCCAGAGTCCCAAGGGAATTGGCTGATGTAGTTGCCAAGAACCATGATTTTCAAAAAGTCATGCCAGTCAGGTGAAATTTCCAGGAACAAGGGAAACATTGCACCTCTTTTTAAACAGGGTGGAACAGAGGAGTCCAGGAACTGCTGAACTAACAGTCTCACCTTTGTGCCTGGAAAAATCATGGAACAGATCCTCCTAGAATCTATGCTAAGGCACATGGAGGACAGGACAGCCAGCATGACTTCACCAAGAGCAAGTCCTCCCTGACCAACCTAGTGGTCTTCTATGATGGAGTCACTGCATCAGTGGACATGGGAAGAGCTGTGGATGTGATTTATGTGGAATTTAGCTGTCAGACTTTTGACACAGTCCCCCATAACATCCTTCTCTCTGAATTGGAGAAATATGGATTTGTTGTGTGGGCTGTTTGGTGGATGATCAAATCCTGAGGGTAGTGGTCTGCAGCTCAGTGTCCAGATGGACATACTGACAAATGATGTTCCTCAGGGGTCTGTACTGGAACCAGTACTGTTTAATATCTTCATCAACAACAGTGAGCTCAAGTGTGTGTTCAGCAAGGTTGCTGAAGACGCCAGTCACAGTGGTGCAGTTAACATGTGTGAGCGTTGGGATGCCATCCAGAGGAACCTGGACAAGCTTGAGAAGTAGGAATGGGAATCTCATGAAGTTCAACAAGGTCAAGTGCAAGGTGCTGCCCCCGGTATCAATAGAGGCTGGGGGCTGAACAGATCAAGTTTGAAATCATTTGATCATTGCTAAAATTCATGGGGGAATAAACACATCCAGAAAGTTGTCTCGGTCTCACACTTGAAATAGTCATGATGGTAGCTTCTGAGATTTGCTATGGTTTTGGCACTTAGGCTGTCTCAGGAGAATAGCAGGTCACCAAGCTGTCACCACACTGCTTGAGAAGTTGTGACTGGATCTGTTTCTATACTTTCACCTTGGCACCGTTTTTGGTAACTAGTGTCTCACTAATTAATGGATGGGATGAATGGAGATGGCAGTATGAATCAGGACAGCTCTTTGTTTTGTTATCAGTAAAATGACACTGAATGGTTGTAGTTGGCTTTTCTGGCTCAAGATGCTTTTCAACTCTACTAACATTTGTATATTACGTATTCACATCTTTCAAATGCTAATAGGAAGGAATATTCAAACAATCCCCTAATAAGCATATCATTTCTCCCTTCTAAGTTAGGATTAGATACAGTTGTAGCTAGACTGCCTAGACCTTTACGTTGTCAGTGTGAGGATTTGGGTAAATAAGCAGCAGGAAGAAGAAAACTAATATATCTTCATAATGTCTTTTAGGAAGAAAAGCAAATGGAAGAATTATTTACAGTTTAGCTCCTCGTCTGCTGTATCAGAATCATATATCTTCCCAGTACAGTTAATGTAATGAACATTTCTTGTGTTCCTTGCTTGGCCAAATGCATCCCAATGATTAACACTTGCAGTGTTCACCAGAACCCCTCTGACTCAGCCTGAGAATGCTCCCTCCCACCCTCTTATAATTTACAGTCACAAAGTGCACCAGGAAGACCAGGAATATGAGTGTCACCCCGTCACCCGTTTTCTGAATTTGTCAGACTACTTAGTGTACAGTTAAACTAATCTGCCTAAGTGACATCTGTGTACAAATACTGTCTTGATACCAATGCTATTTGAGAGATATAAAGTCCTCAGCTTCCCCCAGCAAGCTGATACCAGGTCTCCTAAGCAAGCTGCTATGACTCATTTACTCTACCCGCACCTTCCATTAGCCTTCACGACCCGCTGTCCAAGGACATTGGAATGGTGTATTTCTAAAGTGGTCCCTCCTGCTGCACAGCTAATGTGCGTATATGTCTCCTTGGTAATCTCAGGTCAATTTAGAATTGTTCTGCTTGCTGATAGTATCATTGCACGAAGAAATGGGCTTCAGCAATACTGTGTGTGAGAAAATAAGGAAACAAGATTGGCAAAACAAATTAGTATCTTACTGTAGCTTCTTTTGGGATCACAATAGCAGCCTCCCTCTGTTCCATATCTTTTCTCATCTCTACACCCCAAGTCACATTACATGCTAATTTAGTTGTTTGGTGCTGTGAACATTTCACAAGAACTTATCCACAGCTGTCAAACTCACAGCTATCATTATTTTTATTAGACATCTTCCCTTCTAAAAAGTCAGAATCTTTCCCACAGGCTCACCTTTCTCCCTGCCTGTCTATTTCTGAGGATTGCAAGCTGGTACTCAGTTATTCTCTTCAGTAACACTGGATTTCTATGTGCATTTGCCATTAACTGCATTAAAAGGAGCAAGAGCTCACCCTACTGAGCAGGACCCCAGATGCTGGAACCAGCTAGGAAGGGAAGAAGTGATAGAAAAATATGTGGTATTGTTGTTGTCAAGCTAAAATACTTCTACATAGAAGCTCAAGGAGGAAAAGTGAATTCTTCCTCAACATTTTTACAGTCCTAAGATCACCCTTAAAATTCTACCCTCTCTTCCAATTTAATGTGCAGTTCTGCACATATGCATACATATATGTGTACACAGAAGTGTGATGCAGACATATTCTTGCAGTGCAAGTGCAGTGAAACCATCTTGGCAAAAATTACTATCTACATCTGCATGAGGTCTGTACTGTTATGAATTATTTCTAAAGAAAGAAAAAATAAACCTAGAATTAGATTTTTTTCTTTAGGAGTTCAGAGCACTCTGACAAAGCTATTTACCATAAAGTGAAAAACCTCACGTGCAATTTTGACAGTAAATTTATTCCTCTGCTCATTCTGTAAAGCAAGTGAGGATGGAACTTATTTATCAAGAATATACTGAATTTTTGTAGTTACCTTTTCTTATTCATTTATATTTTTCAGCTTTATTAGCATCAGAGTGTTCTTATTTGTGGTGTTTTTTTTAATCCACATCTCTGAAATCTTTGCAAAAAGCAATCCTTTAATAAGCATATAGGTTTTCTCCTTTTTAGGATACAGCTAGATAACTAAGTAAACAATCAATCTGTGGATCAACTGTTTTCTCAGTTCAGCGTATTTTCGCAGGAATCAGCATGATTCCTGCCATAACTGTAGTTAATGAACAAGTACCACGAAGTCCTTGTTTTTATTGTTATTTTGGCCACTGGTAAGCACGCTATTGCAACTATTAACTGTGGCCAAATCTATCAGAAGGAAAAGACAGTCCATATAGTTTCATGTAGTCAGCAATGAACTTCACAGAAGCTTAAACTTTTTTTTCTGAAAAAAATCAATGGCAGTTGAGCAACCCTGTATTTTTGCTGTTGCTGTTGTTAGATCTATGCTGAATGACGGTCATGAGTTAAGAATGCAGATATCAACCAGAAACTCAGTTTCATGTAGTATAAATACAGTTTTGCTTTAAAATAGGTTATAATTTTGTAATTAGATCCTATTAACGAATGTACATAGTAATAAGTAATTTATGCTACTGCTTGTTGTCATCAAACTCATTACTTGCAGAGTCTTTCATCCCTCTCCCTAACCAGCAATATGAAAAATTCTCCCCAAAGGCCCTCCTCATATATATTCCCTTTCCAAGCCCTACCACTGAAATTTTCCTACAGAAAAGTAATGAGATTAAGCTTACAGGACACGATGAAAACAAGTTCTGGAGAACAAGCTCCAGTTTTCAATTGCCATTTCATCCAAAGTAGTAATTTCTCAGGGTCAAAACATGATTTAGGTGTATGAAGTTCCCTGTGAAATAGCAATAGAGAACAGGGGAGAGTACAATGGGAAGAAAAAAAAGTAATCTTTATTGAACAATTTTATAGAAGTGCCTTTTAACTCAAAGAGGTTATAGCCAACAGGTTATCTTAAAATTTTACCTTACTTAACTTCGAGAAGGGTCTTCACAAAACATCTGACTGTGAGGGTGTATCTCATATTTTTGGGAGAAGGGAAATCAGGGACTGCTACCATAGGAAGGTGAATAGTGAGCAGAGGGAGACAGCTGATGTATTGTACAGCCCTACAGTATCTGAAGACAGCAGATGGAGCCCAGGGCTGTTAACTGGGAGCCAGAGCCAGGGTGCTTCCAGGGGATCAAGAATATAAGGAGATAAGGCCAGAGACAGAACTAGAGATAAGACTACAATGTAGACAGTAGTGGAGTTTTACTTTTAAAACAATTAAATTTCCTCTTTCACTGTTTTAAAATAAGAATTATATTCCCGCAAGCCTGCAGTATCAGCAATAGCTCAGGAAAGAAATCAAACCTATATGACCACTGTAGACATTAAAAGGAAAAGTGTTGCCTTCCAGTTTCAATTCCCCTGTGGAAATGGTCTTGAAGTGCCTGTGGGTCCTTCAATTTATATATAGTTAGAGATGCTAGAAAACTGCAGTCAGGACTGTAGGCATATAAAGGACATTAAATATATCCATGAAAATTCTGAGCAGGACTAAGAAAACAAGAATACATTCTTTTAAATATTGGGAAGAAACATGCTTTGCTAATGTCAGAACTTGATAGGCAAGGCATACTGAAAATACAACAGTCTTATTCCTTATATATGATGCATTTATAATTTTTCTTTCACTGAAATGCTACCTGATTTGGTTTTAATTTGTGAGATGTTAGTAATGAACTATTAAAAGTAAATAATAGCAGACATAGTAACAATAGGTCTAATGTGTAACTACGTCTAACAAGCTGTAGTAACAACTAAAAGTGAACTCCTTGATCAAATCTTTGAGTTAGTCTTAAACTAACTAGCGGTCTAAGGAAAAGTTTGTTTCTTCTAATATTCAAAAAGGCCAACTACATGTTACAGGTGAACTAGTCTTATGTTAATCCTAGGAAAATAATAGGGAAGTTGATATGGTAAACACTACAAAAGAATTTATTAAAAACAAAAAGGCTTTATGGAATATAAGTTTTATCAAATCAATTCATTATGTTTGTTCAAAGCAAGAGATGGGTACAATCTAGAAACACACTAGTACGTTTTGACACCTGAAAGGTTTTATATTAGTCTTTCATAAGATTCTAATTCAAAAGAAGAGTTGGGTTTTGTTTGTTGTTTTTTTGGGTTTTTTTGTTTTTTTTTTTTTACCAGGCTTGCACTGAGTTAATTAATTTTCACTGCTCTACACTTCACGCTGTCAATATGCATAAATATACAATTGGTCTTAAAATATATAAATTTATTGATTTAATTTTTAAATGATTCTTAAATTATGGAATCTTACATAATAATTACAGAGTAATTATGCAGTAATTATGCAGTAATTATGCAGTCAGCATCAGTGCTAGTAATGGGATAATCCAAAGAGAATCTTTTGAATACAAGCTATTACAAGGTATACATGTATATCTGCTAAGAATATAAAATATATTCATAAGATAGGAAATAGCATCCTAAAAGATAAAAATAATTTAAAGAGAGGATTAACAAATTTTGTTGAAAAGAAGAAGAAAGATTAAGTAAGAAAATACATGGCAATGATGAAATCATCACAGGAACTACACATCCTATGCTGGTGTGCACTTTGAAGAAAGTATGGATCTGAAAACAAAACTAAGAAAAAAACTATCAGGAAAAAAGTAGAATGACCTGGTAATTATGCTTTAGAGAAAGTTAATAAGAAGGGCAATGTGTAATATGTACACTGGAAGACTTTCTGGGTTTCAGAACTGATATTTGAGTTGTCTTGTAAATCCTGAATCCTTTCTGAGCAAGCAAAATATATAGGAATATTATTCACTTGAAGCATATGTGTGTTTCTACTAAAGTCAATTGCATTCTTCTGTGTGTTTTTCTAGTTGACTGTGGGGAATTCTATACTAGGTTTCTGCATCATGCCCTTCTGCATCATGTAATGTGTTTACAAATGTCTTCATCTGTGCTGGGACTGTTGCTACCTCTGTTGCTGTCAGGCATGTTGGTAAATATGCATTTAATGACAGCCTACTGTACCTTTGACTTGGTTAAAGCGTTTCTTCCGGGGATATTAGTAACAGTTTGGACTCTTGAACACATTCAAGGTGGTGTAACCAAGGAGACTGGTCTGAACCAGCTCCTGAGAAATGTGCACACTAGATAAAGAAGATGTGGATTAATAAATGTTTGGAGATAATAGTATTTTTTTCATTTATTCTTTTTGCATATTGTGGCAATCTCTAATCCAATAAATGTATTAAGTTAAGGAGGAAACAATGTGAAAAGAGCACATGCTTTTTTTGGCCTTCCATGCTCCCCACTCTCCACCCTCCCCAACACTGTTGACCTACAGTCTTTTTTTTTAAAGAAAGCCAGGAATTTCTTTTGTAGAATAGCTTAAATAACATAATTAGACTGACTGGTAGAGGTATGAGCTCTAAGATTTATTAGTATTATCCAGTTCTGCCTTTTCTCCAGAGAAACAAAATGTGGAAAGGGAAGGAAGAAAAAATAGAGGACAATTTATACTTATCTCTGATTCTCATTACACATTTACTGGGAGACCATAATTCTAATGAAAAGCATGGGTTCCAAGCCACTTTAAAGGTTTTATTTCAGTGATTCATGAAAAATATTTAGCTAGACTTACTTATTCTTACTTGGTTACAGTTAACTTTGTGAAATACAAGATTTACATGATAAAAAGGATAGTTCTGACATTGAAACATTATATTAATACATAGAAGATTTAAGTTCAGGTTTTGGCTTTACTTCAATCTTTCAATGTAATTTTGTGGACAAGTCAGTCAATCTCAAGGTTTCCACGCGATCTGTAATATAAAGATATTCTCATTTTTCTTTTTATTATGTTTGAAGGATGGTATTATTCTATCACCAAGTGCTATTATGCTCTTCAAGAATAGTTTTTTGTGTACCAAATAGGGCAAAAGATGTAATTCTATATCTTTGTAAACTTGTTACATTTTGTTAAGCTGCACTACTACTTAAAAAATATGAGGAGCAAAAAAATTACTAGAAAAGGATAGTTGTGTAAGAAGCAAAGCAATCTGATAGATTCTTTTCGTATCAGAGGATTTCGGCTATGATGATCTGTTAGAACTTGTTTTAAAGAGAGGGAGAACTTGAATCCATAGGCTCATAGAATCATGGAGTCATAGAATGGTTTGGGTTGGAAAGGACCTTAAAGGTAATCTAGTTCCAACTCCCCTGCTGTGGGCAGGGACACCTTCTACAGTATCAGTTTGCTCAGAGCCCCATCCAGCCTGGCCGTTAACACTTCCAGGGATGGGGCATCCACAGCTTCTCTGGACAAAATGGTAACATTGTGATTTCTATGGAGTACCAGTGAAAATGTTAACTATTCTGATAAAAGACTTAACACTGAGAGTATTAAGTAATTGTGCAGCCAAAACCATTTTCTCACCATACAGTTATCAGTTTAAATCACATTTGGTAATCTTTTACATATTTGATTTTGTCATTACTCTTTATGACATATAAAAAAATCAACAAAATGAAATTTTCAAATGTGGTAGAATAAAAGCCTGTGTGGTGGGGGGAAATAGTTTTAACAGCTAGAGTTATAAAATGGTAAACCCCCAGGGGGTGGTGACCTTTGGGGTCTAGCCAGTGAGCGCTCCTGCAAAATATAAACATATCACAAGCAGACCGGAAAAGAAGGTAGTTGTAGTTGTTGGTGGAGAGAAGTGGCCATGTTGTAGAGCCACAAGGAGCAGAGGCAGGAGCCCCTCTGGGGGCTGGGCCCCCCCAGCCCCGACTGGGGGCTGCAGGAACTTGGAACAGTGTTAAACTGGGCCGAGTTCTGTAGTTGAGAGCTGGGGAAAGCTTCTGCACTGTAAGCAACAGCAAGAGATACGGAAAGCAGCAGCAAAACAGCACTGACCGAGTAGGAGTGGCAGAGAGCCAGCAGAAGATAAGGAGCAGCAAACCAAGCACGGAGCTAACCAGAGAGACACAGAGTTGTCTGATGCAGAGAGAGTTTGGGTAAGAACTGAACCAAAACCCCCCAAACTCCCTTTGAGATCCCTCCTAAAATGGAGGGGGTGGACTCCTACTGATTGGAAGTCCTAAAATGCAGCATGCACTGCAAAGAGAGGAGCTGAGAAGCTCGAAGCGTCCCAGAGCTGGACGGAGACACAGAATGGAATGCAGAGGAGGGCTTCACCCTCCCTGCAAGGGGGCTTGAATCCCCTGAAGATAAGGACTGTCACGAAGACCCCTGCGCTTCGTGGTATGACGTGGTGAAGCGACCTTTGTCCTGGTAAATGCAGCCCATGGAAGAAAAGACCCTTGCCTGAAGTTGAAGGGCCGAGAGGGGCTTGGAGGCCTCCCTTGTGTGTACTGGCAGAGATCCAGCTACAGGTGCTGCATGCGAGAGGAGAGCCTGCTGCCCTAGAGACACTGCTGCTTTGAGAGTGAAAAGGATCTCTTCCTTCTTCCATCCTGGACTTTTATTTGGAGGAAGTGATTTGATCCATTGTAAATACTGATTTATCATAGGAGATAGTTGAGATTGTGTGTGTAATGTATTATAATATTTATGTGATGTGTACAGTCATTGTAATATATATTCCCTTCCCCCCATTTTGAGCCTCGTGTGGTGTCTGGAAAACCCATCTCACACTGGGTTGAGATGTGAGAGGGGGGCTAGGACTCGGGAATTGGATTTTGGGGCTCTCAAACCATTACAACCTGATACAAATGAAAATAAAGGCTGTGATTAAACATAACTAAAGAATACACTATCATAATTTTTAGGTGCTTTACATTGACCTGACCCTTGGCTGTGCATTCTGTGAATTTTTCTGATTAATGTTTGCCCCAAAAAAACCAAGCAAGTAAAGAAAAAGGCTACTTCCTTGCTCATATTGGAGAAAAGAGGTGGAGAGACAAGAGACCCACCAAAAGGTACTGGAAGGATGTTGGCAGTGGGGTAGATTCTTAAGGAATAAATCTGCTTGGATTGAGAGAGATGCTTGCAAATCTTGGCTGCTTATAACTCCTTTTCATCATCTAAATTTTTGTTTCCTTTGTTAAACGATTTTCTTTGTTAAAAAAATAAAGGCCTGGTTTTGGTTTGTCATTTTGGTTTACAAAACTGTTTTTTAATCTAAAAAGACACATTTCAATCAATGGGGGAACATGCTCCTCCAAAGAGCAGTGTTTAGCTCAATCTGATGAAGAGTGGTTCATAAAGATATGGAGTCAGACATTCATAGATATCATGAAGAGAGGAGATTCAGCTCTGCTAAAGCATGCCATTCAAGATTTATACCAAAGTATAATTGTATATTTAGAGTATCCAATTAGGTGTTAAAACAGAACTTTGGATTATTTGCATTCTGCCAAGGAATCTTAAGATTTTGGAATGGTTAATTCTAAATAGTAAGCAAGTAATGTGAGGTAGTTTAAAAAAATAAAAGGGAATAATAGTGAGATGATTGAGCTGTGCTGAAAAGTGAATACTAAAGACATATCTGTAGAAGGACAATGTAGTGGTTTGAACCAGGTTTTCCCCCTGAAGCTAAGAAAGTGGTAACCCCCAGGGGGTGGTGACCCTTGGGGTTTGACGCAGTCAGCGCTCCTGCAAAATATAAACATATCTCTGGACCAGAAAAGAGGTAGTTGTACTGGTAGTTCTTGTTGATAGAAGAAGTAGTAGCCATGTTGTAAGCCACAAGGAAGGGGCTCGAAGCCCCTCTGGGGGGCCTCGGCCCCCCAGCCCCCAGCTGGGGTCATAGAAACTCAGAAACAGTGTCAGACTGGACTGAGGTCTGTGACTTGAGAAGCTGAAGGAGTTTTCTCCACCGTGAGTGAGCAGACAGAGCAGCAGCAGAGACAGCAGCGTCCGAAAAGCAGTGGCAAAGAGCCAAGCAGGTAAGAAGAAGCAGCAGAGCTGCCGAGCAGGAAGACACAGAGATCTCCGATGGAGAGAGACAGAGAGAGAGTTTGGGTAAGAACTGAACAACCAAAACTCCCCAAACTCCCTGGAGACTCCTCCAAGAGAGAGGAGGATGATCAGACTCACTTGAAAGAGTCTTGGAGTGCAGTATGCACTGCAGAGAGGAGCTAAGAAGCTCAGACTGTCCTGAGAGCTCAGCCAGGACGGCCAAAGGAATGTGTGTGTGTGGGGTGACCTTGGCCCCCCCTTGCTGCAGCTTCAGAGAAGCTAGCAGCCATCTTGAGGCAGAGCATGGGAGCTCTGCAAAGGTGCTTGAGTCCCCTGACGTTAAGGACTGTTGCGAAGACCCCTGTGCTTCGCGATATGACCGTGGTGACACGCCCTTTGTCCTGGGAAACGCAGTCCACAGAAAGACCCTCGTTTTGAAGATGGAGGGCCGAGGGGCTTGGAGACCCCCTCGTGTGCATTGGCAAAGATCCAACTGCAACTGCTGCATTGGAAGAGAGAGACACTGCTGCCCTAGAGAGATCTGCTGCTCAGAGACTGGAAGGGGTCTTTTCTTCTTCTTCCCTCCTGGACTTTTATTTGGAAGGGAGAAGAGATTTGGCCCATTGTAAATATTGTATGTCATGGTAGAGATAGATTTAAGATTGTATGTAATGTATTATACTATTTATTCATGTGTACAGTCACTGTAATATAATTCCCTTCCCCCCATATTGAGTCTTGTGTTTTTGTCTGGAAAACCCATCTCACACTGGGTTGAGATGTGGGAGGGGAGCTAGAACAAGGGAACTGGATTTTGGGCTCTAAAACCATGACAGACAAATAGCTCTGAAGAAAAATAATTGGGGGGAAAAGTGATTATGGTTAAAAGAAATAATATATTTAAATATGTGTGGTATATTAAACAATAAATGTGTTTTCCCAATATTTGTAAAAGTAGTGGGATTAATTGTTTCCATCAAAGATGTGCTTGCTATTGACAAGATGGTACAGAACAGCTTAAAGAGCTTTAAGAGATTAATTATGAATATGAGTTTGAATCCTTTAGAATACACAGATCCTCAATATACGTAAAATGTATGCTCAGAACAAACATATATTAAAAACACATAAAAAGCTTGGGAAAATTAACCCAGTCAACTGATGGCTAAGTCTTTATTTCTACAAGGCTTAAAAGTAGTGCAGGGAGGCTGGCGAAGGCAAACGCTGTTTCAGGTCCTTGGTCTTGAAATGAAGCATCCCAAAATTAAATGTTATTGTAATTAATTTTTTTTCCTGCCAAGATTAAGCTTGGCGTTGTATACTTTAAAGTTTCAAGACAAATTATAAAGGCAGAGTTGTGAAAATGCACTGTAGTAGCAATTTCATTAAGAATCCTTCAACGATATGTTTAGGAAGGAGAATTTCTTTTGACTCAAAACAATCAGGTGATTATGGTTTGGAAATGTATAGCAGGCAAATGTGATATGAAGTACACTGAAATAGGCTTTGTGCTCTTTGTCCATTTATAAAGTAGGAGAATTATGAATGGACAGCAATATAAGATCATTCCACAGAACAGATACTGTTGGATTTTTGTTGAGATAAATATAATATCACTTATGCATAATACTACATTTCAAGCTTCAGAACAAGCCACTGATGGAAATTCCTTCTACGTGATCTTCTCTAAAGCCATAAGTAACACATTTCAGTTACATGGTATAACATAGTCAATAGTCAAAGTCAATGGCCAGTGATGGCTAGAGAGGACTTCTGGTTCAGAATAATGTGTAATCAAACCAATAAAAAGCTTTCCTGGTCTGGACAGCTATAGGTACAGAACCCAGGGTTCTGGGCACAAGACCCAGATCTCCCATTGTCTGAACAGATTCCTCTTACCCTGACCCACTAAGGACTGTTACTTTTAACAGTTGGACTCAACGATCTTAAATGTCTTTTCCAACCTAAGTGATTCTGTGATTCTTCCCAAAGACAAGTAGATGAATAAGCCTGGAATGGTTATATATCTCTTCATCACTGTTTTATATTGGTGTTAGTCTGCAATCATGAGGCAGTCTTCCTTATGCTGTATGCCTTTTCCAATTTTACAGCTGTAACACTCCAGTTTTAAGCCTCGCGCTTAATTTGGAATATTACTCACATTTAAGACTTTTAAGTTTACTTACCAAACTTTTGAAAAGCCTTTAGTTTGTTATTACCTCGAATTCATGTCCGGAGAAAACGCTGCTACGTTTTCTCTAAGAAAATTTCTTTTGGTTTAGTGAGAAAATGAGATATTTTGGCAAAAGATTTTAGAGGGATAACCTATAACCAATGCAGAAATATTTCCCCAAACACCCAGCAAAAAGACCCAGTTCACAAAAGCACCCACCACAAAGCAATCAATTTTAGTAAAACACAACTTACTGGTTTTAAGTTACCCACAAGAGAAAGAAAAGACTAAAGGAAGAAAAGAGAGATTGAGAATTTCTGGAATTAGTAGGCATTCTGTTTGGCATCTCATTGTAATGAACTCTTAACTTAAGCTTATATCCCTTGGATTTTGTTCACCCTGCAGCAGATTTTACCTGGCATTATTTTCTTCCTTGCTGTATCCCTCTTCAACCAACCAAGGATGAACTGATGAAAGGTTATAGTATGTGCTGTCTTGGTTCTTAAAATCTGCTAGGTCTCTACTTTTGTTGCACACATTTGCAAAATTTATGTAAGAGGCAAGTCACTGCTAAGACAGTATTTCCAGGAATAAAGAGAAAGGGTAAATTTATGTTTGTTTCAGGCGTTGACAGGGCATGGCAATAAACACCTGCTAAGATCATTAGGGGTCATTTGATATAACATGTTTCACCTGTGAATTACAATCCATTTAGGCAGCATAATAGAGCTTGATGAGGAGGTTGTATTTGCTCTGTTTTTGTGTCTCTTGGGCTTAAAGCTCTAAACTAGAGTATAATAATTTGGAGTTAGGAATTTAGCAATGAGAGCTGGAATTGAATTAAGGTAAAACGTTAATCATAAAATAAAACATAAATATACTCTTTGGCTGCTTTTGGTTCCAGCAGTAGAATAGTTGATGGTTTGGTATGTAAGCATAAGTACTATACCATGATTCATATCTGTATGTTGTCAAAACAGTATTAGGACAATAAGAACATTCTCATGCTAGGCAGGTTTGGGGTTGTTGTTTTGGTTTTTTTTAATGGAAAGGATAAGGGTTAGATTTCAATTGAATTTTTTTTAATTGCTTTTTTCCACTTAACAACAGTAGCTTGTATTTCCTTTTTTTTCTTTTTTGATTATAAAAGCTACTAGCAATTGAATGCACATCCATTTTGTCTGAGAGTGGAAATGTTTTGTGTATAATTGTTTTTTCATCCCAAAACCTTTAAATAGATTAAGTAACTGTATCATCCTTCTAAAATTAAGTAAAATCGCTTTCCAAGGATACAAAGTTAATTAATTTTAAAAGTAAAATATACTTGATAGTAGTACATAACTTTATGTACCCCAGAAGTTATCCTGCTAGATTTGCAATTCTGGCACGTTGGAATTTTTTTGTGTGTTGATATTGCAGTTATGCAAAAATCTATTTGATGTCTGCCCTTTCAAAATTATTCCACAAATCTGGATGCAAAATATACCTGTGCTAATGAGTAAGTGCTGACAGGGAAAAGTGGATGTTGGACTGCAAAGGAAAACCTTACTAGATGGATTAACATTATGATTTCTGTTAAGATAGGAGTACTTCCTTTCCCTTTGCTAATTATTGTAGCATTCTCTTTTTCCCTTTCCTTCTTGGAGAACTTCCCTGAGTAAAGAATGACAGTGTGCTTGTAAAGAATTTTGAACACTCAAGTGTCCGGCCATTTTACCTATGACAAAGTAAATAAAATAATCTAAATCTTTTAATTATTTAAATGCTTTGATTTTTTAAAATATTATTTTCTATACATTGTTTGTATTATTGTTCTTTAAATTAGTTCCTTGGTTTAATGTACTTAAGCTGTTTGCTTGTGGCCTTTGAAGCTAGTTTGTCTGTAACTCAGAATAATCTGCCAGTATGTTTGAACACACGGACTTTCAAGAATACACAATACGACAAATGAGACAAATCCTTTTCCTTTCTGTAAAAGATCCTCCAAGAACTTTCAAAATACATTCCATCCAATCAATATACTAAATGCTGTTGCTTCTCACCTCAAGCCATGCTGAAACACAAAAAAGGAATCAACTCAGTGGTCTTAAGTGCCTTTTCCAACTTAAGTGATTTTATGACTCTATGTTTCAACTATTGCAAGGCTTTGCAAAACATGACAAATATATTATTCCAAATAAAATTATGACATATAGAAGTTTTAATATGATAATTATTAAATTCAGCAAAAATTGTGGTAAGGGAAGGATGGTGTAATTGAAAGAAATGCCATTTATTTATTTATTTATTTATTTTTTAACGAAAGCATCACATACTTGTTAGTTATTTGTTTCTGGGATCTTTCATTTAAAATGTTACTTGAAAATTATGTTAAAATATAAAGGCCAATTCAGTAGACACCTTTTTGCTTTCTGTGTGATCTGTGATGAACTTAGGATTCATTGGGGAATAATAGCATCTGGCTATGTCTGTACTGTAAACAATACAGACCAAGGCACAAACTCAAGCAGCCTCCTATCACCTACACCATTTAGCTGCAGGCAAATTTCATGATGTGGGTTTGTCCCAGTGTCTGGGCAGGATCTAAAAAATAGCACAGCCCAGGGATAGTTCCTGATAGGGAAAATCAACATGCTTTGGGGCAGGAAGATTTTAGCACAGTGGGTATTAGCTATGCCAAAGACAAGTTCCGATATAGTTTTTTTACTAATATGGATGAAGCTATTGAAATTTATTACGTTTGGTTGCCTACATTAGATTATTTACATAAACCACAGCATTTTGATAAACTACAAACACGATCTGGTTAATTCTGGCATTTATTGCTTCATTTTTTCTTGGCCAGGTAGTAGATTTTTGGAAATACCACTTCATATACTGATGACACAGTTTCTCCATCACTAAAATGTAGTTAATAATGCCAGCATTCTTTTAAGAACAGTAATGGTGACTGTGCAGAATATATCTAGATAATATTTGAGTTTAATGGAAATATTAGATTGGTAAGTGTAAATTAGTATAAAGGGTCATATAAAGTCATGCTGTGTTACATTGGTGTTAACCTTTTAATCCATTTTATTTTCATGTGTAAGAAAACTAAAGCAGTCATTTGCTTTATTTATATGACCTTCCTAAATGTATCACATATGAAAATACATTGTAAGAATTTTTTTTTTTCATTTTTCAATAATAGGTGAACAAAAATCTCTTGTTGAGAATAGCTTGGCATAAAATCCAATCTAGATAATGCTACCATGAGTTCATTAGCTGAACTCTGCTGAACCGATGTACAGTGGATTACTGGTATCTTTTGACAACAAATGTCTTAACCATGCAATCCTTGAGACCCCTAATAGATCTTGAACTGTACCAGGAAATCGATAGACAGATGATGCAGTTTGCAATGCAGTCAGGTCACAATGCATCCTTGGAAGTTTTTTCTTTCCTTTTAAAGCATTGTTAAGAATAGCTTATTACAGCTATCCAGTCTAGAGGAGGTCAAAAAGCCATGCTTTAATTACCAGCTGTGGTTGTAATTATTGTGCAAAATGCATGTGAAATAGATGAACTTCACAGTGAATCACTTGAAGCTTCACAGATTATCACTGACCTTACTAAATTTCTCCTGCATGTGTAACTCAATACAATTTTACTTTCATTCCTTCTTTTTAATTGCACTGATAATTTTTTGTGTTAAATTAAAAATTAACATAATAATGTGCAATGGCAATGACAATTAAAAATCAAAAAGTGCTATGCAAAAATTCTTGCTGAGCAAATTGTATATGTCTGTACATATGTATATGTTCATATGTACATACATGCAAATGTATATGTAAATATGAAAACTCACACATACCAAATACATTTGTATTATGCACAAAAATGTATAAACAGGCATGTTTACAATTTATATAAAATTAAGAACAAATTCCTAATAGATTAGAGTCAAAGGAGAACCCAGAGGAGAAAACGTTCAAGCACACCAGATACACCAGGGTCTGCTCTCTCTTCATTCAATGTTTTTCTCAAGTGTGGAAAATAAGGGTAAAAGGTTAGGTTTCTACTTTTCTTTTAGGAAAATGGAACCTGGAGTTTTCATGTCTCAAGACACCACCAAAGGACTGTAAGAACGGTCTTAATGCTGTATTTGTAAGTTTTCCTCTACTGCTTGAGGAGCCTTATATGTTGCTTTATATGAAGAAATCTGGCTTAACCTGAGGATTACTCATTATTTCCTAAGGGAGAAGCACAATTTTGTGGTCCTTTATACACTAATAGCTGTTGACATATTTTTTCAGTAACTTTTTGATGTGTCTTACATTAAGACTCTTTGGACTGGTGAACTGAAACAAGTTTCTTTGTGTATGAGAGAGAGGGGGTCTGTACTAGCAACTGGAGTGGCCTGTGACCTTGGTATGTCCAGCTGCCAGCAACTGGGTAGAGTGGGGTGTCTGAGCCCAGCTACTGGAGACATCCACCTTGTCATCCAAGTTAGTGCCTTGTCAGTGGTGGTGTTTTAAATAGGAAAGGTCTGTCTAGAAAGAATGACTAGTATTTTGCAATCTGTCGCAATTACATGCTATGATTGAGAGATTTCATATCATAAATGCTAAATGAATCTCTCTTTTTGACAGAGAGAAAAAAAATTATGCCAAGCACACAGGAAGAGCTTCAATGAAATATGAATCTTGGGAATCCATGCCTGTCAACAGCATAATGCATACTTGACAGATGACCAAATACAACAGATGAGAAACCCCAAAATTAGCATGCATGCACATATCAACATTTTAAATTGAATCATAGCAAAACTTGGCAGAAATCAAAATCATTAGCAGGTATAGTTCATTAATAAAAGTCAGTCTCATACATAACTGTACCTAATTTCATGATATATGGTATGCAATGATTGCAGTCATCCAACAAAGTTTTATTGATAACTGCTTTAATATGTTCACACACAGTCTACAGAGAAGATATACATGTTCATTACCCTGTTTACTAGTAACTCCTGTTTTAATTTCTGACTACTGAAATGTAATGATAATTAATTTTCAGATTGTCAAAATAATTTGGAAATAGAGACATTGTACTCCACTGTAACAAAAATCAAAAAGTACAGGTGTGCTGCTTTAGTCTGTCATTATTGAGCAGTTAAAGATCTTCATCTATTAAAAAAAAATGGGTCTAGTTTAGAATCTACTGATGTGGGGTAAAGTTTCCTGACTTTTGGTTGAAAATGCCAGTGTTTTATTCATAAGCCATGAAAGAAATGCAGAATCAAGTAATTATTGTTAACATTGCTGCTTGTTGAAAGAAAATATTGCATAGCGTAAAGTGGTAGACAATTTATCTTCCCTTTAGAATAAGATAGGCGGAAACCTTTGTGTTTGTTTTACAGCACTCCTAATGAAAGCTGGGACTTGCTTATAGGGATTGATTTATCTGCTAAGTTTGGGTATGTGAGTTGCTCAGGTGCAGGAAGAAAGCTGACAATAAAACTCTTATAGCCTAGAGTCATCTCTGGCCAAGAGACTCAGCTATAACATTCCCTAATTGTTACATTTTGCCCTTAAGCATGTATAGGATAGTTTGATGTAGTCCATTTATAAAACTGTTTTATGGAATTTGAATTTTTAAGTGACAGCTAAAAGAAATGAATTCCACAATTAGGTCTCTGTAACTATACATTGTGTAAACTACTCATCTCAGGCAGCGATTTCAATAGTGAAAAATTGTTGCACCTATATCATTCTTAGAGATAGGCTAGTAATTATGGCATTAATACCTTCTGTTTTGTCTTACAGCTGCCAAAAATATGGAAACATTCAGTCATGACTGGGAATGGCTTTTCAGCAAAATAATCTCAACCAAATAAATGTGTATGACAGTGGATAATGCTTGCAATAGCTAATGAATATTAGGTGTTGAATTGAATAAGTAATGAACATACCAGGGCAATGCACAGGACTAGAAAGGCATCTATACAAATCATAGAGCTATTTAAACTGTTTCAGGTGAGAGCAGTTACCTGTAGTTGAGGTTCATTTTTTAATCTTTTTTTCACCTTTTTAAAATTTTATTTTATATTTTTAGCTAATGGCAGGTTTCCCTGTTAATTTAATTCTTCCCTCTCCCTCAAACTTCTGATATGGACGAGTATTCTGGCAGCAAAAATGGTGACACATAGCAACAAACCCTGAGGAGATAAACTTGCCATGTCACTTTTACTGATGTGAGATTACCCTAGAGCTATTCAAATTTAAGACCAGAAGTGAACAGTCCCAATGACCTTACAGGTTAAAAGATTTCTCAGATACCCTATGCTAACACACTCATCTGGGCTGCATATGAAACATGGTGAGGCCAGACGTGCAATAGGACTGGTTTTATTTTGCCAATGTGAATTCATTGTTATAAATCCAGTTTTATGGTATTATTATTTCTGAAGCTTGACTAGTATTAAAGTGATTGAAGAAAAATCTTAGTTGAGCTTCTGTGTTGCTGTTCTATAGATTACTATGTTTGACTTGTTGAAAAAACAAATTTTGTGTTTTTCTATGTATCCTGCATGTGTGGAACAACATTTTTTCACTTTTTAAATATTTAATTTTTTAAAATTTGTTTAATTTGGTTTAATTTGACAATTTTGAAGGTGTACTAGAAAGCACAGGTGAAGACAGCATATATGTATATAACTTCTATTTGAACTGATGTAGTAAAAAAAGTTCTAAATATGAATGCAAAAGACCGTAGTACCTACTTGGAGACATTCTGCATGAATTTTGGCTGTTTAAGCCCAAAAGGATGTTGGTTGTAGCTTGCTCATGTCTGAGGCATAGAAGACTGCTCTTTACAGTAGGCAGGATTTTCTATATCTTCTGATTCATGTGAAGGAACAGCACTAAATACATTCTTAGGACTTTATTTGTTTAAGCAAGATTACTTTCATCAAAATAGGCTTTAAAATGTCATTTACTACTGAATTTGGGTAATGTCTACATTTTAGTTTAAAAAATAATTTAAGTTGCCTTTAATGCTTTTATGTTTTTATTTGTAAGGCACTCAGATATTTGCTATTGTATTTGCATTTAATCTAAAGAATGAGAAAGAAATCAATGAAAAACTTTCTTTTTAATCTGGGGTGCAGTTGTAAACAGGGTTACAGATATTTTTAAAGTAGGTTGATGAAAAGTACATTTCTAGTCTCTATTTTTATATTAATCTTCCCATTTCCATTGAATATTAGATTGATCAAGAAGGACTAATAAGTTGTAGTATTCAAATGCACTGCTATAATTTATAACATTATTATAATAGAATATAATTAATATATTTTGATATCTGGCATTATGATGAAGAGAACATTCATGACTTAAAATGGTACAAGATATAATTGCACATTTTCAGATATTTTTCTTTTAACAAGTTATATGACTAGAGAAATAGGTAAAGATATATTCTACAATCATTGGTCATTTTTAAGTATCTTTCCAGAGAAATTGAGTCTGATAGATATCACGTTATTTATGTTGAATTAGTAACCCATGATAAAACAATGTAATTGATTCTGGAATGGTCTAAAAAGTTTGAGAAATTGTTCAGCATTTCACTTTGGTAATCATATCTTGATGCTATTTGATAGTTTTTTAAACATTTCAGGGGTTCTTAAAGATGTAATATTTTTAAACCATTTCTTTTAATCCATATGAACTTTAATCTTTTATTTTTTCGATTATAGTTGAACTAGAATTTTGTTTCTATCCCACAGTTAAAGAAATAAGTAAGTATAAAAAAAATCTACTAATCTCAGGTCTTAACTACTATTTGAATGTTAATATAATTCACAGCTACAGTATTCTATGTACACTGAGTTTGATTCAGATAGTCAGGAAATGGAAGGCTCTGCAAATTTGTCTGTATCCACTGAAATTAGCTTGACATTTGAAGACACATTCAGAAAGCAAAAACAAGCACATGCAAAAAAAAAAAATCAAGTAGACTTCAGGTTTGACTAGACAAGCACTTTTTGAGATGCAAACAGTGACAATATAGATTAGCCTGATATATAACGAGTCTGATTAATATAAATCTTATTCTAGTAATTAATTCTTAATTTTGAAGTGGTGTGGTGTTCACTGAAGCTAGTTGGAAGTGCACGCTTAAAATTCTGCAGACCTGAGAAATTGAGGGATTACGTATTTTGTTAGAGAAGCACGTACTTTTAAAACATTTGACAAACTCATGAATAATCCATATGGATTAAAGATAAAATATAGCCAAGTAATCATTGCTAGCTGTTTTAAAGGTGTCCCGAGACAAGAGAATTTATGCAATTTATGTCCGATCATCAAAGATATGCAAAAGATGTGAATAGCTTTTATCTCTATATATATGACCTGCAGTTTGTTCCTCTTGTTCTCTATCTAAATAAAAAGTGGAAAAGAAAAAGAAAGAGAATGGCCTCAAAAAAAATTGCTGTGATACAATAGCCTAAGAAAAAAATCAGAAACATAAGCAGAAATCAGTGTTTGTGGCAGTGAATCTGCCCTGTATGGGAAGCTGTGGTTTGAGTGTGTTTCAAAATGGCTTTTTCTGGTCCCTGTGTTAACTCATGTTTCTTCTTCCCAAAATCCCCCACGGCCAGTTCTTATCTCTGTCTCAGGAATGTCCTGAGAAGATATCAAGAAATCTTCTCATTGGTCTCTTGTTAACCCCTTCCTTATTTGGTTGTTCCCTGCCTGATTGGTGTTTTGTAAGACCCCTTACCTTACATGGTCCCTTTTGACCCTCCCAAAAGCTTTATAAACCCCTAACCACAACAAACTCCCTCTCTCGCCTCCTCTCCACGAGCTGTGTGCTGTCTCTTCAGGAGCCATGGGACCTCGTGGGTGGGGGGAGGGGTGAGCACCTAACCCCTCCATGCGTCCAGGACCCTGAAGAAACCCCTGGAGCTGGAGTAACCCCTTCCCCATCCACCTCAAGCCTTCGGAAATGGAACCCCACAATGGGAGGAACGCACCCAGAAGTGTTGTTACAAAATACTCCTGGGCATCCCTCTTCACATACACCAGTGTTGCATTTAATTGAATATAGATAGAAGCATAGGTCAGAAATCTAGACATTCCTTTTGTCATCCCTGGAGCTCGGCTTCCAAAGGAGACTGTTGCTGCCGTTTTAAGTACTGAAATGCCTAACGCTGAGTTCCTACAATTAAAAAAGATACTCAGGTTCCTTAAATGTTTAATGCAAAAGGCTAAGTACCACAAAGCAGAGATCCATCATACTGAGAGTCCTCATAAACTATCCAGTTTAGGGCAGGTGAGGAGAAGAAATGCCTTTCTTTAAATCTTGCTTTTTTTTAATATGTGCTTCTGGAAGTGTCTTCATCTGTTTTGGAGTACCAGGCAAGACTGTCTCATATCTGTATCTCTTTAAAGAAGTTAAACATTCACATCTGTTTTAATACATTTGTGTATGCCCTGTGCAAAATGCTTGATCACAAAGGTCTGGCTTCTCTGTGTTGTTTGCAGTTAATTATGTGGTGAGGGCACTCATGCTCTGCTCTTGATTACTCCTCCAGTGAAAGGTCTTACCTAATTTGGCAGTCTACTGACTAGTCTGTGAAGTAAAGGGGGAAAAGTGTTTCATCTACTTCATCTTTCAAGAAAAAATAAAAAGCAGAGGGGTACAAAGAAATAACTTTCCTTTAATGGACCAAAAAAAATCTGAATTCCAGGTTTTGTTTCTATATTTGTGTCATACTTTGGATAAAAAATGTAAAACATCTTCAAATCACAAACAGTAACATGGAAAAGATAGAATAGATAGTAGATAGTGGGGGTTTTTTTCTATTCTATAACATAAGCACTAATTATGCCACAGGCTGCCCTGTAATTCTCTGTAACTGTACATAATATTGAGGCTTTGACTGGAGGTTCCATACCTACAAGTTTGCAAATTAAGGTCAGTATTTAACTTGGAAGTGTGTGTACCTACCTTTTTATTTAATTCAGCCTCTGTAGATAGTAATTTTACAAATACTGTGTTAGACAAAAGTAATATTAATGGCTATTAATATGCATGCATATGAAAAATTCATTAGACCTTTTTCATATTGATAATAGGATGAAGAGTATAGCTTGGGTATGTGCTGGGTTAATGAGTGGTGGCTGTTATGGAACATGTAGTCCTTAATTGCTTGCGAGTTAAATTCCTAGGGTTGTAGTGATCCTGCAGTGTAGAAGCTGAAACCATCAAATTTGCCTTAGATGGGATCCACCAAATTGTCAATCTTAATTGCTGGTTTTGGGATTAGCAAATGAATTGACACTTTAAAACAGCAGGGCAAAATAACTTACAGTTTATTTCTTTATTTCAAATATATCTTTCTGATATGCAGATTTGCAGATGCAGGCAGGCATACCAGGGCCGTGAAATTCGTGAGTGTCACCAAAAGATGTATGACACTCAACAGATCTGTAATGAATAGCAGGAAGAGATTGCATGGTGCTTGCCACTGAATGCTGTGCAAGCTGCCTAAAAGCTTGTCTTGCAACAGGACATGGGTTGAATCATTCACATAGCTTACTGAAGGGCAGGTGTGCATGCATGTGTGTTGTGATCTCCCACCTCACCAAGTGTAGTATTTAACTGAACCAGAATTTTAAGCCAGGAATTTTAAAGATTCAGCTTACTGTGGTCTTTGACATGATTTCCATTGCAGTCATAATGTGTTTCAAGCTCTGACATGCTACCTATGTTGTGGAATATCAGCATGTAATACAATAGCGCAGTGAAATTTTATTGAAATGCATACTAAACACAATATTCATAAAATACTTGCTTGTCCTTTTTTGAATGCCATCGCCATCACTCACCTTTATGATTTCTGTTTACATAAAGTCCCTACATCATAAAGTAAATGCTGGAAGAAAATGTCTCCTAATAAAAGAGAGATCTGCATCCTTGTATGTATTTGTGCACACGCTCTGAATGAGTAACTGTGTCAGCTAATTTACTTAGTTTATCCATATAGGTACTGCCATTTGTCATGACAAAATAGTTAACACATGGCACAGGCACCTCTCTTAGGCATAATTCAAGCCATCCATTCAGAAAATAGAGCATTGTTACAGAAAGAAGTGCAAACATCTGTGAAGTGGTCAGCTGGCGCTGGGATGGAAAAGCCTGTGTACTGTCACACAATGGGGAGCATGCCCTATAGCTTTTCTCTTTTCTCTTTTTTTTTTGTTGTGTTTTTTGTTTTTGGTTTTGGGTTTTTTTTTGTTTTCTTTGTTTGGGGGTTTTTTCTCTTTCTCTCTCTTAACCATCCCACTAGTAAGTCCAACACTGCTCTTTTATAATCCATGACTGCATTATTCATAGAGTAGTACAGGACTAAAGTAGAAGAGAGCTCCTGTGTCAGTGACACTGGCACTGGTTGAACGGACTTTACGAAGTTGCATTTGTTGGAGAATTACACACTACTGATAAAGGAATTACAACCAGAGATATCTGAAATATATGGGACTTTTCCCTCCATGGTATATTAGAACTTTCCTGTATGGTGTTGGCTTCATCAGTTTCTGAATCTACAGTCTTTAATGTCTGTATTTGTAAAAATCTTGTTTTGTGTGGAAGTATGTGCATAAACGATGCGTGGTGATAAAACCATAAATTAATTTATGTGCATCACTTCTGCATTAAAATACTATGTGATCTCTATTGATAGATCTGTCAACTGCTTATTGTACCTAAGTCTGAAACCATCCTCTAATTGTTCTGCCTAAGTCAGAGTTCAGAATTCCACTATTCTATGTTTTTATCATGTATACTTATAGTATAGGAAGTAAAATATTTAACATTATTTTAATGATGGAGATCAGCAAATCAAGTCAATACATTTATCATAATAATTTTATAAATTGAAAAAACAAAACTGTCAATGATTGTTACTTGTGTGGCTGTTAAATGCTGTTAAGTCCCTATTATGAAAGACAGTTAATGTATTTTAATTTTTAGCCTTTTGCCTTGATGTTCTTTCATATTCTATCCACTTATTTGACTTACAGAATCACAGAATAGATATGATTGGAAGGGACCTCTGGAGATCATGTAGTCCAACCCCCCTGCCAAGGCAGGGTCACCTAGAGCAGGTGACACAGGAACGTATCCAGGTGGGTTTTGAATGTCTCCAGAGAGCGAGACCCCATGGCCTCCTGGGGCAGCCTGTTCCATTGCTCTGCCACCTTCAGTGTAGAGAAGTTCTTTCTCATGCTGAAAGAGGTGAAACTTCTTGTGTTTTAGTTTATGGCCGTTGCTCCTTGTCCTGTCACTGAGCACCACTGAAGTGAGTCTGGCACCATTCTCTTGGCACTTGCCTTTGAGATATTTATATGTGTTGATGAGATCCCCTCTCAGTCTTCTCTTCTCTAGACTAAACAGGCCCTTCTCCCTCAGTCTCTCCTTATAAGAGAGATACTCCAGACCCCTAGTCATCTATGTGGCCCTCCACTGGACCCTCTCCAGTAACTGCTTGTCTTTCTTGTACTGAGGAGCCCAGAACTGGACACGGACTTTAAGTCACACTTAGTGAAACTCTGAATATTATCTATGACTGAGTGAATTTGAATAATAATAAAAAAATCAGTGAATAAAGATTATAATATAAGAATCATTCTGAAATGCTCAGCAGAATTCTTCATTTATAAAATGCATCAAAGTAAGTCCATTCCCATTAATTTTAATACTACTGTTTTTTTCACTGTGAAATAGTGTTAAGCAACCATCAATTCAGCAGTTTCTAAAAGCAAGTACTTTCAGTTGTAACCAGACTCACCAGAACCTTATTTCTATTTTTGAGAAGCACATCTGATGCCAGGCACATGACCTGAGTCTCTTTGTAGCCCAGGAACGATAGTATTTCTGGCTGCTCACATTTTTTCACCTCTACAAGGGGTGCAAATACAGATTATGCATCACAGTGTTCATTCACACTCGTCTTCAGGCTCAAGCTCAGTCCATTTTTTTATAACTGAGTTATAAGGTTCCAACATGGTGTTTGTCACCTGGTAAAAGGTGGCATGGGGGAATAAGGGAGTTATTCAAATTATATAGGAGAGCTATTTTGTCATCTTATATTTGACCACTTAAGTAATTCACAAAGACTCAGTGCAGTTCATCGTCTGGTATAAGCTGTTATAACAACTGGACATCAGGGAAACTGAAAGTCTATGCTTTGTGTGAGTGTGAAGTCTGTGTCTGCCAGCACCACTCAGTGCAAGTGGTATTCATTACATTGTCATAAATTTCTCGAGCTCTCATTTCCACTATGGCAGCTACTTCTTGGTGTTCTTCCTGTACCTGTCTGCTTGTGGCTGCTTCTCAGCCACAAGAATGAGTAGTCATCGTGAACAGCTTACCTCTGCAAGAAGACAGGGAAATACATCTCCAACCTGTTGCATTTAACTACTCAGACCAGTAGTATTATCCTCCTGTACAACAGTCTTTGCCTCAGACTTCTGAGATGATAACTTCCACTGTCTTCACTAAAATATGGCCCAGCAACTCTGCTTTCCTTCCCTCATGTCATTAATAACAGTAATAAATTCTAGAAAAAATTGGGGGAAGACTGAGGGAAGTGGCAGCATTTGTCATCAATGTAACTGAACTCTGTTAAGTAGTTGCTTTCAGAAAATTAGATTTTTTTAGTAATTGTCCATTAATTGAATTAATTTTATTTAATCTTTTATTTTTACAACAACAAAGTCAAAACTAAGACATTTTTAAAAGAACTGAAATCTAAAAAACTGAAGTATTTTGGGAGGCTATGAAATCTTTATCTATTTGGTTTATCACACTGAGAGTAGAGAGGTCAGCGCTTGGAGCTTAGGTTAGGTCATTATCTGGTGAAGAGTCATAGATAAGAAAAAAATCCAGCTGAGTGTATTTTGAACTCAACCAAAACACATACCTTGATTTGTATATTATTAGTAATCTGGAAAAATCATACTGCAAACAAACCCTTCATTCTCTAACTGTACTGCCTTTTTGTTGAACTGTCTTGTTGAGCCTTTTTTTTTCCTGTCAGCAACTAAACAAGGCATATATTTCTTCTCTATAGAAGCAGTTTGGTGTAGTGCAGTTGTCCCTTCTCATTGTCCTTTCTGTGTTTCTGTACAACTTAAGAATATTACAACCCTGAGAAACAAAATATTAGCTACCAGTTTATTGTGTGATCTCAGACAAATTGTTCAAGCACCCCCTCAGAAACACAGAACAACAGAGGATTCACATATATTTTTCCTAGGCACACAGATGGCCTAGTGACTGAATTTTGCCTTATGGTGTCCAAAGAATGAGTTACATTACAATTATCTTGATTCACAAATTGCCTTTAGGAGGAAACGTCATTGTAAAGGATACATTATGCAGATTTTTCTATAGAACAAGAACAACGAGTTTATAATGTGCACTGGACTCCATTTTTTCTTTTACATAGAAAAAGAATCCCTGAGACAGCAACAATACATCTCTGAGCTAACTGGGTATAACTAAAAACTCTTATTTGATATTCCCGTTATATTTTTATCTGGCACTTCTACCTGCTGAAATTCTAGGCAGAGCCTGTAGTTGCAGATATCATTGCAGGTAACAGAGTGAAAAACATAGCTTTTGTTCACAAAGAGAATTTTAACCTTCTTGTTACTGTAAGAAAACTTTTTTTTTTTTTTTTTGCAAGTGATCGCTAATGAGAGCCATGACTTTTGACAGTTCATCTTAGTTTGGTAATTGCAATTCTGCAGGCTATTGATTTCTAAGCATTCAATAAGCAATTTTTAGAGAAAGAATTGTGTGGATTTTGTTCACTCGTATATGGAATATTTCTTCTGGCTTTGCAAGTTATAAATAGCAAAGTAATTTTCACTGAAGAACTGGTTATGTTTTTTTTCTTGACTGTGTTTTGGATATGTACCCAGTAATATACACTAAATCACATTGAACAGGTTTTGAATAAGTTTGCATGATCAATCCTGCGTAAGTGAAAACTGAAAAAAAAAAAAATTAAATAACAGCAGGATTTGATATTCCAGTAGCAATGAAATGATATTTTCTGATTAAAAAGTTCTTTATTTTTGGCCAGGATCTTCAGTGAAATGAAGAATGTGTTCCAATTGAGTATTTAAAATACCTAAGTACTCTGTAAAGTACTTTGCAATATACAGTGATATGAATCTGTTGTTTTCTGCACCTCTATGAATATAATTTCCGGAATGGAAACATTTCTAAATCTAAGCCTCTGTTTACTCAGAGAAATGTAGTATAGTTTCAAATTGTATTTCATACTACTTTTTTTATTTTTTCCTTTGATTTATTCAGGATATGGTTTAACTACTGGTGTTTGTGTTGCTGGTTTCAAATGTTTGCAACTTAAAAGTGACAGTTTTACTAACTACTTAACAAGACCGATACAGGTAGCTAAATTTGTATGTGAGGTCCTCTTTTTTTCCTGGCATTTTCTCTTTAACTCCTTAGCAGCATTACTATGAGATAAAGGTTTTCATTTCTTTATTTTTGTTGAAATCAATGTGCTTTTTCTAGTAAAAGAGGAGCACTGTGGAGTCAGATGTTGTAGATTCTCTAAGTTTTTATTTCACTTTACACTATTTTAAGATCTGTAAAGGCTCAAAGACTGGATTTTCTCAACATCTTTGGGCTCTTTTTAAAGCATTTCTCTTTTGAGGGTGAAAAGTTGTTCTTAACATTGAAAATTAGTCTATACAAACTTCCTAAGGTGAATTGTTTCCTTTTTTTTTTAAAGACTCAGGGAATTTTCAGTCAAATTTGTGTCAGGAGTTGCTGCTGAATGCAATCAACAAGCATCTCACTGCATGTGGGGCCCAGTTTCCCTGCACCTAGACAAAAACAATATATGCAAAAAGAAAATGTGATTTTCATATCTCTAATTAGCCCTAAGTACCTATGCATGCCTTTTCACAAACTGGTAGAAAATAAATGGTATTTGCTTTAACTAATTCCTACTTGAACAAGGTCCTATCTACATTTAAAGCATTGATTATGCAGACAGAGCTTTTGTAATAAACAGAGGTAGCTCCTGAATAGGATTAGTAGCAGGCTTTTTATCTGGGCTTTCTTAGACAATAAATAAAAGATTAACTTATTGTCTTCTACTAAGCTTATTGCTTGCTATTTTTCAGGATAATAATTTAAAATATGCTGGCCCTTTGGGGGCTTGCTTTTGAGCAGTCATTTACTGACTTGCTAAGTGACAGATATACTGAGTTAGACAGTAGAAAGTCTTGTTTGTAAATGGCAAACAGGAAAGAGGGCAAAATTTGTGGCAAACACTATCTAACAATTCAAGAGCAAAATAGACTAAGCTCATTGCAGCCCAATCTCACTTTGTAAGACTAGCGTAAATTCAGTCAGGGTACTTCTCTTTTTCTGACCTGGAAAAGACAGCATTTTGAATAGCCAAAAAGAGTCAGGACTAGCATCCTATCTGTTCAAATGTAAACTGACTTAGACCTACTTTCTGAATTAACAAACAATATGAACCCATTAAATCTGCTCATTCCTGTTATTTTCCTTTCTCAAAATTGCTGTTGTTGTCACTTCTAGATTCCCCAGGGCAGAGGAAGAAATGTGTCTGTTTAACCCTAGCAACCTCATTTATTAGGAACTGATTTATTTCTTTTAAGTTACTTGTCATTCTAATTCTTCAGCAACAAAACTAAAGTTTGAGTAGGGCTACAGTCAAAGTGAAGAGAAAGAAAGAAAGAAGGAAGAAAGGAAAGAAAGAAAGAGAGAAAGAAAGAAAAAGAGAGAAAAAAAGAAAAAGAAAGAAAGAAAGAAAAGAGGAAGAGAAAAGAAGCTGAAATACCTACCCACTACCCATTCTAATGAGCTTAGCTCTATCATTAGAGTTTTTTTTGGGAAAGCATTTGTTGATCAACCAAAGACATGAGAATAAATTTGGATTTCTGATCAACACGTGTGGCAGTCCAGGTTAGAGAGGAACACACAAGCAGATTATGCCACTCACAGAATCAATGTTTGTTTGATCTGTTAGGGGGAGATATCTGGCACAAATCACTTAACAGTATAACAAGATTAACTATAACAGAATTAAGGAAATGTTTCTTTCTGAATCACCACTTCGTAACTGTTTCTGTTGAGGAATCAGGTTTAATAACATTTTGCCAGTTCAGTTTCCTATAGACAGGCTCACACATAAGCTTTGCAGCATAAAAATTAATTTAAACCAATTGATGACTTTTCGGGATCCAACTTAATGTTATGAAAGTAAATTTACGTCTTTTAAATGAAGTTTAAATAAAGTGAAATTACTTAATTTTAAATGATAACTCATTAAGTTGAATTATTACCTGTATATGGCACTTAATAGCTGGTGGGATGAGATCCTAAAGTAACTGTGTCAGTTCCCTGTGAAATTATCTGCATGCCACCTTCAATTATGCAGGCTTCCAGATACTTTAAAGGAATGCTGTGAAGCCTAGAGATTACTGTGACAGAAAGATGGAGTAGCCTTTCCTCCTTAAACCTATTGAGCCTCATACAATGACTGTGGAACACTTTTGGACAAAAAATAATTCAAAAGTAAATCACAAGCATATCTCAACATTTCTTTTAAAGTTTTTTTTTATAACTGCATTTAATTTTAATAGCTGACTTTTAAGAATTTAATTTTTTTCCAGCGCCAGGAGTTTAGACTGCATTATCTTATGGATCTTTCAATATCATTCTGCAAATATAGTACTTACTGAATTCAAACCTTATATAATGAAACTGTTGTATTATTACTATAAATAATCAACATTTCTTATGTGCTCCTTAATATTTACCTTTCAATAGAATATATATAGAATGAGTTTGGTTTGAATTAATTTATAATATTGTTTCATATGCTGGACTAAAATATGTCTTCTATTGCTCTTCTATTGATTATGTAAACTGTTTTCTATATATCTAGTTGAAGAAAAAAATAATCAGCTTCATCTTGAAATCCTTAATTTTCAGCACTACAAGTTACACATATATCTATATATATATATATATATAAAATCTTACAGCATTAATTTGAAACTATCTCATTGCTTATTTTTAAAAGTTGTTGTGAATAATTTGGAAATCTCGTATTAGCTAGACCTGGCACTTTTTCTTATTTTCCAGTACAACACTGCACTGAGTAACTTTGAACTAGGAATAGATGGCTATATAATGAAAAAAAATTACATTTTCTCCTGGTTTTCTTTTCTTCTTTTTTTTTTTTTTTTCTAATAGAGACTTCATTATTTTTGCAGGCTAAATTTACTTTCTTTTAATGAGCCTTTCGGTTGAAAAGTAGCTATGTCATTTATTGTTGTGGAAATAATCACAATTCATTACAAATTAAATCAATTAGAATTTTATTTTTCTTTCCCACAGGATGTAAAATGAATGTGAATTTGAGAAAGTAAACTAGAGTAGGCCCTCTTAGAAACAGTGGAAAGATAGGATTGCTTTTTCCATTTCTCTCCCAATGCAGTAAGATTTTTGTGCTTCTGGCGATGAGAACAGGGAAAGGATGCACTGACTACTTGTATCAGATTGTAGAAGCCTGTGATGAAGCCTGGTTACATCTTATCAATGTGGAGTTTCTCTTGTGATTTACAGACTGTCAGGAGCCAGCCACTCCTTGCCATCCCACTGTGACATGGATTCGTGTAGCTCCGAGGAATTCTACCAGGCTGTTCACCATGCGGAGCAAACCTTCAGAAAGATGGAGAGCTACTTGAAGCAGCAGCAGCTCTGTGACGTTATCCTGATTGCTGGGGACCGCAAGATACCTGCACATAGGTAGGAAATAAGCATAAAATATGGAAGTTACAAAAGTAAATGTTTTGGCTATGTGTATTTGTTAGAACAGTGTTTTTTATTGCCCCTTATACCTGCTTCCATCTTGCTTTAGACACAACTATAAGGGCTGCAAAAGATGTATTTGAAGGCTGGGGTTTTGAAGATGAGGGGGTTTTGTACATATTCCAAACATTCAAGTAGCACTCAACTAGCAGAGCGATTGTGAGTGTGACAGACAATTCTCCCTGCTGTGATTCTGTCCATATGTGAGGAGAATGGAAATTTCTGAAATGAAATGCTGTATAGGTACACTGAACATTGTATAATTTCTAGTTTAAGATCCTGATACTCTGATAAGTCTATTGTACAGAGTTTCTCAGACACTTATAGAGGAATACTGAAGGCTTTCTCCTATGACCTGTACTTTTCAATGAACTGAAAAACGTATAATTTTTGATATAAAAATATAATTACATTATCATTTATAAAATTCTATACGATTATGTGATATTAAAGCAAGCCAGCATATATGAAACTATGCTTAGTTTTAGATAAAAATTAGAGTTTAAAATGGTTACTCTTCACTGAGATTTTGGTCTTAGCGATAGGCTTTGATGCAAATGCAAATAAAAATCAAATCCTAGGGTTTCGATTAAAATACAGAGAATAATTTAGAATTTTCAGGTGAGCAAGTATTTTTGCATCTGAACTGTGCATAAGGTTGCAAACCAAGGGTGATCTATTTCCCACTTGTGTCCTGATTTCTCTGCTGAGATACCAAATTCAGAGCAGGACTATGATTTCCCAGCAGAAAATCAGAAAAACAGCCAATGGATTCCTGAACTCAGGAATCCCTAAGTGAATATAGACACGGAGACTATTCCCGTTTAACAAAAAACATTGGATATTTTATGTTCCCATAGCAATAAGTAAAAAAAAAAAATGTGTGATATGCAAGACTGGAAAGCCAAAGTTATTGTCCAAATGCTAAAAAGTAAAACAAGACAGAAACCATTAAAATATTCAAATTACCCCAATAATTATAATAAATGGAAGCATAACTCCACTTAACAAGCAGTAACAGATTGATCTATGTAGTTTGCAGCACACATGGAATGGAGTCCCTTTCAGATTAGTAGCTGTAATAGATATAGAAATGTTTCTCTTCTTCTTTCAGCAATTTTCATTCTTAAGACTTTGTTTCTAGTCTTTTATCTTCTAAGAGCTGCCATTTCTCCTGTTCCTCCCTTACCTGGATGTATTCAGGTTTCCGTTAGGTCCTTAGTAATTTCTACCCAGCGACCTGGCACCTGATCCAGCTTCTGTGTTCCAGGCTTTTTACCACTGTTAAATGTATTATGCATCTAGCACCTTTTGCACCCCTGGTAGCTGTGGTCTGATGCTATTTTCATCTAAATTGCCAAGATCTTTCCTTTATGGGTATATCAAGTACAGATGTAATAACATTAAACTTCAGTCCTATCCATCTGCATTTATATTGTTCCTACAAGAGCTACAAGATTTGCCTTAAGGTGCCTACCATCACAAAGAAAACTGTAGGAATAATAACCTAAGGCCTTCTAATTTGTGTCCAGTTTTACATTCCTATATATTACTGAAATAAATCTTTTTTTTTTTCAGAAATAATGGGAATTTTATTGTTCCTTCTTAGCAGTTACCAGTCCAATTTTTTCTTTTCACATTTTTCAACACATATAAGGTGAAAAAGCAAAATAAATGACTGAATCTACATTCTTAAAATGACACAAAAATACTTATTAGATCCATATAAATATTCCATAATTGGTATCATTCAGCCTGTTTCATATGGACGGTACAAAATATACATTTTTTACCAGTATACTTTTTGCCTATTTTAGTTATTTTGGCAACCTGCATAGTTTGTAGAGTAGGAGACAGAGGAAAATGTAAGTTGTTTGGGTTTTTTTAATTAGTTTAGTTCAGTTCCCCCACTATTTTTAATACAGGTGTTCATATTTGTATGCCCACCTTTCAGCAGTAAATTTAATTTCACATTTGTCATTTCAATTCTACAGTATATGTAAATCAGTCTTGAGCTGGAAAAATACCCTAATAACAAGACTGAACATGAAATAATAGTCAGAGTCTTATTTAGATTTTCTAATAAACCTTCAGAGACCTTTACATTTAATTTTCTGCTTCTCAGTGGTCTGCAGCTGAAAGTCCAAATCTCGAAGAACTGGAAAAGTCAACTGTTGAATTCTGTAGAATTGATAAGATAAAATGAGGTGAAGAGTATTCTGAATTTTCCTTCTATTTTTATTTTTAACAGTGTTTATTCTATGTTGTTTTAGACACATGTGGCTGGACAAGCACAGAGAGGTGCTTATTTTTACTGTGGCTGTTAAAAAGCTAGAAATTACAGATTCAATCCTCCCTGTTCAAAGCAGGATCAACTACAAGGTTAGATTAGACCATTGAGGTCATAATAATAATAATGGCCCATCTTCGTGAACGAAGATTTGGGGAAAGGTCTTTTACCTTTCCAGCCTGCGCAATGGATTTTTTAGGTGAGACACAGCCTGCGCTGAACTGAGCCCACCCTTTAATCCTAAGGTTCATCTGCCGGGGCCAAGCAAGCTTGGACAATGGCAGTGAGGTCCTCAGGACGTAGGTTTGTTTAGAGTGTCCTTCTCATAGATGGATGGCCTCACAGGGCTAACGGGTTCCATCTGCCCGGGAGGGACTGGGAATCGAACCTGGGTCGCAGCGGTGATACCCGGTTAGTTTTTAATATCATCACTTGCAGAGGTTACTCTCTTCTTAACTTGTTCCAGTTTTTTTATTATTCTCACTGTTTTTAGTGATCCAGCACGTGGCATCTAGGCAAATTTGCTCCATGATCTTGGTGAGGCAAACCAGTCTATAGGTGTCTACATCTTTCTTTTTGAGGATGGACATGGAAATTGACTTTTCCAGTCAATTTCAAACCTGCAATTGTCTGATCCGTTAAAGATAAGAGAGAGTGGCCTTTCAGTGACATTGTAGATCTTCCTCTAACATTACGCCTTGAACTTATTCTCTCTGCTCCAAGGACTTATATATGTCCAATTCACTTAACTGCAGCCTAAGGACATCTTCCTGTGTTATGAGTTATACCCTCCGCAGAACCTGCCACTGGGAGGTTTGTTTTTTTTTTTCGTTTTTCACTTACTCCCTTTTTGCGTTTGACTTTCATCAGGAGTCACTTTGGAAGTCCAGGCTTGTAATTTGCTCTTCATTTTACAAACTTTTCTCAGGATCCATTGTCTTAAATTTCATTGTCTCAAATTTCATTGTCTCATGGTCACTGCAGCCAAGTTTGCCAACATATTTCACAGGTTCTTTCTTTTCTCTCTCCAGATCTGTCAGCAGCAGATCCAGTAAAGTACCTCCTCTAATTAGACATCCAGTAAAGTACCTCCTCTAATTAAAGATTTTGCGATTTAGGCTAGATAATATATACTTTGCATTCCTTAGAACATATAAAAAACCTGCTTGCAGAGGACAATGCATAACTGGTATTTGTGGAGTTTTTAAATGTGATACTTATCATAAAATCATAGAATCAGCCAGGTTGGAAGAGACTTCTGAGATCATCAAGTCCAACCCTTATCCACTACCACCGTGGTTACTAGACCATGGCACTAAGTGCCACATCCAGTCTCATCTTAAAAACCTCCAGGGACAGAGAATCCACCACTTCCCTGGGTAGCCCATTCCAATGTTTGATTACCCTCTCTGTAAAAAATTTCTCCTAATATCTAACCTAAACCTCCCCTGGCAGAGCTGAAGGCCATGCCCTCTTGTCTTACTGATAGCTGCTGGGGAGAAGAGACCAACCCCCACCTGGCTACAACCTCCTTTTCAGGTAGTTGTAGAGAGTGATGAGGTCTTTCTTGAGCCTCTCTTCTCCAGGCTGAACAGCCCCAGCTCCCTCAGCCTCTCCTCACAGGACTTGTGCTCAAGTCCCTTCACCAGCCTTGTTGCTCTTCTCTGGACCTGCTCCAGCACCTCAATATCCTTCCTGAACTGAGGGGCCCAGAACTGGACACAGTACTCGAGGTGTGGCCTCACCAGCGCTGAGTACAGGGGAAGAATCACTTCCCTGGTCCTGCTGGCCACACTGTTCCTGATCCAGGCCAGGATGCCACTGGCCTTCTTGGCCACCTGGGCACACTGCTGGCTCATGTTCAGCTTCCTGTTGATCCAAACTCCCAGGTCCCTTTCTGCCTGGCTGCTCTCCAGCCACTCTGTCCCCAGCCTGTAGTGCTGCATGGGGTTATTGTGGCCAAAGTGGAGGACCCGACACTTGGCCTTGTTGAACCTCATCCCATTGGAATCAGACCATCTCTCCAGCTTGTCCAGGTCCCTCTGAAGAGCCCTTCTGCCTTCCAGCAGATACACTTTCCCCCCCAACTTGGTATCATCTGCAAATTTGCTAATGGTACACTCAAGGCCCTTACCCAGATCATCAATAAAGATATTAAACAGGACTGGGCCCAACACTGATCCCTGGGGGACACCACCAGTGACCGACCGCCAGCTAGATGCAGCACCTTTCACCACCACTCTCTGGGTCCAGCCCTCCAGCCAGTTCCTAACCCAGCACAGAGTGCCCCTGTCCAAACCGTGGGCTGCCAGCTTTTTCAGGAGTATGCTGTGGGAGATGGTGTCAAAGGCTTTGCTGAAGTCCTGATACACCACATCCACAGCCTTCCCCTCATCCACCAGGCCAGTCACCTGTTCATAAAAGGAGATCATGTTGGTCAGACAGGACCTGCCCTTCGTAAACCTGTGCTGGCTGGGTCTGATCCCTTGTCCATCCTATAGATGCTGTGTGATTGCACTGAGGATGATCTGCTCCATAACCTTGCCAGGCACTGAGGTCAGGCTGATGGGCCTGTAGTTTCACGATAGGTAGGAATTTGGTAGAACATCTACTGTATAAGTTTATAAAATCTTATCTGAGATAAAATGAATCCTCATTTTAAAATCCAATTAAAACATATTACAAGCCATAGCTTATACTGAATATGTAACAAATTAAGAAATACAAAATGCTCAAAATTATTGCCAAAAAGTAATGGTCTTCACATATTTTCTCTAGTTCTTAAGAGAATAACTTTAGAAAATGCAATAGCTTTAATATACTACAATATAGTACAATAAGAATTGCTTTCAGAAAACCAGAGTCAAACTTTCTACATCTTTTAGTAACAAGTACGAATCTGATCTTTTTCTTCACCTTTCTTTGATGTAAAACAAATCAAAACAAAACAAAGGTGTAAAAATCAAGTACAGAAAAATGTTTTCTAATTTGTTTTAGTTTTTTTCAATTTTTAATTTTTTTTACATTTTTATTTCTCACAAAAGAAATAGGAGAAAGTCAAATTATGTATTACAGCTGCTTTTTATTGCTTGGGTGTCTCAAACAGTTTTAAAGTTATAATGTGCTTAAGCTTTTTGTTAGCTCCTGAACGTGACATTTGTCTAATCTAATACTCCATTAAACAGATTGCAGATGTAATATTTTGCATGAAGGAATAGCAAAAGGAAGAACAAAAGAACCATGTATTGTAATAATGAACAAGCAACCAAAAAGGGTACTGAGAAAGTAGGAAGACCTTTTTAGTAGGCATTTCAGAGGGAAAAGTAGCTGACATTTAAAAAAATTTCAAAAATTAAGTAAACCTTATCTTTTTTTTGTTATTTTGCTATAACATGGATAAATAACAATTAAATATAAAAATGTAAATACCTAAAGGGAGAAAGAATGCTAAAATAGTAATTTCCCTTCATTTAAGCTGTTGTACTATTAGCAATCCATCCTAATTTATTATGAACATGGAGTTTCTAGTTTCTCCACTCATTCTGGAGATACATGTATATATATTTTTCTCATTTTCTGTGACTGTCATTTATAATATAATATTTAAATCAGTTATGGAAACACTTATATTAAAGCTAAAAAAAAGAAATAATTATTAATTAGAGATTGATGTAACTCACCAATACCAATGTTCTTCAGCATCTCTCTTTCTCTCAACCTAGATGTGGGAAATAAAGAATCGGTTTTATTACAAGCAAATGAATTAAACAAATCACTAACATAGGAGCTTTTCTTTACTAACCTATAAGGCGTATCGCGGAGTTGTAAGGCACCGGATTCAGCCTGGAACCAGTGTCAGAGAAACATGCGGATGGGAATAGGGAACTGTAAAATGAATATTGGTAAGGAAACCCCTTATACGACATGGCTGGTCCTGGAAGCCGCCATGCTGCTGGACACTCCACCTCCCAGCATGACACAGCCAACCAGGGAGAGGGGAATGCCTCTTCTATGATGTAAACAGGGTTGAACCTTAAGAATGTTTAAAAAGCGGGACTTTTGAATTGGAAGGTGTGTTCCTGGGAATCCTGCATGCCTAGGACACCCAACACGTGTTGTAATTAATTTTTCCTTTTCGTTTTATTCCTTTTGTTTTGCGAACTTTTGCCATTTTTCTAAATTTAATAAATGAGATTTTTCTCACACTAGAGAACTATCCTTGAGGGGCATCCCAACGCAAGGGAGGAATCTCCACTCATACACCCCAAGAAGGGCTATGTTACGAGAACCTGGCAGTATGAAAGTCCACTGGACCTTTACAGTATAAAGTGATTGACTGACTCTGGTGGTTGCCTCAACATCTAGATGTTAATTCAGGATGTTAATTAGGGTTGAAGCCAGACTGGTTTCAACATTGCCAGGCCTGGGGATTGGAGCCACCTCAGCCCACCACTGATACATTTGCAAATAGGGCATTGTCTTGTTCACATTTGGGGGGGGGGGATATCCTGCTACAATGAGAAATCTGAGTTCTTATGCATTTTTGTTCTTTCTGATATTCAAGATAAGGGCTAAGAGGGGCTCTTCCCATGGCTGAAAAGGTAGTACAGAATTATTAGACAATTGTCACTTAGATATGAAAAAAAGAAATACTTTAGTAAGGCTACAATTCTACAACTGGTTGGATGAAAAGTGAAGAACTTTCAACACAAATTTAAAATTTTCATTACAAATATGGAAACAAGTTCAACTGAAGCTTTTTTTTTTTTGGATGCTCAGTTCTAAAATACTACATCTTTTATTTACTATAACCCTGATAAATTTAATAAAACTCTTTCAACAAACTGCAATTAGTTTTGTCTTTTTCAGTTCTCTGAGTAGTGGTACCAATTGTTTCAATTTTGAGTGCTACTAATAGAAAGACAAAGTTAAAAAAAGTATCAGTAAAATGAGAAAAATTAATGGAGAAAGGCTGAAAGGCAAGGTGAAAAGATAAAGAAGCAGGAAGAGAAGGAAGGACAGTTTAGAGGCAGGAAGTCAAAGAAGAAAAATGCACATTATATAGTCCTAAGTGTTGACTTGTTTTCTGGCAATAGTAGCAGATGTATGTGGAAAGCACACAATAAAAGCAGTACAGCCACCTTATGTTCACTCTGAGATATCTGTAATTAAGATTTGAGGAACTTCCCACATCAAACATTGCATCTGAAATATGTTATTTAATACAACCTACTGTCCATGAGTTTAAAAACAATTTATTCAAGTAATATGGTTGAAACAGAACAACAACAGCAGCAAAGATTCCTCCTATCGGAGGGAAAGCAGCAAGGCACTTTAGATAAGCCTTTAATATTAACCTTGATTGATAATCTTGATGTGGGGATTGGGGTTGGTGGCAAGTTGGATATGAATCAGCCGTGCCCTGGCAACAAAGGGCCAACTGTTGGGGGTGCATAAGGCAAAGCATTGCCGGCCAGTCAAGAGGGGTTATTGTCCTGCTCTACTCTGTGTTGGTGAGGCCTCACCTCCAGTACTGTGTGCAGTTTTGGGAGCCACAGTATAGGGACATCACACTGTTAGAGTATGTCCAGAGGAGGGCGACTTACAAAGAGCAGCTGATGTCACTTGGTTTATTCAGCCTAGAGAAAAGAAGGCTGAGTGGTGACCTCATCATAGTCTACAGCTTCCTTAAGGGAAGAGGAAGCAGAGGGGGAGATGCTGATCTCCTCTCTGGTGACCAGTGACAGAACATGAGGAAACAGAATGATTCTGGGTCAGAGGAAGTTCAGATTGGACATTACAAAAAGGTTCTTAACCAGGAAGGTGGTGAGTTACTCCAACAGGCTTCTCAGGGAAGTGGGAAGAGTTCAAATAGCATCATATGCTTAGTCCCATGGTTTATTTTTGTTTTAGTTTTAGGTAGTCCTGCAAGGAACCTTATGGATCCTTTCCAACTCAAGATATTTTATGATAGTATTAAACCAGAGTACTAATGGTGTTACTTTATGGAGTGGAAGTAGGTGCACTGACTGAAATGAACTTTGAAGGGTGAAAGAAACAAGGATGAGATGTCTGAAGAAGAAAGTAAAAAAGAAATGTTCAGCTGCCTAATCTCTCCTGAGGTGGCTTGAGTGCCCTGTCTGGCTTCCATCATGTGGTCCAGAGGGAGACAAGGTTCTTATGGGTCAGCACCAGGCCTGTGTTGATGAATTAGGTACTTTGAATTATCTGAAACTGACTCTGACATCGATGTTTAGGGGACTGATTCCCCTTTCAAATTGATTGTTAAAAGAAAATAAAATGAGGAAGAGGCTAAATGATAGAGAATATGAAAATAAAACAAACGAATTCAGGTATATGACAGAATGACAAAGAAGGCCATATAAGAAGTACTTGGGTCAGGAAGATGTGACAGCCCACCATCAAAAAAGGGACTGAAAATCACACACAAGGATTTGACCAAACCAAGTTCTATGGAGGAATAGGTTGTGAAATAAAATAATATTGATGCTCTATTGTGTAATTTTGTACAAAGGAGTTCTAAAATAAAAGGATGACAAATGGACTTTAAAAAATCTAGATACTTAAGCAGTCACTTATTCTAATAACTTCACAGATCATTCTCTCTACTTCCGTCAAACCTAACATTTGTGTTTCTGAGATTTCTGCTGATAGTTCAAAGGAGATAAAACTGGACTTTTCCTTCTCCTGCAAGCTTTTTCCCCCTTTTTCTTGTGGAGTTACAGTGAATAAAGGAAATCATAAAGCCCGCATATTGAGTATCACAGTTGATTGTGCCATCTTTCTACAATCAAATATGTATGCTATGTCTGAATTTTGTGGGTATTCTTCTGGAGAAAACCACTGAACTCTGTTTTGTATTTGCATCATAATGGATCCTCATCAGCTCTTATCTTCATCCCTGTGACATTTTTCCTGTCTTGCCCATTCCCAAATGTTGAGAAGTTAACAGCATAGAGTTCCAAATACTGGCTGCAGTTGCAGGTATCTTCAAAATTGACACAAGACCACAAACACACTGGCAAAGTGTTTTGGACAATGGACTTTGTTGTCAAATCTGGCAAATGTGATATGTGCATTACTTGCAGTTTCTGAAGAAAACCAAAACTCTGGTAGACGTGTATTTGTTGGAAGTGTTGATATTGGATTTGTGTAACATTCCTAAAAACATCGAGACAACATAAGAATATAATGGGATGTAACTTTGTGTTTCGGTTTGTAGAATAGAAGAGATAAAGGCACTTACTGTATTTACACTTTAGTTTCTGGAAACAGTGAAAGAATTAAAAGGAGATGAATTAAAGAAAGAAGAGAATGTGAACTTGAAAGGCATGTCCTCACGGAAAAGAGGCAACATCACTTAGTGTAGATTACTGGTATCACTTGTAACTATGTGTTGTGTAAAAAATTAAAATGGAAGGAAGCTGTTTGAGTAAAGAGAAAAAGTAAACTTTCTTGTTTCAGGCTTAATCAATTCTCTTCAAAATTCAGTCTGCCTCTCTAGTTGACTTCCTTGGAGATATTATTATTATTATTATTATTATTAATATTATTATTATTATTATTATTTAGTTGTTCTTTAAAAATTCCCTTTATGAATAGGCTAGTTTATAAAAGTTATTGTGATGGTCTTGGGGAAGAAAGTTTATCACATAGTTCTCTTCCATTCTTTCAAAAATGAGGTAAGCACATAGAACACAATGTCAATATCAACAGTTATGATGGGAAGTATGATGATATGGTTTGGAGCTGGCTCCCTGCCAAGTTTCCAAACCTTACCACAAGAAGTCCCCCCACCCACCCCAAACCAGGGGAGAAGAGGGGAAAAAAACCAAAAGAATCGAAAACGAGAAAGAGACAAAGCAATATATATAAATATATTTACACTTATATTACAGTTATGTACAGTTGAAATATATATACAATTTCACAGGGAAAAGGGAAAGGGGAAGGGAAGAACAAAAACCAAAATAATACATATATATATATCCCGATCAGTAGCCCAAGGTCTATCAACTAAAAGAATTAGCAAAGAATATCTTACTACTCTCCTTGGGACAACGGAGAGTCACACTGGAGTGACTGCCGGCAGCCTCCACCTCCCAAGGTCGACAAGGCCTTACCAGGCCTCACTCTCCAACCTGGCAGACTCAACAGCAGGGAAACCTGCACCTCCAAAGCCGCTGGAAGGAAAGAGAGCGAAGGCGTCTCCTCCTTTCTTCTTATACTCCAGCTTACGTAAAAATCGTAGGGAATACTGGGTAAATCTGGGCATTTCCTTGGTTACAAACTGGTCACCAAGGAAGGCCTAGGCCAAACTACCACATATGAGAAAATTCTCATTAATTTAACTGTTACATACTCATTGCTTCTTTACCCAATAAATGTGGATTTCTGATATGATAATAAGCTAATCTGATGTTCTTGAATTATAAGCAAGGTGATTGCACTATGATAATGGTTCTCAGTGAATACTAAATCCCAAATTTATTCTAAGACTGTCTCCTGTTTGTTAACTGCATAGGAACACCTTCTATTTACAAATATTTTGGAAAAAAAATAATAATATTAAGAATTTTGCCACATGACATTTTAATTTTCACTTCCTTTTTGACAGATACAATTGTGAAGTATGCATATATATATCTATGGACTCACATATATGCATTCATAAATTATTTTTTTTTGAATATGCAATTTTAGCTCTGAATTCTAAAGAAAATTTGATTTTCAATGAATGGTGGAATACTTCACAGAAAACGTGTTTTTGAAAAGTCAGTTAGATGCATGTTACTATTAATGCATATTACTTAATGGTACTTTTGTGTACCATTCAGATGACTACTGTGTACTCTCTTTTTTTCATGAAATTATTTCAAGGGCATGCATGGATACATCTTAGTATAGGTTCTGCAAGCCTTAAAATTTATGAAATCATGGAACCTTCTCTATACATACAGAAAATGTTTGTCTACTGCAAGAACAGCTGTAAAGCAGATATCAGTAAAGAGCTATCAGTAGAGCTTTACTATTAGTAAAGACACACAGTGTCAACTGGTGTCCCCTGCAGAGCAGCAAATCACATCTTAAAGCAATGAGTCATGGAATCAATGGTCAGTTATACTGATTACTATAAAACAAACCAGAAATATATCTGGCTGAATTTAGTTTTAGAAAAGTCCCTTAATCTGGAGAAAAGCTTTCTGGGTCCACAAATTCATTTAAGCCACGAGTTACCTGCTATGAGTTTCAAGGATGAAAGTTTATTATGTATTCTCTCTGCCAGATCAGCAGTTAAAAAAGGAGACATCCTGAGACAGCTGACCTTTCTTGATTAATAGGTCAACATGTCTTTAAACCAAGATTTAGGGATGTTTGGAGCCTTCTGATCTACAAAAAGCAGCAGATCATTACAAATTCATTGATCTCTTTGATTTCTCACTTTTCATCTTCTATCTCAACACTGGAACACAATTAAGTTTTACAAAAGGTGTCACCTTTCAGAATTAAGTGTAATTAGTAAGTTCCTCTCACTTTAGTTCAACTTTTGAAGCACTTCTCAAGGTAAAAGTTAGTGTCTTGAAATCAGTTAGCTGTTTGGTTGTAGTTATATTGATGAAGAAGCTGGTTCATTATTTCTGTTAACTATTGATTAACATAAAGTACTTAAAAAAAACAATCGTTGTACATCAAACTACTACATCACAGAGCCTTTCTGCTGAGTTAAGCCATCTTCTTTAATAGGTGGTGCAAACTTCTAAGTAAAATGGGTAATGCTGAGGACCTGACATCTCTATTATTTCTTTTTTGTCTTTTTTTTTCACTTTGGACTGGATCTTGTCTGGTCCTGTAGACTGAATTCTCCTTTGCAACTGAAATCCGTTAGATGACTTCTTTGACTTTCCTCACACAAATTATGGAAAACCACACATTTTTGTAGAAGTTTGTGAAAGAGATGTAAGCCTTCTGTTATTTGCTGTTCTCCCTCTGTTGTTTGGTTTGGGGTTTTTTATATTTGACAATAAGATTATATAATAAATAATTCATGAACCATAAATGATGTAAATTAATAATACAAGATACTACTGATTGAAAATATTTCCACTAATCATTATCCAGTGTATTAAAAGTTCATTTGTCTATTACTTTTAATGCAGCAAATGGTTTTGGCTTTGCTACTAGCAAGTGACAAAGTTGAAGACTCCTAGTTGAATTTAAATGATGGTTAGTAAATCTGAAGCGACAGCTTAAGCAAAATGGTCTCAAGTGGAAATCTCAATCACATACCTAAATTACATCTTTGCTGGCTGTGAGAGATTTTATTTTATAGAACATCATCAATATTTCATTTTTTTCTTTTCTATTTTTTTATTTTATTAAAGCATCTATTAACAGTAAATAAAGTCACTTATTTATAAGTGTTCAAAAATTGAAAAAGGGTTTTAAAGATAATAAATAAATAAATATTTAATTAAAATAAAATGGAAATAACAGATAAACAAACAGAGGTAAATGTTCCTCAGTGATGAAAAAATAGTGATGAAAAAATAGGAGCTTCTGGTGGAAGCACCAAAATATGGGGTTTTAGCAATTACATAAATATAAATGTGAACTGTTTATGAATTAGGATGTTTATTTCTAAAATTCAAGATTGCTAGAGTTGAGAACAATACAAAAAGTGATAAAACTACTGTACCTAATTAGTCATTTCCTTTCATTAGAGCCAAAGTAAAGGCAATATATGTCTTCAAGCTGCCATACTTGCAGGTAAAATATAGTAGCTTAAAGCACTGTAAAATTATTAAGCCAATTCAAACTTTCATACTTTACTTTGCTATTGGAATGAGCTAAGAGAGCAAAAGCAATCAATTACTGTGCTGGCTGATAAACATTAACTCATTTATCTTTACTGTTTCTTTTTTTTTATTTATCATTTATTTCCCTTGAACAAAATAGTTAACAATATACTAGAGGCTAAATATTTTTCTTGGTTTCCAAGTTCTCCAGTTGTGATTCTTGTGTCTTTTATTGTGTTTATATATTATAGTTTCAAATTAATCCAGAAATGTGACCATCTTTTATGGAGGCATGTGGTACACTATTTATAGCTGTATCACATTTCTTTCTCAAGATCATCTGGGAATATTCACTCCTAACAAGATCAGAATTTCACTGTAGATGATATTTAGAAGAATTCCTAAGCTTAAAGCCCCAGTAATTACAATCATACCTGATACTTCCTGTGTTTTGATTTATCTAAATCAGATCCCTAAAGAGCAAACCATGCACATTTTGTAGGTATTTTGAAATTATTTCCCTTGGAAATATTTCTTAACAAAACATTGCATTACACAATGATTCTATTATTGTTTTTAGTGAATAACCTGTTAAGCTACCAATAGTTTTATTGAAGATTGATAGATTGTCTTAAGTCACGTACTGGTTTTGAAGTTTATAAAAATAAGCCTTTAAGAACAATGAAGAGTACCTCTGGAGTATGAAGTGTGTTGGTTTTGATACTGAGAGGTTATCTTGTTAACAGTTGGGATATCTGCATGATTGGAAGATTATCAGAATGACTGAGTGCTAATTTCTATGTCGGTTTTATAGTTGTATGCTAAAGTGCCACTTGGTTTATATCACAGGAGGCAAAACCAAATTAGAATGAAATGTCATGCTGTATTTCGCTGCCTATGTGCATTAATAATATTGCTCTTGGTAATTTATAACTATTCTGAAAATATGTTTTTTAAAAAGTTTTCCGTATATATGAAATTTCTAATACATATATCAATGCAAATTATACCAGTTTCTAACTTTTTTGCAGACTTGTCCTCAGTTCTGTCTCTGACTATTTTGCTGCCATGTTTACAAGTGATGTTTGTGAAGCCAAGCAAGAAGAGATCAAAATGGAAGGCATAGACCCCAATGCACTGTGGGATCTTGTTCAGTTTGCATATACAGGTATTGTACTGCATACATTATCTTAATCATCCAAAATGCTTATTTATCATTTCTAGGGCTGAATTCAGATTATCTCTTATCTCCAAGTTGTTAAATATGTCAGACTTGGCAAGTGCAATAGGACAGTGAAGAAAATTATATATTTTTCTTGGTTTTCAAATACTTAAAAAGAGTGTGTGATATGCACATAATTCAGATTACATAAGATCACTGAAGGAACTGCTGTATTTTTTTAAGACTAGCCCTATATTGCTGTCTTAATAAAATTTCAATTTAAACAATTGCACAAATCTTTTAAAATTTAAAATAATAAAATGTTTTAAAAGGTTTTATTAGGAGCTGGATATTGTCACTTTCATTTCCTGTTATAGGCTAGTACTCTGTTGTGTAATGTAAACTTACGAATAACAGACAACTCAGAGTTAATAACTCAAAGCTTTCTTCTGAATAGCTTTTACATTTTACTGCATTATAGATTTGGGTTTATCCTTCTTAAGCAACTTGTTATGCACAGTGTAACTGAAGTGCATTAATAAGAATACTAATGTTACAAAATAAAGTAATTAGAAAAGAGGAAATGCCTATAAGAAGATTTGTCTTTCCTTGACTTGAATCATATAAATGTAAAATAGATGATGTTTTCTATTTGTTTCCTAAAAGACATCCTGATATTGTTTAAATTAACAGTATTTTATCATGATGATTCTATTGTATATTTGATTTAGCTTCAAATTTAAATGGACACCACAATCCCTGCAGTTTTAGTTTTCTATAAATACACATATAATAATTTAATCACAAGTTGCTGTTTGCTTTGATATATTTAATCAGGATGTGTGCTGTGTTTTCCATGACATAATAGCTTTACCATCTTAATGGGAAACAGAAGCTGCAAATAAATACAATTTAAGTTAAAAATGCTCTTTTTGAGAATAACGTTTGACAAATACATGTTCTAGGAATGTCCGACAACAGTTTATGTAGTACTCTACATGTTTGAAGGTTAGTGCCTGTTTCCTTCAGTTATAGTTTTGCCATTCAGGAATGTACATCATCCTGAGGGTTTCAAGCTAGGAATCCATGAAATGAAGAACATGTAAGTAGTTCTTAGGAAGCATAAGAAGGATACAATCTGATTCCTTGGTATGAGGCTAAAATCTGTGGCAGAAGAATGCTGGGGCAAAATCAAGAATACTTTGGCACAGAATAGCAAGAGACCTTACTGATAATGTTAAATCATTCTATAAGAGGAAGGTAAAAGAAAGAGGAGGCAAGAGGAAGATGAGGGACAGTGTTGTTCCCCTGGGAACTGTGGAAATACTCAAGTACTGCATGATTCTTGCACCTCAGTTTTTACTGAAAGATCTAATGGAAACATACAGCACAGTTGTTATTGACAATAAAAGACAGCATGTAAGTTTAGATTAAGAAAAGAAGGAGATAAAGAAGAAAGAAAGAATAAAAAATGTAACCATTTTCAATATGAATGAAGCTATCTCAGAACTTTATGGTTATCTCTGAGAACTTCGGAGACTGGATGAGGCAGTGAAAAAGTAGAAAAAGTGAACTCCTGCTTTCTACAAAAGATAAAGATTTTCAGCCACTTTACACTCCTTGATTTGTCTATACCTTGTGATGTATTCTATTTTTTGAGGTGAATAACTTGGAATTTTCTTTTGTGTTAGGTAAATAAGAATCAGCCTTCACAAATGGATGAAAAGAGAACTCCTCAGCTAGCATACTTCCCGTTTTCTAATTTACCTTATGTGAATTTGTGTCTGCAATATTCTTTCATTTATACAGTCACACAAAGTCCAAACTATGTGAGAAATGGCAACCTTACATGCTATTGTAACATCACTTTGAAGAATTAGAAACCTAAGGTGATAACCAACGTGTCTAATTTCTGTCACTTGTAGTGGTAATACACTATTATCCTTTTTTTCCTAACCTCTTTTAGAGACTAAATAAGACTCAAAAAATATATTCATAAGTTTGCACTTGCAAATTTCACAAATACTACCTGCTGACAATAGAAGTGTGATGAGATTGAGGAAATGTGAGACTATTTCACATGTTAAAAGAGTACATTTATTGGATGCCATGGACCATTTTGGTTTTGATTACTCTGCCTTGCATTTCTCTTCCATTGGGTTCTTTGTCCTGACTTATTCTGATTTATCCTTATTTATTCTTAGCTTGTGTCCTTATCTCTTGAAATTCATGTTGGTTTATTTCTTTCTCTATTCCTTTTCTCTGCATCATATGTCTTAGCAGGCACCTAAATTTCCTAGCTACAATTATGCTAGTAAATTAAACAGTGCTAGGGAACATTTGAAGGCACTGGAACACAATTATCTATATTGATCCTGGCAGTTTTAGCCAAATCCATCTAGCAATCTCTCTAACAAATGTTGAGTACAGCTTGGATACACAGGCTTATCATTAATGCTCATCAGAGCCTTGAAAAGTGCTATGGAGAATTCAGTGATAACTCACATGATCAGGTAATTCCTAGAAAATGGTCCCAAACTTATTCAATTTATTGAAACCAAATACAATTTTTGCTTCTCAGTTAATCATTCTATTTTCCCTTGACCTTGCCAGATCAAAATCATATTTTTTCCCTTCCCTTTCATTTCCATTGTTTCTCATGATTTATCTAGCTTCACAGTTTCTTATCTCTTTTCTTACCCTCTGATTTCTTATTTACCACCAGTCTCGTTCATGTCCTCTTTTCCTTTGAGTCACTTCACTTTCCTTGTGCTTCATGGATGTGTACAAGGGGAACATTGAAAAGCTAAGAAAATAGCCACTGTTCTGATACCCAGTAGCAGCCAACAGAAATTCTCTTTCAGCCACTGTAACCTGGAGCATACATTTGTCTAGACATAGACAGAATATTTGGAGAATCTGGCTGCCAAATTCCATTTACTGACTGCACAATTTGTGCAAAAGTTTTCAGCTACTCATGTCGGTGACCAGTTTAGCTCTTTATTCTTTTACCTCAGGCATAGCAAACTATTTTGACAAATGGAAAGTTATTCACTCTTCTATTTTCTTTTTCCTGCCACTTCCTCCTTAGCTCAAGAAGATTAAAAAACAAGAACAAAAAAAAAAGGATTTCACATATAGTTGCTGCTGTTATAGAGAAGTTTTTCCCTGAGGACAACTGAACATTTCAGAAAAAATACAGCTGAACATGGGCTTGCTTGCAAAAATGTAGAAGTTAAGAGTATTACAATTCAAATGTGTTGAGATGTGCTTTTAAAAAAGGGAACCATTTCCACATGTAATGAACTGTAATTCAGTCAGGTTTATATTTTTTTTTAGAATCTAGTGAAATTACTTTATTTTTAGTTAGGAGTTCAAGAAGGATAAAATATGCATATCTATGAAAAGTATCATTATAGATAGAAACATCCTGAACTGATATCAGACCTTTCAGCAATATAATCAAATACTGTTGCAAAATATCAGAATTGAAGTTCAGCAAAAGGGAGGTTTTGTACATCAGAGACAGTGGCAGTGTGTGATGAACTGATCGCAGCCCCCATTCCCTGTCATCAGTGTGCCACTGAAGGGGAGGAGGTAGAGAAAATGGGGAGTGAAGTTGAGCCTGGGAAGATGGGAGGGGTGGGGTAAGGTATTTTAAGATTTTTTCTTATTTCTTATTTTCCCACTTTGATTTGATTTGCAATAAATTAATTTTTCCAAGTCAGGACTGGTTTGACTGTGACGGTAATTGGTGAGTGATCTTCCCCTGTCCTTATCTCAACCCTCATATTTTCTCTCCCCAGTTGAAGAGGGGAGTGATAGTACAGCTTTGGTAGAACCCTGGTGTCCAGCCAAGGTAAACTCACCACAATGGGGATTAACCCATGATGGACATAGCAGATGTTAACAACTCTCATTTCAGAACAATATACCTATCTGATATGGGGGAGACTTCCAGGAGCTTCTCAGAGAAACCACCCCTGTAGTTCCCTCACCACTACCTAAAACCTCGCCACACAAACCTAATAAACCCTACAAAGTAAAGACTACATTTATTTTCAAGATGTCCCATTTTTTATGATAATGTGGTGTGTGTTTATTATTAAGAGCAATCTCTTGTATTGATATTGAGCCTTTACAAAGTCTTAACAAGTAAAGAAATAACTAAATAATATCTCAATGGGAGACCAAGTAGGTAGGTAGCAACTTTGGAAAATTTAATTTAGAAAAAAAAGCCAAACAAAACCTATCACAAAAAAGGGTGTATGTTGTCTCTTTGCCAATTATGTGAAGTCAGGATATTACTTACTTTGCAAACGAAAACAAACATTTTAAACTCTAATCAACTTCAGGAAGAGCTTGCCATCTTTTAGAACTCATCATATTAAATAAAGCCAGTCATTTTTTGAGGCTATTTATAGGAGTAAAGTTGGATGAATGGTTAAATAAGATACAATGAGGGCTTTTTTTGTCTGTTTTGTTTTTTTTTTTTTGCTTGACTTCTTTTCCCACTCTCTTGCTTCTTTTAAAAGTATTTTTTGCACCTTTTTCCTTTTTTTTTCTGCTTAAAGAAAATACTACTCTGTTGAATAAAGAAGGCACAGTACTTACATTATGGAAGACTTTATACAACGGTAAATTGTCTTTCTTGTATCTCCTAAATACGTAGATGACAGAGTCATTACACACTGAAGCTGGACTGCGTTCAGTCAAACAGTCAGTCTAAGCAAATAGACTTCTAAATAATGGGCAAGATAGAGTTACATGGTGACCAGCAGAGCATCAAGTCCTGTATAGCCTTGATAAGAGCTGCTCCTGAGTGAAGGCAGTTGCCCATCTAAGAGTAGTAACAGGAAGATAGAAAATTAGACTGCCAAAAGTTGTGATTTAAAGATAATAAAAGGTGTTGAAGTTTCTGTGAAGATTCAACATGACTAATTGCATAAAGTTAATGTGATAGATGTATCTATAAAACACAATTTGATTAAAGATTAAAATGTGTTAAAATATGTACTGAAAACTATGTTAGATCAACTTTGAGGTTCTTTTGGTGGTTTAATTTTTATAGACAACTTTTTTTTAAAATAATAAGATAGTGACTGCATATTGTTTTATCTGAAATAAGCACAAACTTGTCTAATGACATAAGCTAAATTATAGTGTAATTACAACTTGTATAATTCAAAATATATATATGATGTACATTTATTAGAAAAACACTCCATCAAAGTTATGTGCTTCTTGTAGTTTATGTAGGTCCACAATGGTAAATCAAAACTGGTTTCCCACTGCTTTTTTGTGAAGGATATATTTGACCAGTAAAAAAATATGCAACTTCATTAATCTACCCACACTTTACTGCATTTTGTTGGTTTATTCAAATAGACAAAATATGTTTTGTCTGTGATATAACAGAACTATGACTTAATGGGAAAGAAAACTTCCTCCTTTGCATGCCTGCTGCTTGTGAGCCAGCTGAGGAAATCTGAAGCTGACACTTATGTACAGTGACTCTGCAGAAAGAGTGTTTCATTTCTCAAGCAACAAGATGATTGATAGCAAAAATTCTAGGATTGAGTATACTGGCTTAGTGTCGTGGGACACATGGATAGGTATTCTTTGATCTTTTTAGAGTTCAATATAAGCAGTAATACAGAAGAATGTTTCTTTACCTCATTTTCTTAAGTAATGCTTCTTTCTTGGTCTTAAAACTTGGGTTTTCATCATGTGCAATTTTGCTTAAATAGTTCTGATAGGAGTGGAACTAGAGATTGATATTCTGGTGTTTTGCTGCTACTCGTAACTCTGCAAGCTTTCCTTTGAAGTTACAACAGAGCTGTGAGGTTACTATAGATCTCCTCATACTGTATCAGGATATCTAATTAGCATGCACTCCCAACAGTGATCAGAAAGGTAGGCTGGTGCTTTCATACTATTACTGAAACTGAAAAAGCAAAAACTATTTAACTAATAGAGAACTAACAATCCTTGATTTATTGATGCATATCTGAAAAAAGAAAAAAAAAGATAATAGATCATACATGGAAAGGGTTCAAGCCCTACTGGATAGCTTTTAATTAGATTTTATTTGGGGGAATCTTTAATTAAAGTATTGTCAGCTGTTTTTGTCAGTGTTATAGCTAATAAAACACACACGGCAGACAGCAGGGGTGTAGCAAGAAAATGCCTGTAAGCACAAAGACTGTTCCTGCAGAACAGAAACTGTATTATTTAAACATCCCAGGGAGGTTTGTTCCTTGGTTTTGGTTTGGGGATTTTTTTTTAATTGCTGAACTCAGTTGTCTGTATGAATAAACAGTGAGAACAACTTTTAGCATACTTTTGGCTTGTGCCAATTAATAGTGTCATAGAGTCCAGAGGTTATCACAGCCACAGGATTGTTCTACAATGTGCTATTTGAATGGGACTACTGTGGTTTGAAGGATGACAGCGTTTAGTGTATAACTGAGGCCATTTCATTCCCATTAGTCTCACTGCTAAAGAGAAGTCCCAGAAAAGCTTAACTTGATAGGTATAACATAAGGCTTATGCTAAGACAAACAATCCCTGGCTTTTAGGTACTGGTAACCTGTTTGCAGTGCTTCAGGCTACTCCCCTCTAGCAGATACTGATCACATTGAGAATTGGAGTGACCCCTGATGCTTTGTATGCTGTTAAGGTCCCTGCCTCTACCTCTATGACATTTAGAGTTTGTTCAACAGTTATTTGTTCTGTACCATCATGTTAGAGATGCCTGTGAACATGGACCATGTCTAAAGAGCACTTTTTGCAGGAGACTGTTACCTGTTGCTGTCCCACTACATTTGCTCTGCCATGTACTTGATGGTTGACTTTGCACTTTCAGAGTATAAGCCCTTAAATTTCCATTCATTTCAGATGGGAGATCATTCGTTCCAGGAACTCTGGGATGAGTGATAAAAGGACAAATTAAGGTAATTGGATTGATCTGGATGACTTTATTAGCCATTGTGTAATGGAGAGCACAGAAAAATGGTCATGAATCATATTAGATGCTGGTAGACCTTGAATAAACTTAATTTCTGGATACGGAGGATCCACTGTGAAGTTCTCTTCTAGAAGCAGATACTTGTTATAAACTCCTTTTCAGGAGTCAATAAAGAGGGAGTTGCAAAGATAGCTATCCAAAGAAGGCTTTTTTATCAGGGTTGCTCCAATTTGGGAAGTAGGAAGTGGTAGTAATCTCATGATCTTTAGAGCCATCATTCAGATGTATGTCCATGGATGTTCTGCATTGACTACTCTTCCAAGTTCATATGTACCTTTGCTCCAGCTGCATTTCTTACTAGTGCTAGAGCAATTGACAAGATTGACGTTTTCAAATAGTTTCCTCATGAAATTCTTATTTATGCGTCATCAAAGCCTTATTGCAACACCAAGGATTATTCCTGAATTGAACTGTCATCTATACTGTCTATGTGTACAGTGCCAGAATCTTTCAAAGTTTCTCAACGTAACTGTAGGACTAGATTGTCATCTTCTTTCATCTATGGATGTCAGCCTACTTGGAATTAAATATCTTGCTTCACTGAATATCTTTCTGATACTAAAACAAACTGTGGACTTTCATGTAATTCAGTTCTGTAGGAAAAAACTTCATAGACCCATTTATCTTAAAGAAGAAACTGACTGCCTCCTTAATTTTTTTTTTTGAGCAATCCCTACTCTGAGGATCTTGTTTCCACCTGGAGCAGTTTTTTCCATTCCTGTCACTGAAACACCAAGTCCTTGCTCATTTCTAAAGTTATACGCTAAAACAAATTGTTATTGTTCCTCTTTTTACCCAGGATACTTCATTAAGGGATAGAACTGGCAATTATGTATTAGGAAGCAGCTGTTCTCTCATTCTTTTGGCAATGTATATGAGAATTGCTTGGAAAAGAACTCTGAACTGGATATCCACAAAGTATAAGTATTCAGAATGATCTTGAATATTATGGGGAGATAGCTAGTAACTGTGTGTCCTCGTACTGTGGTGCAATCTGCTACTCCTGAGAAGTCAGTAAGAGTAAATTCAGGGAAGCAGTGAATGTGGAGGGGGAGGACAGTTAACTGAGTGCACTCGAGGGTGCATTTTAAAGCTGTCCCTTGCTAGGTTCAAAGTTATCAATCTCTAAAGAGAGGTTAAACCAAGTACTGAAAGTACTAAACGTTAAATACAAGACCTGAGCGTTCCTTTGAGTGGAGTGCCATCCTTCTGTGTTGTCATCTGGCACATGCTAGGCTGTTGCCTAAATAGCATCACTGAAATGATCAGACAGGCTGCTGTAGCATGGCGTGCCTCTTTAACATGCTTCTCTCTGGAGGTCCTGCAGTGGAGATGCGTGCCTGTATCCACTCTGTTGAGCTCAGCTGCCTAGCTGTGTGTCCACAGTTCCAAAAGAAAGCAAAAGAATCTTGCAATGGTTGTTTGTTAAAGAGGTCCTCACCTTTCAGGTGTTTTTCTGCTCCTGTCCCTGCATTGTAAAACACCTTCACTCCCTTTCTATTCCATACCCATCTGACAGCATCTGTGCTGAAATGCACCCACAGAACAGGACGTGACTGTAGTACTCACTTCTTACAGAAGTGCAATCCAGCCCAAAGCAACACATTAGGCTTTAAGGTGGAGTCATAAGCAAAAATCTTTTCTTGGCAATTGATGCCTTCATTTCTGTGACTTTTTGTTCTCTGAGTGTGGATTCAAACTGCTCTTTGCTATCATAGCACAAGCTGCCAAATCATCACCTAAGAAGTTAAGAAGCTTATGCTGGCAGAAGTGAGTGTTCCTGCTTCTGAGCTGGCTTCAGATCTGCAGAATAAAATACTGCTCCTTCAAACCTGAAAGCTGAGCTCCTTTGTCCTTGAGACATTTTTTCCTTTTTTAAAATTTTTTTCCTACCGGAGGTCAAGGCTTGATTGTGTTCAGTGTAATAGAAAGGCTGTATTTGGTACAATTCTTTTGGAATGAAACTTGCCCCACTTCTCAAGATGAAGTTTGCTTATGTTTACAAAAGTAAATTCCTGGAATGGTTTTCAATGTGTGCTGCAATATGAGCTGGCCCTATATTCTGGAAGCAAACAGAAGTATTGAAGTCCATTGATTAAAAAAACTTAAGGGAAGCTAAGGCCTTATATATGAAATGAGCTTTTGGGAATACTTCTTGTCATGTCTCAACCTATTTTGTGTATGAGTACAAGATTTGCGCTGTTTGAAATTTGGTTAGTAAATGCTGTTTAGATTTGTGTATTTTTTGAGGTAACTCTTATATTGGTTTTTTTCCTTCGTTTGTTTTAACCTGTGAATTTGTATTCCTCAATTTACATATAAAATTAAGCTTAAAATTTCCAAATACAATGACTGTGTAATAGTTGAATTATTATATTACTAATGTAATAACCATCTGTGCAAGTACAAACTAGTAATATTAAGCACGTAATCCCAGCAATAATATTCGTATTTTAACAAGTTTTCTATAACCAATGGAAAAACATATCTTCGGTCTCAGAGTGCTAACATATCTTTCTTCACAGTCTTCAAAAAGGTTTTATGAATATTAAACTCACAACTAAATGATTTATCGTTTGTACTCCTGTATATCTTACATGTGACTAAGTTAAAGTATAGAAAGTGAGATAAGGCACGTGAATGGCAGTTCCTTCATAAGGAGAAAATAACATCTTAATGTCTCTCTCTAAAAAGCTGATGTATAAAAGTCAGTGGACAAATTTTCTTTGAAAACATGACATTTTAGTTATAAAACAGAGGTGTTGTGGTTTGGTGGTTTTTGGTGGGTTTTTTTTCACAGACCAGGAGATGAAAAGGTAACAGATCATGGATTTTTTTGGGTAATTTACTTTTCTAATCTTTAGCCAGACATTTGCAGAAGTTTCTTGCTTAGGGTGGATTTTTATTTGTTAATAGCATTTCCTTATCGCTCTGCAATGTTGTAAATTTCCATGCCATTTAAATACAGTGGACTTTGGCAGTACTGACAAATGATCATGTGATTAGGCCACTTTAGTCCACTTGCTTAAAGATGTAACATGATTAAGGTGTAAATAATTATACAGTATTTTAAAATAATGATTCTATTAAATTTATAATAATTCTCATATTACTGTGATGGAGGATTTTTAATTTTTGTCAACCTGCATATACTTATGGCTCTGGAATAACTGATGAAATTATTTTATACATAATAATGCTTAAATATAAATTTAAAACTCATTTTACATTACAAATTTCATAATTTTGAAGTCATGCTTGGTAGTGAGGAGACTACCAAATAACAACATAGCTGGCAATATAATCGACCATTTAATCATAGTTGAAAATTATATATCTGAATCAAATGAATGCTTTTCTGAGCATGTAGTGACAGGACAAACACGTCAAAGTGAAGGAGAGCAGGTTTAGATCAGATAATAGGAAGAAATTCTTTACTATGAGGTTGGTGAGGCACTGGAACAGGTTGCCCCATCCCTGGCAGTGTTCAAGTCCTTGCTGGATGGGGCTCTGAACAACTTGGTCTAGTGAAAGGTGTCCCCGCCCATGGCAAGGGGGCTGGAATTAGATGATCTGCAAGGTCACTTTCAACCCATACCATTCTATGATTCTAAATAAACACAATCAACCTGTCTTCCTCACTTGCAACTGATGACTGTGGTCTGCAGCAAATAATTAGTAGAAAATAAAAAAGTTTGATCAGGAGAAACCTCTACAAAGCGAATATATTGTGTCCTGTTTTCTTTTCTGAGAACAACTTTACCTTTATGAAAATATGGAAAATGATACAATGTAGAATTTATCTTTCAAGGCATAGGTCAAAATCAAAACCTTAACATTGCCTTTAGAAATCACCTGGATACTAAAAGATGTTCTGCTAAGGGAAATACTTTTTCTAGCATTCCTCATTGACTGATATTCATGAATAGACATAAGAGGTGATTTTACCCGCTATGTCATTACCAGGAGTTGACAGTAACAGAGAGAACTGATCAAACCAAAGAGCATTTCATCACCCGGAACCTGATGTTTTGATGATTCAACTATTGTGTTTGGGAGCAGATGCACTGAATTCATATCAACAAATATAAATATCAGCAGTGTCTCAGTAAGTCAAATGAAGGTGCTCTTTTTGTAGCTGAAAACAAGAAATAGCCATTCAGACAGTGATTCCTCTCATTCTGAAGTACATGACTAAAACAGGGCAGGTGAAACACCTCATATTTCTCTCCGTGGACTGTAAAAGGAGTGATTAGCTCAGGTGGCTACCTGGCAAGTACCTAAGACTTGGAAAGATTAATGATAAGCAATGGCAGAAAGGCCTATTATAGCAATATGAAGTATAGTACCTTTTTTTATAAACTTTTTCAAATGTTCACTGGCATTTGATGCTTCTTCAAAAAAGTGATTTCTTGTAGTCATAATTGTAAGCAATTTATCTACTATGCAAAATCTGAATAAATATTATCTTGATACCATTTACTGCCTTTATTTTTAAAAAAATGACACCTAATAGAGAAGCTGCATTGCTACAGGTGGTTAGCCTATGGAAATAATTCCATTCAGCAGCACTTCAGAACTGCAACACAGTTGATCAAGACACATGAAGTAGAAAGGTAAAATTTTAAATATCAGATTACAAAGAATTAGTTCTACCCTTTGTTTCTAATTCCTTGACACTTCCAATGACTTTAGTGTTACACCCTTGCTCACAAGTATCTTAAAAATGTTGAAGAGTCTTGCTATGAATGGATGTGTGTAATTACAAAAGAGAAAAAAAAATACTGTGCACATGAGATAAAATGATATTATGATGTGTTAAAAATCTGGATGAAAATTTGTTGCTTATGCACAGAGCAAATGAGCAATACCTACTGAATCGTCCCACCACAAGTCCCATCTATTGGTCAATAGCTGTGAAACACTGACCTTATTAACATCATCCAAGGGTGGTCAGATATGCAGTGATTCCTTAGAAATAAAAAAGAGTTCTAAAGTGTAGTCAATTGTGTAGAAGATAGAATAAAAGCAAAATGAAAATTTTAAAAAAATACCAAAACTGTCCCTGAACTTGGGAAAAGTTTTAGCAAAAGAATAAGAATATCAGGGAATTTTTGTATATTATCTCTGCTTCACATTTGGTAATGAGGTAATAAAATTTATGCATTCATTATGAGAATGCATGCTAAAGACAGGCATTTTAATTTCTGCATAAGGAATGCACATAAAATTTTTCACAAATAGAGCTATAATTTAGAATAACAATTAGAATACATAAAAGTTCTTTTGGTTGTTTTTTCCTCATATTTTTTTCATCTTAATTAATTCAATACAAAAGAAGATTTAAAGCTCTGGTTAATTTGTTTTTCTCAGACTGAAGCACTTGTGTAAGCTACTTATTGCATAAAAATATGAGGGGGAGGTGAATTGAAGAAGCAATAATATTAATGCCCCCTTGATTTTCCTATTAAACATTTTTAAATAGATACTTGGATCTTCTAATTGCCAATATGAAACTATCTGAAGATTGTATATTCAGAGCTTCCTAACAGCTTTCTTTTTTCAAACTCTGACCATTTGATATCTCAGAGCAGTTTGCATAAAAATGTCATAGCATTCTTCTGAAAAAGTGAATACAGCCCTTGTGAACAAATTTATGAAGGTGTCTTGATGTTTAAAAAAGAAGATAAGAGACTTGGAAAATATTTAGATGGATTAAAAACGTATCTATGATTGAAGCCTAAAGAATGAAGAACAATAAACCCTTTAACTCATATTGAGTGTACTTTTCTTGCTCTTATCATAGTAAATAGTAAGCAGTAAATTAGTACTTCTGAATTTATTAAAAAATAAGTCAAGCTGTAATATATACCTAAATACCCCAGAAACCATTGTATATTTACATCCTCTGTTAATGTGTAAGGCAGAAATGTGTTCACACTCTTTCATAAAAATGTGAAGGATCTTCTTCAAAATAGCCATGTTGGTTGCATAAAGAAATATGTAATTTATAGAACAGATAATGATTTTTATTGATTTAAATTCAGTGATAAAAAACCAAACTATGGTAACTATACCGTTACCTTTCCTCAAAATGATGGTCATTCTTTCAATACTTGCATCACTTTGCAAATGATATCTGGATCGGTTTTACAGGGCCAGAGACTTTATTGAGCTCATTGTTGAAAAAGTAAATAACACATAAGTAAAGGAGATTGAGGGCTCCTTTTTTTTAAAAATTTTTTTTCCATTTCTCAGTCCATCTACTTTTCACGGGTGTTTTGCACATTTTTAATTTTCTTCCCCCTGGTACCAGGGTGATAATTTTTAACCTGAAAACAACTATCTTCTGATATATTCCACTTGACACAATGAAACCATCTTCAAGATAATAGATTGTATGTTGAGCTAGTCATTACCTGCAAGCATGTAGCAAATGTGGGAGTGTCATTGCTAAATTGATTGGAGGTCACCCAAGAAATCTGCTGCTGAGTGTGCTTTCTGACCACATTGCATAAAGGTGTGGTGGACAGAAATTCTGAGAAACTGTCAGATAACATGAAGAGAAGGTCACGTGACATTAATAGAAGTATAAAAATAAGCAGAGGAAAACTACTGAAATTAGGCTGTGCACTTGATCCAATGCAAAGGATTGCAAAAGGATGTATTATAACTACATCTAGTAAAGTATAACTTCAGTTTCCATCATGTATTAAAAGCTCCAGATACAGTGAAAGTAGAAAAGATCAGATGTGTAGTGTTAATGTTACTGTATTTTGGGTTTGATATTGCAATATAAAGCAGCTTTTCAATGTCATACTGTTGTGAAGTTGATGGCTTTAGAACTCCTTAGTGCCATGAGATAGAACTGTTAAGATTTGTAGGTGTGGGGTTTTTTTTATGTGACAACAGATACAAAGTTTGTGTGGAGAAAAAAAGGAGTTTATCTGAGTGTTGAACTATATCACTTTGTAGAGAAAGATCTATATACACTTAATTCTCTTATAGTTTGAGTTGATTTTCCAAGTACAGCAAAATAAAATCAGAAGTTTTTTTTACAACTTATAATTTCACTTTTTTATTTTCCTATACTTTTTTTTTCCAGTTCCACAAGACATCCTTGTAATCTTTAATTTATGGTTTCTTAAGTTGTTAATGCAAGAGATTTATAAGGTACTAATGAAAAAAATAAAAATTTTGGTTGGGAGGGAGCATTATAACAAGAATTACATATTTCTCAATTAAAAACCCACAATTTTTAAAAGTTTATTTTATTCTATTTTACCTTTTATTTGTTAAAAAGTGCATCAATCTGCAAGGTAAAGATGCTGACTTGTGAAATTACAGAATTAAGTACAATATAAGTATGATTTAATGGAATATAAGTATTAGGCATGCATATATGTACTTTTCACTAATATAAATTATTTTAGAAGAACAATATGCTGTGAGAAGCCTGCCATATGTTTCTCCAATAAAATTAACCCCAAAGTCACATTACAAGTAAGCAACACCAAGTTGGAAGATTGTAAGCCTTATTTGAAGATATGTGGTCACAGCACCAAGCCTGACAGAGTTCAAGAAGCATTTGAATGATACTCTTGGGCACATGGTGTGAGTCCTAGGGATGATCCTTCGCAGGGCTAAGGGTTGGACTAGATGATCCTTGTGGGTCCCTTCAAAATCAGCAGATTCTGTGATTTATGGGTTTATTCATACTATACTAGGAAGTTATTTCATTCTTTTCAGGGAAGTAAATGACTTTGAAGTTTGCTCTGTGCCACTGAACATAACACAGGTTTTATCACCAACTTCAGTGAAAAAAAACAAAAGAAAAGAAACACAACAAAAAAACCATCCACAGCCTTGTTGATATTCCTATGTCTTCTCTTCCATTCCACCCTGTACAGTCTCTCTTTGTATGCCTATTATATAGTTGAATTAATCATGGCTAGGCTTCGCGAACGAAGATTTGGGAAGGGCTCTACCCATTTTTCATGCAAGCGCGTTGGTGGCTAAAAAGGCCAATACGAGAAAGGCAAGTCCGGTTGCAAAAGACACAGCAGAAAGACTCCTTAGATGGTATATTCTGCAAGGTTCGATTCTTTCTGCGTTGTCTTTTCTCCTCAAGAGTGATCCTGCGTGCCTTCTCAAAAGCATCAGCAGCGTTATAAATGGTCTGTCTCCAGGCCTCCCGATTAGAGGCCAGAGTGGACCAGTTATGGTGATCAATATGCCCGAGGCTGAGTTGTTGCTTCAGGGAGTCCTTGTATCTTTTCTTTGGAGCTCCTCTCTTGCGGCAGCCAGTGGCAAGTTCACCATAGAGCAGGATCTTAGGGAGGCGGTGGTCCTTCATCCTAGAGATGTGCCCTGCCCAACGCAGTTGCGTTCTCAGGAGCATGGCCTCAATACTTGTGATTGCTGCCTGTTCGAGAACAGATGTATTGGTCACATAGTCTGACCAATGGATGTTAAGGATTGTACGGAGGCAGCGTTGATGGAAGCGTTCTAGGAGACGCAGGTGGTGGCGGTAGATGACCCATGATTCGGAACCATATAAAAGAGTAGACAGCACTATGGCTCTGTAAACACTGATCTTGGTGCTTTTCTTCAAGTGTTTATTACGCCAAACTCGTTTATGGAGTTTTCCAAAAGCACTGTATGCCTTCGCTAACCTATTGTCTATCTCCCCATCAATCTTACCATCTGAGGAGATGAGGCTGCCTAGGTAATTAAACTGTTGGACTGAATTGAGTTCTGACTGGCCGATGGTGATGTGGGGACGGTGGGGGACTTCCTGAGGTGCAGGCTGATGGAGAACTTCAGTCTTCTTTAAGCTGACTTCCAGCCCAAAGAGCTCAGCAGCCTCTGCAAAGCAGGATGTTAAACGCTGCAGAGCTGCTTCTGTGTGGGCAACAAGGGCGGCGTCATCAGCATAGAGCAGCTCCCGGACAAGATGGTTTAGGGTCTTAGTATGGGCCTTCAGTCGCCTTAGGTTGAATAGGCTTCCATCAGTACGATATCGAATGTAGATACCGTCCTGATCATCGAGGTCTGCCGAGGCCCTTTGAAGCATCATACTGAAAAAGACTGTGAATAGGGTAGGAGCGAGAACGCAGCCTTGTTTCACACCATTCTTTATTAGAAAGGGCTCAGAAAGTGTGTTGCCATATCTGACTTGGCCGTGCTGATCCTCATGAAGTGAGATGATCATTTTAAGGAACTTGGGGGGACAACCTAAACGTTCCAAAATCTGCCAAAGACCTTTTCTGCTCACAGTATCGAAAGCCTTGGTGAGGTCGACAAAGGTTACATAGAGACCTTTGTTCTGTTCCCTACACTTCTCTTGCAGTTGTCTGAGAACAAATATCATGTCTGTGGTGCTCCTGTTGGCTCTGAAGCCACACTGACTTTCAGGTAGAATTTCTTCTGCTATAGCGGGTATTAGTCTGTTCAGGAGTATTCTTGCCAAGATTTTGCCAGCAATGGAGAGCAGAGTAATACCACGGTAATTTGAACAGTCTGATTTAGTACCTTTCTTCTTATACAAGGTGATGATGACTGCATCACGAAGGTCTGAAGGTAGTTCGCCTAGTTCCCAACAGCGCACCACAAGCTCATGAAATTTAGCATGGAGTGCAAGGCCCCCATGTTTCCAGACTTCAGGTGGAATTCCATCAACCCCAGCTGCCTTGCCGATTTTCACCTGCTGTATGGCCTTGAGGGTTTCTCCTAAAGTGGGGGCAGTATCCAATTCGTATTTCACTGGTTGTTGTGTGATGGACTGAATTGCTGAGTCTTGTACTACACGGTTGGTACTGAAAAGAGTCTGAAAGTGTTCAGACCATCTATTCAGAATGGAGGTTTGATCTGTCAGAAGCGTTTGACCATCTGCACTGAGTAGTGGGCTTTGGACTTGGTATGTAGGCCCGTATGCTGTTTTCAGGGCCTCATAGAATCCTTTGTGATCCCCTGTATCTGCACATAGTTGAGTTTTTGCAGCTAGATCGGTCCACCATTTGTTCTGGATGTCACGGAGTTTCTGTTGAATTAATAGAATTTTAAAAAAATATGTTTCTAATACTGTAATGTTCAGGTCCCTGAGATGTTCAGTCACGTAGACTAATCCTTCTTTTCTTCACTTTTACTGTAGACTTATTTATGTAGAACTATAATTATTTTAAAAAATATCTTTTGATACTGCATGTTTTGTAAATACCAAGTAAATAAGTTTGCATGTGTTACCAACCCTTTTTTTTTAGGCTGCCTGGAATTGAAAGAAGATACCATTGAAAATCTTCTAGCAGCTGCCTGCCTCCTCCAGCTTCCTCAAGTAGTAGAGGTTTGCTGCCATTTTCTAATGAAGCTTTTGCACCCATCCAACTGTTTGGGAATACGAGCATTTGCTGATGCACAAGGATGCACAGAGCTTATGAAGGTGGCTCACAACTACACCATGGTAAGACAATTTTGGAATATCTAAATTATAATCTTGTGAATCCTATATATCCTCTATAAGTAAAAATACCTTTTTTTGGTTTTGGCTTGAAATTATTCTGTACTTCCATGGAACTTTATTCATAAGTGGTCCTTTTGAAATCATAGAAATGGCGATTCCTATGAAGGTTAATTCTCATAACTTCAATTCCTAGTGAAGAATTAACCTTCTATGATGGATGCACTTTATGCTAGGTCAGAACAGTATATGTCTTATTTAGATACATGATCACATACAGGTAAGAATAGTAAGAGTGTATGTAAATCATCAAAATACTTTTTAATCCCTTCCTTTTAGTTTAGCTTTAGGAAAGCTTTGTAATTGTCATTGTAGTGCATAGGAACAATATCAGGAGAAGTTTTGTTGGGTTGTGGGGTTTTTTTAATCAAGGATTATCCCTTCCTTTAGTCATCTGTGAAGTAGATTAAGACAAAGACTTTTAGAATTAAGGAATTTTATCTGATAATAGTTAAAATTTTTCAAGTTTTATCTGACAGTGGAGGTATGGTATTAATACTAAAAATTAATCAGAATCAATGAAGCAAAATATGCTACTTATTCAGAAATTAAATCATATTGGTAGCCATTTAATTCTTCATGCTTTGACAAAATTAAAAACATCTGGCTCATGAAATTAAACTTGCAGAACAAGTAGATTATTTATCATTTCTGAGAAATAATGGTCCCTTAAGATCTATACTGAAATTATTATTGAAGTAATAGAGCACATTTCATTGAATCTACTTCTCTTGTTAAACAGTTATGTCCTTATTTTTTTATTCTTTACAATAGCTAATAACATGTTGTATTCCACAGATTTAACTGTGTTCTCTACCACTGCAGTTCAGGTAGTTATACCCATCTTGCACTTCTTGAGCTTAGTTCTGTGGTTTCTCTGTATTTAGGCATTTAAATTGTAGTTTTCCAGATCCAAGCTAGTCAGTTTAACCTTCATCTGTCAGTGGAGAGAAATAAGGTGTCAGAGCAGCATTCATCTGATCTACTTTGGAATGAGATTGCATTAGAATTGAACAGATACGTTTTGAAATAATTCAATCTTTTTATGATTTTTTTTATATTTGTAGATTACTTTCATATTTTCAGATTTATTTTGGTTTTTTGTGAGTGAAAAGCAGTATAATGAAAAATATAAAAAATAGACAAAAACATTGATTTTAAAAAAATCTTTTTATTCTTTAAAACAACTTACTGAAATATTTTTTGGGTGAATGAAATTACTCATTATAATACATTTGAAGACTTGTGACTAATACATATCTGACATATCACAAGGTCCACAAAGATCTGTGCCCATTTCTGAGATATTAGGTATATAATCTATTATTCTTTTTAATGCTCAGATCTAAAATCTGAATTATGTGTAATGGGGAAATCATCAACAAAAGATGGCAGATCCAAAATGAAGTCAGTTGTAATTAATAAGCGAGCTCTGATTTAACTGCAATGGCATTTGCAAGCATGCGCAATAGTCATACATTCTCTTCACGTGAAAAACAAATACATCTAATCAGCAGTGAAATTAGAATATTTTTTTCTGACCCAGTGAAAACATAACTCTAACAGATAAGCTTCATAGTGCATGACATTTTCATAGGCATCATGTTACTTCATTTAGGTGTGAGTCAGCTCACATCTATTTGACTTACTGTTTTGTGTTAAAGGGTGCGGAAGACCAGTTGGGAGTGGGGAAAGAGTGCCTTACTGCCTATCTTGAGTACAGCACTCTCAATTGGGGGAATCTACATACGAGTTTTTCCTGCATAGCCAGGAAAAACTTCAACAGTGCAGGGAAGATACCTTGGGGAGGGTGATAGAGGAACAGCAGAATCTTTGGATGTGAAGAAGGGATAGAAAAGTGAGGAGCACAGGCAAAGAGCAGATGCATCGTCTCTGAGGTGACAGAAACCATTATTTTTTCCTTCAGGCTGCAGGAAATTAGTATGGACTGTGATAAGAGCAAACATTACGTAGAGAAAGAGGGAATTTGTTAACAAACTCCTCCTATCTTATGCAAAGGATTTGAGGGGAAACCCTCTTTAAAAACATGATGGAAAAATCACATTTCTTTTTTAAAAAGTTCTTGTTCTTTCAAAAGAACTTTAAGGCCCTTTCTTTAAAGCTTTTAAGAGTACTTTCTTTAAGAGTTGCAAGTGACGTATCTCAAATTCTTGTTCTGTGAATCCTCTTCCAAGGTGTCATGACAAAAGCTTGTTGTGAATAGGAAGCAATAGTACTTCCTTAACTGGCATACTGTGAATTGTTTGCTTGTAAAAATTTACCTATTCTTTGAAAGCTGTAAAAAATAAATAGCTTAGGAAGTTTCTGGTATGCAAGCAGACTAACATATTCATGAATGCAGCTTTCAAAGTTTCAGGGTTTCAGCTTTCAAAAGAGAAAATAATTTTTGTCTTTGAAAATGTGAAACATGAAACAAGTGAATTGAATTTTCCTTAGCTTACTGTCTTAAATATTTACTTAAATTATGTATCATATTAAGTGTGGAATTGTTAGGAAATTGACATCTCTGATGTTAAAAGCACTTAGTGGGAGAAAACTTGGGTGAATGGGGAGCTCTGACAGCATTTGAGAGAACTCTAACAGCTTTTGAACAGTGAAATAATACTATGATTATGAATGCAGTTTTCCAAATCATTAGAAAGATTGAGTTACTTTCAGGATATTTAGCACTGTATTGCCAAAATATTTTAATAATATATCAGTTCATTAAATAGGGATTTATAACTGACTGACTGAATTGCCAGTTCTAGAATGCTAGTCTTCATAGCTTTTTTTAATAGAGTACAAATAACAAAGCTAAATGGAGTAGATATAAGGATCCCCAAAGTAAAGAAAAATGAGGGTAATGACTGAAATTGTCTGCTTTTTGTCTTGCTCTTTACATCTACTAATAAATCTACATTAAGCACAAGAAATTCCTTTTGACCCCATTGTATGTCTCTTCAACATTGTAGCCAAGAACTGTCAAAACCAAAAATAATACTCTTTATTCAACTAACCATAATTTATTTCTAATCAAATAGGCCTGACCAGAAATAAAAAGTGCTGTACCATAATGTTTTTTGAGATAAAAATACTCAAAGAAATAATAGTTCTACACTGGTGGGAAATGGAGAGCAAGACAAAGTTTTTCAAATAATGTTGCAAAAATAGATTTATAGGTGTAGCTTATTCAATCGAATGTGTAATAATTTTAATATATGATTCAAATCTCATCTTTGAATAATTTTGCTTCATAGTTAGTTACATAGCTGAAAATAAATATTCATTGATTCATTAAAAAAAGAAGTAATAAAACTACAGCTCTGTAGCTGCATTGTACCTGGCACATGTCTTACAGCTTTTCTCCACCAGTTCCTTTTAAGTAGAAAGTCATTCGCAGTTGTCTTCACAACAGCATTTTAATGAAAATCAATATATTTTCATGGAAATGGTTTGCTTCATTGAATCTCCATAAATGTTTTAATTTTCATTTTTCAAAAGAAATTTCCTTGCCTAGTGTCCAACTTGATATAAGTTCTAAATTACACTGTTGTTCATGAAACAGAAAAAAGAAATTATATATATATAGTCAACTTGCTTTGTGCATTCACATAACTTGTTACAAGGGCAAGACATTTGAGCTTGGAAATTTCTTTATATTGAAGAAGAAATAGCTTCTAAAGAGCAGACAACTGAAATTAAGAAGCCTGTTGACTTCAGGAGATATATCGTTTCCAACACTTACTTTCTGTCGTATTGAATAGCTTCAATTTCCTTCAACTATGAAATCTGTGGAAGCAATGAATACAAATTTTTGTTTTCATAGTTGTCAGAGGTATGTCGAGAACTAATTCAAATGTGACAATTTTTTTTCAAAATGTAGTCATTGCTCAGCATGAAGAAAGTATCTAATGGAAGTAAAAATCCTTCACTGTACAGTTATATGTCCCTTCCCATGAGCAGAGTTATAATATCCCTGGTATTTACTGGGATATTTAGATTCAGTATCAAATATCAAATTATTATTTTGAAATTCAAAATCTAAGAGAGGAATATAAGAATAGCAGTGAAGGAAAATCAGATAACATTTGAAAAATCTTTAGAAAATACACTTGCCATATAGAAAATTATGAGGTTGATGGAAGAAAAGAGGAAGGTAGACTTCATAAAAAATTAGAGAACAATTAAAGTTGGAGACTTCTATGTTTGCATTCCCTGTGCTTTTTAGAAATGGAACTTAGATAGCAATGTTTTACATGAAAACATTAGGAGGAAGAAGTTAATAATAAGATCAAAAATGTAAATTTTCATTGGTTTCTTTTTTAGGCACATCAGATTTAATGTGGTTTGTTTTATTTCTGAGGTATGAAATCGTCCTGCCAGTGTTTTATTGTGTGATTTTTAATTTTTAATTTTTTTTATTTTTAAAGAATCTGCTAATTTAAATGGCAACAAATATTCATGTCTCTTGATTCAAGACTTCTGTACTTCTTAATTACAATCTGGGTTGTTACCAGCTTGTCAGTTTCTGAAAACTTTCAATCTGCATCTCCATATGTCTGATAAGTTTAATTTTCTAATTTACTGCCAGTTACATGATAATAGAGTGAATTGCATGTGTGATGTCTTTTTTTTTTTTTAAAGGCAGCAAAATAGAATATATCAATTAGTTAAAGCAAATGATTTTTTTCTGGCAAGCATTTTTAGTGATAGATCTTTATTCTTCTAGTTAAAAGGGATTTCATATATAAGTAAGCTAACCTGTAAAGTCCACAATTTATTAACTTGGCATACTTGTCAGAAATTGCAGTCATACCATATGGGCTTTTCTGTCTCTAGAAAACAGTAAACTCTAATTCAAAATTGTTATGGTCACCTTGTTGAGATGTAACTATTTTTAGAGTATATGATGTTTTAAAATAGACTCTATTTTGAACCACTGTATGTTTATTGGTAAAAGTCTGTAATAGACCATGCTAGATTAAAGGACTCTGTGGCTTTAATGTACCATTAACCCTTCTCATAACAATTACTTTTCTACTTTGGTAAATATCAAGAGAGGAAAAGTAAGTCTTATTTTTCCTTAAAAAGATAATTGCAGTTTGGTTTTAAAGCATGGGAAATTATAAAAAAAAATTATTCATATTTGGTATGGTTTTGAATATAAATGTAATTTGTTTTCTGTCCCCCAATAAGGACCATGGTTCTGCTTCTGTTATGATGTATAGATAGTGCTTAGAAATTGAGTGTTACATTCCAAGATAGGGTACCAGTTTCCTCATCTCATTATTATGCCATTTGATTGAAGCCTGATTGCTTCCAACAGAAACCTGAGATACTTTGTAGATAGAACTATTAAATCTGTCAGTGCTTCACCTCTCAGGAAACTTCACTTAAACCTCAGTGATCACTTTGCATCTTGAAACTGCAGTTGGAGAGTTGAAATGATAGAGCTTGTTCTACATTTTTATTTCATCATATTTCAAGACGAATTACTAAACATAAACTTGTAAAATCTTCAAATTACTTTGATGCACTGAGCAGGAGAATGGCCATAAGTAAAAATTTCTGAATGACATAAATGAGTAAAGTGATTGATGTGTCTGTAACCCAGTCATAATGTTAGCAATATAAAGGACCCTAACATATATTACAGTTCCAAGCATGGGAGATGCAGAATGTTTGCAAATGGTAGAAGGTGTTTAGCTTCTCACAGATGCAGTTCTGTGCTTCACACTACAAGGGTCATTAGTCCTGGCACAGCAAAACATTATTCAAACCTAATTATAAGCACTTAAGTAATCTCAGTGACATTGGACTCTTTAACTTACTGAGAATCCTGATTATACTACAGATGGAGCAACCATTTCATTTACGTGAAGTGTATGCCTTATGCAAATTTTGTAATGATCTTTTATGGTGAAGAGCTTCAGTGATCATGTTATTAGTTATGTTTATTATCTAAGTTACAAAATTTCGTGGTTAAAGCTTGGTGGGGTGAGTGGGTAAGGAGGGATATATAAAACCTTTACTATCCAGTTGCATTTACAATAGCTCATCCTGAATATTCTGAAATATTGTAGTGTTACTCCATATTCAAATTAAGGAAAATATTATTGAGATACTGATAGATGGTGATAACAGTCATTGAGTTGTGGTTGCACATTCAGACATTGGGGTTTATTTCAGTGTTAATATGACTTTAACTAAGGTCAGGTAGCAAGTGAGGCAAGAAAACTTCCTAATACTGAAATTTAACAGTTCTTCAGTGTCGTGGTAAGACTGGTATTCTCCAATTTTTTAGTGTTCCCACTAAATCAATCCAAACCATGTGCTGCTCGCTCACTCCCCCCTCATCCTCCCCGTCCCCCTGTGGTGGGCTGGAGAGGAGAATTGGAAACAGAAAAGGTAAAGATCATGGATTAAGAACAATTTGCTGCAAACAGCAGTGAAATAAGACAATGAACAGTAACAGCAACAATACTAATGACAAAGTGTACAAGAAAGAGGTGAACAATTCACATGCTCACCACGGGGGAAAAACGCCAACAATACCTGACCCCTCCCACCACCATGCTACCCAATCCAGAAAGGAATTCTTCCAAAGTCCCCAGAAAATGACTTGAGGTGTTATAGAATACCCTCAGGGTCCTAGCCACATGCCCTCTTCTGGCTACTGCAAAAATTAACCCTGTCCTGGACAGAACCAGGACATTTAGCATATGCTGCTTAACTTTTTATGTACAGGGTCATCAGTTGGCTTTCCACTATTTAATATACCTGACCAGATGCTACTCAATAGACACTGATCAGATAACAGCTTTATTAACTTCATATTATACTTTCTTTTGACCACTTTGACCTCCTTATCATCACATTGATAACATATGGATAAATATATAATGAGATGCATGGAAGGCTGACTGGATAGACAGGCTCAGAGACTTGTGATCTGTAGTAAAAAGTTCAGCCAGTAAATAGTGATGTTCCTCACAAATTATTTCTGGGTCCAGTACTACCTAGAAACTTTAATAATTATCTAGATGATAGGATGGAGTTCTCAGCAAGTTTGCAGATGTCATGAAACTGGCAGGGAGAGACGATCAATATGTTTGAAGACAAGGCTGCTATTTAGAAAGCATGCTGGAGCAATGGGCTGAAAGCATAAAATCATAGAATCAGTAAAGTTGGAAATGACCTCCATGGAAATGACCTCCAGTCAAGTCCAGGCTTTGACTGAATACCACCATACCAACTAAACCATATCACAAAGTGACAATGTACTTCTTTTTTGAACACTTCCAGGGATAGTGACTCCACCAGTTCATTGAGGAGCCTGTTCCAATGCTTAACCAGTGAAGAAATTTTTCCTAATATCCAACCTGAACCTTGAGGCTGTTTCCCTCCTCTTGTCCTATTGCTAGTTGCCTGGGAGAAGAAGCCAAACCCCACCTCAACACAAGCTCCTTTCAGATAGTTGCAGAGAGGAATAATGTCTCCCCTGAGCTTCCTTTTCACCAGGCTAAACCTCTCTCCAGAGCTTTCCTACCCTCCTGCACTCCTGCCCAACTTTTTGTTGCCTGCAAACTGACTGAGGCTGCACTTGATGTCCTTGTCCAGATCATTAATAAAGGTATTAAACAGGACTGGTCCCATAACAGAAACATTGTGAAGTTCACCAAAGGGAAATGCAAAGTCCTGCTATCTGGGGACAAGTAACCCGATGCACTGGTAAAGGCTAGGGAGCAACTGTCTAAGAAGCAGCCCTGCAGAAAAGGACACCAAGTTGAATGTAAGCCAGCAATGTACCATGGCAATGAGAAGGCCATCAGCATCCTGGGGTGTATTAGTGAGAATGAAAAAGTTGAAGAAGGTGATCCTTCCCTGTTTGGCACCCATGAGACCAAATACAAAGTGCTGTGTCTCCTTTGGTGTTCCTTAGTACAAAAGAGACATGGATATACTGGAGTTAGTCCAGTGGAGGTCAGCATGCTAATTGGATGCTGGAACACATAGCACATGAGTGAAGTCTGGGGAAGCTGGGCCAATGAACCTGGTATACTGAGGGAGATGTTACTACTCTCTGCATCTACATGACTGGGGGATACAGACAAGAAGGTGCCACAGTGTTGTTGGAAGTGCAGACTGATAGGCAACAGACACAAATTAGACTACAGAAAATCCCAATTGGATTTTAAGATTTTTTAAAAAACAATTGGAGTAGTTAAATGCTAGGAAAACAACAACCAATTGAATTTTTGGGATCTGTTCTTGACTGAATATGTTGCTGAGTACCCTGACCTAGTTGAAACATATACTGAGCAGGGAGTATGAATAGATGAGGTCACTTTGAACTAAAATTATTCTATGAGGCTTTGACATATATTTCCTGTACATTTTCAGTGGTCTCAGGAATGAACTGTGTATCCAGGGATGACGTGAAACAAAAGTTCAGATATTTTTTTATTTTTTTAGTTTTACATTTCAAGCACTGTGAAACAGATGGGTTTACCAGAGCTAGCATTTAATTGGCTTTTATTAGCAATAAGCTATTGGTAGCATTTTAGCAACAAGTTAAGAGTAACACATTGAAATTTTAAAACATTCTGCAATTTTCTTATGCTCATGGCAATAGCTTGAAGCAAAAAGTTTAATTATATTTCCACTTGAAATGACTCCTAGATCTACATAGAATGGTAATTAAAGAAAACAGATCCCTATTTAACCACTTAAATTCTGATTTTTAAAGTTTTTATTTTGATACTCCAACTGTTTGTGGGGTTTTTTTTTGTTTGGAGTTTTTTTTGGTTTTTTGGGGGGGGTTTTGGTTTTGGTTGGTTGGTTGGTTTTGGAGGGTTTTTTTGTATGATCCTTTCCCTCTCTGGCATCCCTTTGACAAGTAAAATTAAGTTGAAAATACTCCAAAGAAACCATAATAATTGAAATAAATGATGTTACCAGAGATACAGAGATTAAAAAGAAAAACATTTTGGAACTGCCTGTATAAATTATGCCTGATGGGGAAGTATATTTTTTGAGGTTTAACACTTGCCTTTTTAAAGCCACACTAGTGACACCCAAAAGTGAACGTCTGCAATGCTGCAAACACAAACAAAAGTCCTAAAATGCTTGCAACTTTCAAACAAACCACAAAATTTGATCTTTACATACAAAACTAAACTTAGACTAGGTTATTTCTCTCAATAGGATGACTTCCTTAAAATATTTCAGTGTTTTGGTTTTTTTTAAATCATGACATATAACTGTTATGAGTATTATTATGACCCTTATTACCTATGTCTTTTTCTTTTTTTTCTTCTTCTTCTTTTCTTCTTTAAGATGAAATTTTTCTTCACAGGTCACTTTTCTCACTCAGTATTTTTAAGATTCTTGTTTGAAAGTAATAATCAGCACTTGGCACTTTTTTTTAAGTTCTCCTTAGTACAGCTGTTACATAGCACATTACAGTACCACTCCATCAAGACACAGTAGGAGAAGAGGAAGGTAAGAGCATTTCAAGAACTAGCAAATGGACAGCAAGATAATTAATAGAAAATAGAAAAGACAACTGCTGATAGTAAAATGCTGTGAAATCTACAGGAAAATAGTTAAGCAAATAGTCTATAGTGAATTAATCGCAATTTGATGGCTTCTTAATCATCAGGAATTTCAATTTTGTTGCCTAAATGCCACATTAAAAAGGTTTGTATGGCAGAATGTTGTATTAATCCTAGAGAGTGCTGGTCTGAAAAGTAGCACTCTAAGATGAACAATTCAACAGTTCCTGTGGTTTTAATTTGTTTTTCAAGTTTTTTCTAGTTCCAGAAACCTAAATATTCACCAGCAATTCACCAGCAATATCCCATTAAACTAATATTTACTATGCTTCAGAGTGCTATCAGAAGTAGAATTGTGTATTAAGGGTACTCTGATGCGTCTCTTCTTCATCATATGGTTATTGTTTGTCTTTGAGGTCAGCAGATGTACATCTCAATCTCTCAAGTGAAGAATATATCAATTTATAAATTCTGCTTCATCTCACTGAACTGTAGGCAACAATAAATTACTGCCTTAAAAGGTAGCTCAGGATGAGCAGACTCTAAACCTGATGAACATTGGTGAGTACCTAAAATCAACATGAATCTGTTGATACATACAGAACTTCAAATAACATATTGAAAAAGCCTCCAAAGACAGTGAATTTTGGAGGATTTTCTTGGCATTCATGGAAAACAATGAAGATGAGAATCAAGGCAGATGAATTTTGTAGCTGTAAATTCAAACCTTTGAGTCTGCATACTAGTGTAACATCAAATACCTGAATTTTTTGCATGTCCCAGTACTGACGATAAACTTTCTTTCTTTGTTTTCATGAAAGAGCATCCAAGTGTGGATAAATACAAAACCCCTCAAGAGTACTTAGATTGTGTATGTAGAAAATTAGAAGTTGAGGGCTGAATTCTCTGAAAATGTAGTATGTATTGAAGTTCCAATTCAGGGGTACCAAGAAAGCATGACATAACCTTTGTGTTTTCTGTCTGCTATTCCCAATACTTTAGGATTGAGAAGAGGTACTTTTGGGTAGAAAGGTCACTAGTGATTTCTGTGGGCTTCTCCAATAATAAAGAATATAGCCTAACTGAAATATATAGCTGGTGGGAGGGGAAAAAGAGATAACATTGGACAGGATGATTGAACTGATGCTAACGTGGGGAACTCTGTTAGGAAAAACAGAGGAAGGGAAGATACAAGAACAAGACATGGTAGAAAATGAATCTTAGGCTATGATTGAGAAAGTAAACAGAAGAGTATATGGCCAGTAGAAATCTTACTCTCTAGAAACTCCATCACCAAGATTCTTGTCCCTAGTCATTGCTCTGCTTTCTGAAATCATCAGGGGCTCATATTCTTAAAATGACTTAAGAATATTCAGTCTGATCTTATCTGGCAATGATGTTTTCAGTATAAAGCAGGGCATTTCTCTGTTGACTAAGTCATAAAGAATTTGGTGTCATTCAAAAGTAAAGACAATGAAATCTCAAAGAATAGTATTTTTTTTGATATGTCAGTATTGGGGGGGGGGGAATTCAGAGTAGAGGTTAGCCCTACTCTTTCCTGAAGCAGTATGAAAAATTGAAACTTTACAGTTTTCTGTCTGTGTGTAGGGACCCTTCAATACAATAATGACAGATGTTAGAGAGTCATAATACAGAGATACTGGGAAAAAACATCACCTGCAAGTATTTCTTCCTAAGTGGACCCAGGGGGACAGAAGAGTTCATGTTCTGACTTGCACCATCTATATTAAAAAAAAATTCATTGTTAATAGACAAGACTTTGGTCTTTCCATTTCATTGACATGTTACTCCATCCTGAGCCTTAAAATATGCTGACTCACATTTAGAACACTTTTTGTGGTATTACAAACTTTCAGAAAGTTTTTCTGTCGTGGGAACATCACAACCTTGTGCTAATAAGGAGTTGGATGACTGGATATAATGAGCTGAGTTAGGTGACTGGATATAATGATGTGTGGCTGACAATACAAAGCAAAGATGGACTGAGGTAAGCCTTGGTACAGCAAGGAAGAGAAGAACAAAACCTGAAGCTGACAGAAAGTTACATCATATCATCATGGATTGATTTTATTGGTGGCCTGTGTGACAGCTCCTCAGGAATAGAGACTGGGACCAGAAGGGCAGAGGAAGGGGGATATTGTTGTGCAGGCATCCAACACTGAGCTGCAGAAAGTGTTGCATTTCCCCAGGCTCCACTGTGCCAACTCAAATTTAGGGCCAGCTTCAGTAGCTGGAAGTGTGTGTGGGTTGTATGCGTGGGAGCGTGAAGTTTTTCCTGACACCGCTTACCCACTGGTTTGGTTCAGTTATTAAATTGAACTTTGCAGCATTACACTGTCTGGTACTCTTTCTTCCTGCCCCCTCCTCCTTGTCAACTGTTCATCATGTATTTCTTCCTTGGCACCAAGAAATAACATACCGTCTCATGTTGACTGGAAATCATCCTTACAAGAAATACATTTTTTTTTCTCTATGGAAGTATATAATGTAAAAACTGTTACATTTTTATAACTCATTTAGACTTAAAGGTGTTACAGACATCATAACAGATGATAGCTACAAAAGGGGACAATATAATATAAAAAAATTAAAATATTCTGAATCATTTCCTTTTATATAAAAATAAAAAAAGTGCATTTAAATCGTTGTAGAAATGCTCATCAGCTACATTGGATCTGCTTTTTTCATGTAACCTTTTCTGAAAAATAAACAATAAAACTATACAGCACCAATAAGGTGTGCTTTTTATATGATCAACATCTAAAATGCATGAGGCTAGACCAAGAAATACAGCTATATCTAATGAATTATGTAATTTCATTTTTTACATCTCGCTGTCTTTCACAATATGATTAACTTCTTTCACTTTTCTCTCCTCCTTCTTCTCTCTTCCTCCCTCTGTCTCTTCTGCTCTCTCCTCCTGCTTCCACCTTCCCTTTGTCCCTTTCCTCTCCTTCCCTCTTTCTCTTCTTGCTTTCCTGCTTTCACACTCTGCCTTCTTGCTACCTGCTTTCCTTCTTTCTTTCCTTTCCTCCTTTCCTCCTCTTTAATTTCCACTCTTTACTGTCTTTCCATATGTGCTGTATGGATACTTCACCCCTTGGTCACTTAAAGTAGACACACACCTTAATAGTTGTCTGTAGCAATTCTGTGCTACACAGTGACTGTGTAATGGAAAACTTAAAATTAAGCTGGAAAGTCAGCAAATATAGAGAAATCAAAAAAGGATTACCAGAAATGACAACAAATGTTAGATTCACTCTCCAGGTACACTGCTCATTCATTGAATCCTCTCCTTTTCTTCTGCTCTTTATGGCACGTTTTAATTACCTCCATAAATTTAATGACTATTTCAAATGAAATCAGAGGGATTTTTCAGGTATCACTCAAGACTAATCATGGTTTCTTTGGGGATTTTCTGGGCAAGTATTGATCTTCATCATTGTTTGCAACTTGTAAACTTAAAAACAAATAGTATTATAACCAAGTGTTAAGTTACTGGATCTCCCCATTATATAATAATTATACTATAATGATATATTTTTGTAATATATTGGATGTGTATATATATTATATATTGTATATTAAATATACATTATGGTATATTGTATATTCAATTATATCAATATATAATTATGTACTTGTCTGATATATAAGCTATAATATATATAGTTATAATGTTCAATGTAATGTAATTATAAAGGCCTTGGTGCTGTGTAAGCACTGCTCAGCAATAATGAAAACATCCCTGTGTTATCAATGTTGTTTTCAGCATAAATCTAAAAAAAAAGTCTCATACGAACTACTGTGAAGAAATATAGCTCTATCCCTGACAAAATCAGTGCAACCAAGAAGTTGGTTTCTAACTGTAAATGAGAAATTGGTGGACCTCAACACTTAAAACATTCGTAAAAACATTTCTCAAATTTTCTGAAAATGTAACCAATGCTGACGTGGAATGAAAGCAGTAGTTATATCTGTTGCAAGTATCAAAATTTTCTAGGTTATGGCAAACTTCTATCAGTTAGAGATAGCTGGCATTCCTCTAGGTAGAGAAGACTTTTTTCAATTAACAATTATTGCTGATCCCCACTCCGATATCTGGAGATTCTGTCTTTTTTTATTATCAGACTTGTCTTATCACTTTATGATCCCCTTTATATGCGACCCCACTTTTGTAACATCCAGTGTACTTGCAGCCTAGCAGAAAAGGACAACTATTCCTTAGAATAAGATGAACAACTCAAAAATTAAAAGAAAGAAAAGAAGGAAGGAAAGAAGGGAAGAAGGAAAAATGTCTTTATTTGAGTGATTCCTTTAAATAACTTCTAATCTTTTGAAATTGCATTTCCAAAAGCCTGTCTGAAGATGACTGCTTCTGAATTACTTCAGGTATTAAAACATGCTTCAAAATAAGAAGAATCAGTTTCTTCTTAGAAAGAAATAGCCTTACTTGATTTTGTGATCATTATTGCATCTAGTACTTTAAAAGGTATTTAGAGTAGCAAAAAATAATCTAACTTAAACTGAAATAATTTTGTTAGAGTCATTAAAGCTAATGCTCATTTATACCAGCTGGCAAACACATATACTTGTAGAATCTCCCTGTTAAGATTGTTTCACCTTTCTTTAGGAGTATTGTATATTCCTTCATGATTCTTCTTATATTTTATCTTTATTTGTAACCCCTGAAATTATTTGTTCAAAATGGTGCCATATTAACATCACACTTGATGTTAACCTGTTTAGCTAGCGTGCTTTACAGATTAGAGCACATTGGTATAATCTGAGTGTCTTCCTTAAGGAAAACATTACCAAGAGCTAGATGTAGAGCATTGTTTGGACATTTCTTGGGGCTTTTATGTGGGATAAAATAGTTTGGGAAATCTGTCACTTAGCACTGATATTGCTAAAAAAAAAGACTTGTAAGGATATTCTGTAGCACTGAAGTGCCCATAATAAAAGACTGGCAGTTGACTCAAGGCTAAATATGGTTTTCTTCAGTAATTACTCAAAAATACTCATGCTACCGAAAATTAGACTCAATATCAAATAGCTGCATTTCATTCTCCTCTATACCAGTGTTCTGGAACACTGAAATTTTCAACACCAGTATGAATCTGTAGTTACTAAGCTTTCATTTTCTTGACTAAAAATTTTAGTGCTCAACAAAAAAGTGTAAGTGTATTTAATTTTTTTTTTCCAGCTGTTCATGTTTGTTGTCAATATTTCTATTTCATTCATGGAACTCCCTCTGGTGGATTATTTAAAATATGAACATGCAATCTCTAAAGAATGTGGCTCTAGAGGCTAATTTTATGACTTTCAGTACTAAGAATATTTCAGTTCGCATTTTATATTTTATATTTTACATAGATATTATTTATCTTGATAGTGGTTGTATTACTTACCTTTAAAGTAATTCTCAGAGTACATCTGAGTTTTTTTGCCCATCTGTAATGTTGGTATCCTCTACCATGCAAAGGAAAGTTTACTAAAAAAAAACCAACACAAAACACAACAACAACAAAAAAAACCCAAACCCAAACAAAACCCAGTTCTAATAAATTGAACGATCTAAAGTTTATCAGTGATACCAGGATTGGCAGGGCAGTCATGAGAAACACCAACCATGGAGAACTACCTGCACTGGTTACTTAACACTATTTTTTAATATGCCCACAAGTGAGTGGGCATATACCCTAGAGCAAAAAGATGAAAATGAAGGGTCTGAATTTGAAATGAAACTCTGAGCAAGAAGGACCAAGAGAAGAATGCTACGGCACAGGAAACTGTAATGGACAAGATGCCATAGTGATATGTAATTATTTATGTACTCATGTTAAGACAGAGCAGTTAATTAGACGAGTTTTTAGTTCATATGTGAAACTTGATTTTTTATAGGTAGCAACAAGCTGATTATCGTGCACATCTTCCACAGGTATGAGAAGATATGGCTTATTCATTCAAGAAAGGAAGTGAAAAGTAGTAATGGTAAATGGAGTGGCAGTCAGGAAAATAATAAGGATTAGCACTTATAAAAGAGGTTCTGATAGACTGAAAAGGGAAGAATATTAGAATAGAGAAAAGTGTCTGTTAGAGACCAGCAGAACTAGATTTGTAAATAGATGCTGTTGTCTTTCAAGTTGTAAAAGTGAGAGATATTACAAGGGATTGTCATTGTGGAAGATTTGAAGATGTAAAAATGTAGTAAGTAAATATTTCTAATAAAAGTAAGGGCTAGTAATTTCTGGATGCCAGGTTTCTTTACTAAACAGTTACTAAGCCAAAATAAATTCATGACGTCATGACGTCACGACTTGAGAGTATCATTGAAAAACTGGTTGTCAAAAATAAAACTGATTCATGTGATGATGAACAAACTTTACTTAAAATGAAGGATGAAGAAACCGTGGGTAGCACTTAACAATCTTGATTGCAAAAGCTAAAACAATTATTATAATAAATTAGTCAGCTTCACCAAATAGATTAAGAACTAAGATATGGAGGAGATATAGATCTTTAAAATCAAAGGTATAAAATAAACTTAGGTATAAAACTACCTAGATTTGTATTTCCAAAAAGAGGAAAAAAGCTTTTAGAGAGGATCCTCACCAAATAAATGCCTGACTCAAACACAAACCCACAAAAACAACTTGGAAATAAGATAAGAAAATACATGTAATGGAAAAAAATCAGTGTAGAAAAAATAACAATCAGTAAATACAGACATGCAGTGGGAAGCAGCAAGAGCAGATTTAAATTATTTATTTTGAACAAATACAAAAAAACCCCCCCACAACAACTTAGAGGATTTTAATTGCTAAATCTAGAGAATAACGTTGTTAATTGCAGTGCAATAGTGAGAGAATTTACCAATAATTATGTAAACGTCATAAAACTTAACAGAAACCTGAACTTACTTTTAATAATTACACTGATTTCAAACATGTAGACCATAACAGGATGTGCTTAAAAGAAAACTGAAATTCTTGAAAGGAAATTTATCACAATTAAGATGAAGGTAAAACTCAGAGTCCAAAATTTATGTTACTGATACACGTGCATGTATATGTCTTTGCACATATATATTTCTTCACATGTCATATACATATTTGGAATAGATAAAAAACCCTCTTCTGTGTCAGTGTGGTACTGTGACAAAAAAAGGGCTTATCTTTAGATGCAACAGTGGATTTTTGCATATTTTGTGTAATCCTCATGTTACCTTTTCTAAAGAGCACTTGACATTTGGAAGGTGTGAAAAAGGAAGACACACTGGATTATAGGACAAGAGAAAATGTCTTGCAATAAATACCTTAGAGTGCTCAGGCTGTTTCAGCTTATTAAAAAGAAGAGAAGGCGAGGTACTTGATGACAGTGTATCTCCACAGGGAGAAACTACTGTGAACTAAAGAGCTCTTTAATCTAGTTGAGAAACCTTCACAAGAGCCAATTCAGTTTAGATGGATTGGAAATAAGGTACACTTTTCCTTCAACAGGATTGCGTAAACACTGGAACAAACTGGGATAGCTGCAGATAAAAGCATTGAATTCTCCATCTCTAGATATTGTCATCTCAAGATTGAATACATTTGAATAAAATTTAGATAAAGCAGAAATTATCCTGTCAGAGGGTAATTGGTGAACTGTATATGCAGAATATATTTGATATATATAAAAATTAGATTAATGATCTAACTGGTCGTCTTGGCTTTAATTCTAAATATCTATGTCATGCTAGTCTGTTTTTTTCCTTTTTAGTGCTTGATATGTCCTGTTAAAAAGGTGCAACTGAGGAGCAGGCTGCCATTTTGTTAAGTCACAAATACTGAAAACTGAGTAAAGTGGAACTGTGTGGGACAAAGGCTAAATTCTGCTTAACAGGTAACTCAGCAGGGAGAACATTTTGGAGTTTAGGGTGTCATTAGAGAAATTTTGCTAAACAAGGAATCCACAGTATCAGGAAGGGTAGGAAATTCCTTTGCTCAGGAGGAAGCAGATAGTCAGCTGTTTTGCTTTTATTAATGTCTTTATAATAGTCTATCTGGAGCTGAAAAGCACTGTAGAAAATGAGACATTAGACCAGCAAAATGTACTCCTATTTCTAATATGTTTAAATAAGTGACTTGACATTAAAAAAATCAATACAAGCCACACCTAATTTTCAGTTTTCCTTGCAAACATAATAAAACAAATAGTACTTCACCCATGAATTCATACTTACACCACTGCACACTTGATATTCACCTTTTAAAATTCAGAATATAAATGAAAAGCAAGAGTTAGCTTGTATGACTTGGTTATATTAATGTTAGTTGCCTAGTCTAAGCTTGATGTTCAAGCTTCCTCTGTCATCAGTGAAGAAATAGAAGGTTCTCCAAAGGGCATTTAAATGCCATCTATCTTCAGTCTCAGGGCAACAATAGCTACTCAGAGATCAACTGTGAAAGACTTCTTTTTCTTGTTTAAGAAATAAATCTGAATTTCTTACTCATTGATTCACATTTTTAACATTACCCCAAAATCTTTCATCTAGGTATTGTGGACCTTTTTTTTCTTCCTGGAAACAACAAAAAAATAGTTCAGATATTTTTAAGAATGAATATAGACAATTTTATATAAACTCCATTGGTGACCAGTTACTAGTTAGATGTAGCCCCATCACTATAACTGTTTGAGTCCACTGTTTAGATTGTTGCGTACATGTAGAAATCCTAAGCATCAAAGACAGGCTTCTGAATTGTGCTCCAGGGACCATATATTTTAGAAGGTGTCAGAGTATTTAAATTCTTTTTAGTGGTTTCAGATTTCAGTGGAAAAGGTGATCTTTTCAAACAAAAGCATTAAATTCCAGTGGTGCATACAGACCCACATGAACAAGGATAATTACTCAATTTTCACTAGTTCAGTAAGCAGTGATTTCTTATTTGCTATAATGATTTAATATTTATTCAGCACATATATTCATTTTGTTAGGGAGCAGGTTGTAATTTCACTCATTCATTTCTTTCACAATAGAAAAACTCTTGTGGATTGATTTAAGAGAAGTGAGATATAAATGCTGTCATGTATAATACATTTTCTTCATTGATTAACCTTAGAACAAAAAATATCCTTTTCATTTCCATTATATATCCATTATATATATCTCTATGCAACATAAACACAGATGTTAGCCAATACTTAGAATAAAATAAACCTGGAAAATGTACAATTATTTTATGTTTCTTTTCTTCTTATTAACAAGTCGTCTTTTTTTCTGTATGACAATGTTAAATGCTTTATAATTATGCAAATTTTATCTAACAGGTTTCTAGCATGCTGGAGATCAGAGACACCTAGGTTGGGAAACCTTTAGGAAGGAGACATAAGGGTTTATTTACCTACTGAATGCATGAGACAAAACATTGTTCATTAGTTCAAGTTAATGTAGATTTATTAGATAAACGTAAACAAGAACTCATTTCCTAGTTGTTCATTTTCATAACTTCCTTTCTTACCTTTTAGACTGTGATCTGTTTTAGGTGGTGCTGCTTCAATGTGATTGCACTACCAAAATATTTTATTTTTACTTTGCCCGGTGTTTATTTAGTTCTCATTTCTGAATTGACACCAAATGGCATTTTAATTTATTCAGATTTGTAAAGTATTCTGTGCAAGATTAAGGGTGCTAATTTGTAAGTAGAGAAATGCTGTTCAATTTTTTTTTTCATTTAACTAATTATTTTTATTATGGAAACAAACTGCAGTCATGGAGCAGAGCTTAATCTTTTGTGTCCACTGGAATATTTTATCGTCTTTAGAAAAAGGAGTCTAAGTACTTCCACCTTATTCTGTGACTACACCTTAGTTAAATTATTAATTTTGAAAAGTACTCTTTGTGAGGTCACAGGATTTTTTTAATTTCTATTTTTATTTCAGTTCAGGAATTAGTTAATTTAGTCTATATATTTTTGAGAAATTAATAATGAAAATCTGTATCAAACTTAAATCATCTTTCTGAACCTTCTCTCATCAGTGCATTTCCATCAATGTCTGTTATTTTTTACTTTTTACATCTGTGTTAGAATTCTGTAGTCTTCCTTACTTGCAATGAGTTACCTAGACAAGGCGGCCCAAGAAATTAATCTGACATGTTTTATAAAATAGATCCTATCAAAAAGACATGATATTAAAAATCAAAATATTTTTCACCTATATTAAATGTATTAATTTGAAGTCCTGTTAATTCTGGCATGTTATTTTAAACTTCTTATGATTGAAATTTATCTTTCTAAATACAGGGTTTCACAGGCACACTGTACCTTTTGACATAAGTAGTGGTGTTCTTATGTACTGATGATTAATAGAATTGCAGAGAATCTTTTCCATTTGTGAAACTGTGGTACATGGGGGCCTTTTATGTATCACTTTCTATTGCAATTAAGGAGTTGAAGTAGGATTTCTGTTTATGGTTGTTAACTTAAAAAAAATTGAAGTTATTTAAATAAGCAGAATATATTTGGTTAAATCTGCAGTTTCTCAAAACCAAATTGTGTCAATGGCAGTCATGGTTTAGGATAGCCTAGTGCAAAGTCTTAAATAGGTCTAGACTTGTCAGGTTTTTTTATTGTTGTCAGAGCAACGTTTTACGCTTAACAGCAATATAATTTTTCAGAAGATGAAGTGCTGTGCACTGCTAATATAAATAAGAGAAACGTTCCCCCCTTCAAACACTTTCAGCAGTTATATCTAGCCAGTGTAGCTGCTGTTGCAATACGGTTAAACAAAGTACAGAAAAACTTTACGATGCTGCTATTACAGTCAGGCAGGTAAGGAAATTGCTTTTTCCCAAAATACAAGGGTTAATGAGAATTAATAGTTTCACTTGTGTTTCATTAAAGACTTTCCTACAGGTAGTATAGTGTAATTCCCTGCTTCTGTATCCTACACAGAATTAGGTTTTTAAGACTTTTAGTTAATGGTTCAAAACTGTTGATCAGACAATTATATCCATTCAATTTTCTTAATTTTTCAGTCTGTGCCAAGAAGGTGCTGATACCTCATTACCCCCCATATATTTAATTTATACGGAAGACCTCTTAGTTGGCATACAGTAATATTGTAGTTTGCTATGAAAAAATTCAAGCTAAGTCAAAATCTCAGGTGTTTTATGTTGTTTATTGTTGGATTTTCTGTAGTTTTTTTGGGAGAGAGTTGTTTGTTCTTTCTTTGCTTTCACCTGGAGTGCTGTGAATTTTCTGGAATGCTTCCAAAGGTTAATCAGTGTTCCTGTTTCACATGTTGGCAAAATATACCAGTTTTGATTTAACAAAAAGATATTATACAGGTCTTTATGTTGTCAAATGCAGAGTAGCACACAGTCTACAGACAATCTGAATGACATGCAGCCCAGTCAATACTATCAGTTTTTAACTGTTAAGGCTCACTACTGAAATTATTAAAAGATTTTCTTCTGATGAAGTTTTGTGCTGCATCTATATAAAGACTAACCATATACTCAATTGCATTAGCCAGCAGATTGAAGGATATTATTATTCTCCTCTACCCAGGACTCATGATGCCTTAACTGGAATGCATTTTCCAGCTAGTGTCATTTCAATTGATGAGCAAATTGAACCAGCTATGAAGCTGAAACAGGAAGCACGTAATATATCAAGAGAACCTGAGGGGGCATTCATGAAGAAAAGAAAGCTAAGGGAGACAGTATTTTCAGTTTCCTATCAGGGGTTGTAGAAAGATAAGATCATTCTTTTCTTGAAGATTCACAATGAGAGGACATCAGGCACCTGTCCCAAGTTGCAGTTTTCAAGTGAAAAACATTTCTTCACAGTGAGAGTAGTACTCATTGTAGCAGTTTTATCTGAGAGTCTGTGCAATCTCTGTGCTTGGAAATATTCCAATCTAGACTCATCAAGGCTGTGAGCATCCTGTTTCATCAGTCAACCTGATGCATGAAGTCTAAATTTGCTACATTTCACTGCTGCACAATCAAGGGAAAATGTTATAGTCACGTAATATTCAGATGTAATTATTTGTGACATTCTGCAATTTTCAATTTTCTGTAGAATTTTCATGAGATAGAGCTATCAGTCAGATCAGATTCAAAACCCTGTGGTGGAATGTCTTCAGTATATGTTTATACATATTCATGCACATATACACATTCACCTGTGTATGTCTAAATACATTTGTTGCATTACTGACCAAATTCTAGTTACGAAAAACACCATTTAATCAATAATACCCGTAATTTTGGACTTGCTGTTCATATCATTGAAATGAAGATAATTTAAAAGAAATGTGGAAATTCTTGTAAATTATGACTGAATAGTGTCCTCTAGACAGCTACTTTATAAACTAAGCATATTCTGCAGATGACCTTATGTTCAGAGAAATAAAAAAAGGAAGTTTTATTTTATATCTATGGCTCAAAAAGCCAAAACTCTCAACCTAGGAGTGTAACTGTAAATTCTGTTGTGTTACTATGGTACAGTCCTGTAATGGGCTTACTGTGGAGTTAATAAGTAGTGTTTCACACAGAAATCAAACTATATATTTAGAAGTTAACAACTTGTACATGCAATCTCTCCGAAAAAAGAAAACTGTCAAAACTGTGAAAATCACTAGCTATTATGAAACATTTGCTTCTACTTGGAGCTGGACCTCTGACAAGATTGTATCCATTATTCTTTTGCTTTTCATAAACACTGAACACACTGATAGTTTTGATTCTAAACATGAGCCATGTACTGACACATAGAGCAAGAACTAAAAGTATTGCTAAACTTCTCTGCTGTAGTATTGAGGATCAGTATTTTAGAGACATACAACCTTTTTCTTTAAGCCAGTTTAATTCAGCTGTAAAACCTATAAAAAGTTCATTCTGATGGTTGTTAAGCTGCTTTGCTTAGGTTTAGACAAAAATCTGAGGTAGAGTTGTGAAATTCCTAGGGGAGTTTAAAACTTTATGTTAATTAGAATTTGATTATGATTTTTGAAAGGTATGATCTAAGAATTTATTCAGAAGTACACCTGAGAGTTTTCTTATTTGTAATGACTCTTCAAAACATATTGCCATGACTTTCTCATTGAAGTCATTGTCACAATGTGCATCCACAGAAAGGATTTTGCAAGTCTCTTTTTAAACAGTTGTGTTTTTCTTATTACAAATTTCATACATATCAGCATAGATTAATGAATTCTGTAGAATAAGTTCCTGAATTAAAATATACCTTTTTTTTTTTTTTTACTTTTTGGTAGATAAATTGCCTTTGAATATGTACTAAACATATATTCTCAACAGTATTAGCACTCTTAATCTGTTATATACATCAGGACCTCTGAGATGTATTGCAATTGACTTATTTATTGGTATATATTGACTTATTTACTCGGTAAATACCTATTCCTTTTAAGAAGTGATACCAGAATATATTTTGAAAATGCATTACATAATTCAGTACCTCTTAAAGATCTCTGTCAGGTACCTGCTGGGAAAAGTAAGTTCATCATGGCTAGGCTTCGTGAACGAAGGTTTGGGAAAGGCTCTATCCACATTTTTTACAAGCACACTGGTGGCTAATAAGGCCAATACAAGATAGACATGTCCGGTTGCAAAAGGCACAGCAGAAAGACTCCTTAGGTGGTATATTCCACAAGACATGGTTCTTTCTGCATTGTCTTTTCTCCTCGTGAGTGACCCTGCGTGCTTTCTCAAAGGAAACAGCAGCGTTATAGATGGTGTGTCTCCAGGCCTCCCGATTGGAGGCCAGAGCAGACCAGTTATGTTGATCAATATGACCGAGGCTGAGATGTTGTTTCAGGGAGTCCTTGTATCTTTTCTTCGAGGCTCCTCTCTTGCGGCAGCCAGTGGCAAGTTCACTATAAAGCATGATCTTAGGGAGGCGGTGGTCCTTCATCCTTGAGACGTGTCCTGCCCAGCACAGCTGTGTTCTCAGCAACATGGCCTTGATACTTGTGATTGCTGCTTGTTCTAGAACAGGGAAAAGTAAGTATATGAAAATATAGATACTTTGACTTTTTTTTTTTTTTTCATTCAGGGTGTCCCTGTACAATGTGCAGAATAATATCTCCTGCTGTCTGGTTTTATGTTTAACTAAAACTGAGAGGGGACAAGAGCAGCCAGAGATTATCAACACTTTCAGCTTTTCATTAAAATTCAATGGTAACTGAAAATTTCCTTATTTTAAATAAGGTTTTATTTACTAAGTACTTTCTCAGTAAGAAGAATTAAAAAAAAATTGTGCTTGGGAGAAAGCGAGAAGTATGAAATATCAGTATTTATTTTACCTTTATCTTATTCTTGCTCCTATTTCTACTCTTCCTGTATTTCTTTTGTAAGCGAAGCAGCCTACATAACGTGGTATGTTGCAATGGATATTACTTCCAAGCCTGAGCCTTGCTTCCTAGCTCAGAGAGACTTTTTCTTAGTGTTGCTCACAGGATAAAAATGTGCTGTTAGGTTATACTATGTGTATATTCTGTGTTCATGTGCTGAGGCAAATTAGCAAATTTAAGTTGAAATGCAAATACCCCAAAGTTATTTGGAGGAGGGATTGCTCTGTGATGCAAAGATGGGAAAGCACAGAACTCAAAGGCATATAGCACAAGTGCATCACATTTAGTTCATTGAGTGGACCCACTTTAGTCTAATTGCTAATCTGTTCTGCACTCTCCATGCCACTATCTTCTTTCCATAGGAATTAAAGCAGTTAAACCTAAATCTTTTTTGATCCTCTTTTTTTGTTGTTGTTCACTGACTTAGTAGGGCTGCCATTAGAAAGGGTTTAAAATCCAATGACGATACATGATCTAAGATTTGAAAATTTTAATATCCCATCATTTGTCTTGATTGATTAGTCAGTCCAGTATCTATGGCAAAAATGTTGATGAACAGAAATATGTTCAAAATCATCTTCACAGGGAGTGGACTAAATAGTGTTCATGAACACTTAGAATATTTTCTTGGGAACTGATGAAATTAATTAATTCAAAGTGAGGTTTTTCTTATGGCCTAAAATTTCTCAGGTACATATTTGAATTATTAAACTGTTTGAAACACAGACATCATACTACTGGTGCCCCATATTTTGTGGCTTCTCTTCCACAGAAGATTTGTACTCCAAGGTCCACAGAGCCATACACCAATTAGCTTGATTTCCAAATAAATTGATTAAACTGTAATAAAGGAGAACAAGTATAAAGATGGATTTAAAAAATGGAAAAGAAGTGAAAGAAATTTTGGTAAGGCAAACCCCATATTGCAATTCTATTTTGCGCTGTGTACTTACATTTAGAAAAGTCCTTTGATAAGTCTGTGATTAGCAACTCTTAAAGAAACATGTGGTCCACAGTTAGGAATAAAAGGATGAAAATGAATATACAGGTGTCACAGTGTAAAAAGTTACCAATAATAATCAAAGGGGATGTATGATGTGAATCACTCAATTAAACATTCTAATGAATTGTATGGAAAAAGAGCAAATTATGAAATCAAATGGCCTTGTGGACAGTAAAAATTACTAAGGATAGTAAAAGCCACAGACTGTCTCTAAGAAGTTGCAAAAAGATCTTGTAATCGTAAGCATATAATGCCAAATAAAATCAAATAGCAATAAGTTAAAAATAATGGAGCTGGAAAATCATCTGTATACATTTAATGATGGGATCTCAACTGGCTATCTTTATCAGAGAGGGAAAAAATACGAGCAACTTTTATTTTTTGGGTTCTGCTGTCTGCTTATGAGAATGTTTTCTGAGCACACAGAGTGGTTGCAAAAGAAGTGGAGCTCCAAGGAGCATTAGAAAAGGAACAGAGGATAAAACAGGAAACACAAAGTCTTACTGTGCTCCGTGGTTTTTGTTTGCACCTTTCATACTGCATGTAGCTCTAGTTATCTAATCTCACAAAGAATATATGAAAATTAAAAATCACTGAAAAAAGGATCAGTGATGACTGCATCTAAGTAGATGTGTGAGTACGTTCTACAGAGTAATCTTCTGCCGTCCAGTTCAAATAAAAATCCTACAGCTTAGGTTTTCCTTTTCATGGGAAGAAGCTTGTGAGGTGAGGCTGGTGAGTGTACATCTCTCCTTGGATTACTGTGAGTAAAGACATGTTGGAATGGCACTTCCACGGCATTCTGTTTAGTTTTAGCTAAGGATAATCATGGAATAATAATCAAAAATGTGAGGAAGACTCCTCATAAGAAAAGGGATGTTTTGGGGGGGGGGGGTTGGGTTTTTTGGCAGTGGGGGAGTTACAACTGCTGGAGAAGCTGTAATGGACACTTCAGACATGAATGGCATAAAAAGAGAAAGTAGGATATTATTTTCCTCAATTCAAGAACTGAGCTTCATCAAATCTATTTCAGCAACAGATTTAAAAGTAAAGAAAAAGAAAAGGAAATATTTGCCTTTTACAGGCATGTGCTTAAACTCTATAGTGGACTGCAAGGGATTCTAGGAAGATAAAACCTAAATAGATTCAAACTGCTATTAAATAAATTGAAGTCCAAAAAGGTCTTCTAAACATCTCATACAGGAAATCCGTAAAATCACAAATTCCAAAATCTATGATACACAGACAAGATAGAACATTCAGCATTTAAACTTCCTCTAATCATTGTCAAAATTACATCTGGTCACTGGTCACAGATGCACCTCTTCTTGCTCTAAACCCATACAGCTCTTTTTGTGTCCCATGAACACTTAAGCACTGAGTATCACCTAGGTACCTAAATTCTGTGCAAGACTTTATCAGCTATCAATAAGCTTATCTCAATAAACATCATAATTTTAAATGCTATGAGTACCTTCTAAAGCATAAGGGAATCAGGAGTTCCATTCCTAAAAGTTGAGCAAATCCCCATGTTATTTCAAATTCTTCATTTTAAAGAAAGAATGTTTATATCTCCATTCTACTCTGTTAGGCAGCATAATTTCAGGTGTAAATGTCATCTACTAGTGTTCTGTTTATTTCTAGAAAAAAAATTATATATTCATTTGTGCCAGGTCCTGCACTTGGGTCACAACAATCTCATTCAGCAGTCTTGAGAAAGAGTGGCTGGAAAGCTGCCTGGCAGAAAAGGACCTGTGGATGCTGGTCAACAGCTGCTGAATATGAGCCAGCAGTGTGCCCAGGTGCACATGCCATGTGCATGATGCAATGGCATTCTGACCTGTATCAGAAGTAGTAGTGCCAACAGGACTAGGGCATTGATTGTCCCTCTATACTCAGCGTGGGTGAGGCCGTACTTGGAATACTGTGTTTAGTTTTGAGGCCCTCAATACAAAGACACTGAAGTGCTGAGGTGTGTCCACAGAAAGGCAAAAAAGCTGGTGAAGCATCAGGAGCACAAGTCTTGTGAGGAGCATGTGAGGAAAATAGGGTTATTTAGCCTGGAAAAAAGGAGGCTCAGGGAGGACCTTATCACAATCTACAACTACCTGAAAGGAGGTTGCTGTGAGGAGGGGATCCGTCTCTTTCCAAGGTAAAAAGGGATGGAGCAAGAGGAAATGGCCTCAAGTTGCAGAAGGGAAGGTTTAGATTAAATATTACAAAAAATTTCTTCACTGAAAGAGCAGTCAAGTATTGAAATAAGCTGCCCAGGTAAGTGGCAGAATCATCATCCCTGAAAGTGTTCAAAAGATGTGTGGATGTGGCACTTGGGCATATGGTTTAGTGGTAACAATTGGACTCAGTGATTTTAGAGGTCTTTTCCAACCTTAGCAGTTCTGTATTTCTATGAACTTGAACACAAGCTAATGAAAAAGGCCATCAAAACAACCAACAATGAGACACAATTATGAAGTTCTCTTTACTTCCTTCCCCTCCCTAATAAAGAATTTATCCTAAGAAATGAATGCATATCACAGTTAGTTGCAGCATAACATTTGATGTTAACATACAGTCTTGGAGAGAATGAAACAAAGTGTCTGTTCCTTCCAAATTTCTAATTTCCAAAGCACCAATAAAACAAGACTAAACCGTCAGTTTAATTGGTACTATGTGCCGGATGACAAATGTTTTACAATTTCATTTCAATCTGAAATTTGGCTTTTGGGATTTACATAGTAGGTTACTATATTTTCACCATTAATTTAATAGTTTTTAAAGTGTTTTATCAAACAACTTAATGTGACAAATCTTCAGCAGCCTTGTATCTTGACAACCACTTAAAAGCTAAATACAGTGGTTTTTTTAGATTATAATATATACCATTATTATTAATATATACCATTATTTTTTTGGAAAGAGTGTAGAAATCACCATTGTTAATGGTCAGACATCTTTGTGTGAATCATTCTGTTTTGTGAAATACTGTGGAATACAAAACATTTCAATCATCTAGGAGAGGACCTATTTCAATTGACTTCATACCCTAACTGCTCCTTTAGCATTAATATGGATTTAATAATGTGCTTGAAGTTTTTAGGTGCTGTCAGAAGGTAATAACCATACGAGTATGGTTATTTCCCCTTTCAATTGAGAGGTGGTCCTTTCCCACAGTTCTTCTCATATTTTAATGTTTGTCTAATTTGAAATATATTCTCTTCTTTCATAGTAATTAAAATTCTCAGGAATGCTTCAGTTTGTGCTGGATGTTAGGTGAAAGGTGCATCAGAGTTTGACAATGAAAAACAGTGTGAGAGACAATGATTCAGGTACATAACTCAGGCATTTCCTGAACTTTGTATTTTCCATATGATGGGCTTTTTGTTTTCTATAATGCTCTTGGAAGGTATATGCTTTTTCAATATAGTGATTTGCTATAATTTAATCAGAAATGCTAAAGTGTTCTTATGTCCCTGCTATGATACTTCAAATATTTGGTTTCAGTTGAAATGAATACTGAATCTGAAATATTAATATAAACTACCATTTTTAAACACTTCCCTCAAACAAAACTAACTGAAACATACTCCAGCAACAGCATACCTGATGTTACACAAAATGCATATGCTTTGAGATGCATAATGAAGATAAAAGAAACTGTTTTTGCAAATCTTTTTAATGTGGAGAGTGATAGAGCAATGCGTTTTTCCTTTATGTTCTTGCAATTCCCTGTGGCTGCATTTTGATTTTAATGGCTAAGTAGGGTGAGGATAGGTTAGTGAATGATTATGAGATTACCAGTATATTTTAGGTGTTATCAAAAGAAAAAGTGTTAATGGTTAAGTATCTTGCTTTCACTCCTGATCATTACAATCTGGTGTTATAGGACACAGTACTGTGACTGAATTGTAAAAGCAAGGCCATAACCACTCAGCCTTTTTGAGTTATTAAAGATCCAAGAGATCATTTTGAGTTTTTAAGTTTTGGTACTAATGGGCTCATTAATCAGAGTAAGAAATTCATAATAAGAATCAGTATGTATGAGTGGAAAATGGACAAGTTCAAATGGGATATTAGACACACAGTCTAATGTTCAGATTGACTACTTCTGAAAGCTACTGCGAAAGAGGCAAATTATCCATCTCCAGACGTCTTTGAGATGATGCCTTTATAGGAAGCAATCTTCAGTGAATCAGATGTTATTAGGTTCAACAGAAGAGTAGCTGGATTGAAACAAAACTGAAAGGGATTCCAAGGCAGTTTCTTGCTTGGGGAAACTGTTCAACACAAAGCTGGGAGAAATGGCTGATACCCCAGGGTGCTGTGCAGCCCTTCAGAAGGACCTTGAAAGGTTGGAGAGATGAATAGAGAGGAACTGTCTGAAATTCAACAAGGGGAGATATAGGGTCCTACACCTGGGGAGTAATAACCACATGCACCAGTACAGGCTGTGGGCTGACCTGCTGGAAAGCAGCTCTGCGGAGAAGGACCTGGGGGTCCTGGCGGACAACAGCTCTCCATGAGCCAGCAGTGTGTCTTTGTGGCCAAGAAGGCCAACAGAATCCTGGAATGCATTAGGAAGGGCATTACCAGCAGGTCAAGGGAGGTGATCCTGCCCCTCTGCTCAGCCCTAGTGAGGCCACATCTGGAGTACTTTGTCCAGTTCTGGGCTCGTCAGTAAAAGAGAGACATGAAACTCCTGGAGTGGGTCCAGCAGAAGGCTATGGAGATGATTAAAGGACTGAAGCATCTCTCTTATGAGGAAAGGCTGAGGGAGATGGGACTGTTCAGCCTCAAGAAGAGATGACTGAGAGGGGACCACATCAATGTATAAGTATGCAAATGAAGAGTGTCAAGGGAATGGAGCCAGGCTCTTCTTGGTGGTGCCAAACAATAGGACAAGAGGCAATGGGCCTTTTTCATCAGTTTCTGATGAAAAAAGTTCCCCCTGAATACGAGGAAGAACTTTACTGTGTGGGTGACCGTGCATTGGAGCAGACTGCCCAGAGATGTTGTAGAGTCTCCCTCACTGGAGATATTAGTGAACCATACAGACACAGTCATGTGCAATGGGCTCTAGGATAACCCTGCTACCCTGCTTGAGCAGGGAGGGTGGACTTGGTGATCGTTTCAACCTTACCCATTCTCTGTTTCTGTGAAGCCACCTCGTGTAATCGCTTTTGTAAACTGCATCCTAAGTTATTACACTGGTTCTGATCAACCTGTTCCTGTCCTATCCACTGGAAATCTGTTCTAGAGCTTAATGCTTTAATAGCAAGATTACTTTTTTTTGTGATTTCCAGTTTTCTTTTAATCAAATTTGAGTTAGATGAGGTTCCTGATAAACTTGTTACCCTCCATTTTTCTTATTCCTTTTCTATACCTATAATCAATGTAGCCAAGACAAGTGCTCCATTAGGATATAAAAGTATGTGATCCTTTACATAAACCAAAATTATCATAAATCCAACAGTTATCAACATTGTTCTCCGAATGAGTCCAAACCACAGCAGTGCACCAGCTACTAAGAAGGAAATGAGCTCTATCACAGCCAAAAGCAGTACAGTAGGGAAAAAAGAAAAGTCATTCTAGGAGAGTAAGAAAGTGAGATTGCCATGATGAATACTTCCCCGGGGTGTTATAATTTAAACCTGGAAAATTGTCCTTCTGCTATCTACGTGAGAAGGGCTGCATTCCTGTTGTGTAAACAGCACAATTTAAAATGCTGGGGCAGCTCATATTTTCCATACTTGAGAAGTGCTGAGGGTAAATCTTATACAAGTAACGGCAAAAGAAGACAATCACCAGATTCAGTAAAAGTATGTATTCACACTATACAATACTACACCATTTTGACAGTTTGCACTGTGACTCTATATTTTTGCTCCTTTTAGCCTTTTCAGTCCAAAATGCATCTGGATGATTCACAGTGATGATCTGTTTTGCTATTTCCTTGAAATTGTGCTGAAAACCCTTCCAGTGGCAAATATATCAGTCTGGGCCTATTCACGTGACAGAAGACAAATATTCCAGTTTTTTAGGTCCAAATTTTAGGTCCCTTATTCTATTAACTTTATTTTGGAAGGGTAAATAATCATTAAAAAGACACCCCTCTCTCCCTACCCCCCCTCTCAAAAAAAAAGGTAGAATAATGAATAAAAAGAAAATTGATTTCCAGGCTGCTAGAGTTCTATTTTTCCTAGATACCATGCCAGGAGGAAAATGTTATGCATTCACTGAGGCTTAACACTGAGAAGTTTCAGGATTTGTAGGATACAGAATCTTCCAGAACAGCGTTGGAAGATTGTTTTAATCAGGGCAAGCAAGATGTCCTCATCCGTCTAGCAAGTTGTGTATTTTTTGTGTACAGGTTTAGGCTTCTTGAATCTTCTTAGATGTGAAAAAGAGTAGTGCAGGATGTGTGAGACAAGATCCTTCAGGAATAGAGGAAACAAAAATTAATCATACTGACACTGTATGAAAGTTTTAGCCAATTTATTGTGATAAACTGGCATATCAGCAAATATCTATGAACAACTGGTTCTGAACTACATTTAGATCATGAAATCCCACAATACCACATTGAATTAGACTATAGTATGGCTAATTCTACAGCCTCATATCCTAAAAGCAAATTATTTTTATTTTTAAAAATTAATTTAAAAGTTATGAGTAAAATATTTAGATTGTGGAAGTCTAACTTAGTTGTCTAGAAGTCTCTATTAAGATTTCTATATGCTGTGTGGGCTAGTGTCCATAGTCACAGTCTCTTCTATCCTCAACCTGCTGTCTGCTCTCCCCAAAAAGCAGCACTTGCTGGTCTCTCTTCCCACTTGACAAAGTTCAGAGGAGCATACACATATACATATGATTTCTTTCCACTATCTTTTGAACACTCTAGCCTTCTGTGATGGTGACATCAGGCTGGCATCTGGTGCTGGAAGAAACATATAGCTCTTTGGATTACGTAGGTCAGATGGAGCTCACTCTCAGATAACATCTGAGATTGGCTAGAGATTCAGGTTCCTAGATAGAATCTGGGATTTGGCTAGAGAACCAGACCATAAGCATATTAATAAATACTGGTCCTTTATCTAATGGGAGTTCAGGAACCTGAAAAGCCTATTCTTCTTAGGAAAGAAGTTACACAATAGGGCGGGAGGTGTAGTCTTGTATGATACGCAGCAGATATGGAAAACTGAGGATAAAAACAAGAGGATTGAATTCAATGTAACACACTGAAAAAGTCTGAGACTTGACCAAAATCAAAATTTGCTTCTATGTCTTTAGCACTTCAGGAAGTATACCATATGATTTAGATTGGAAATCACAGTCACTATTTATTAATTTATTTAGATGTTCTCATGAAAACTTAGTGTCTAAACTAAAACCTGTGTGGGCTTAAAATATTCATGAACATTAGTTATGTACTAATTAAGTGAAAGCCTAGTATCTGGATATCTTTTTTTTTCAGCATTAGTTTATGTGGTTTTCATTTTTGTATTGGTAAGGCCACAGCATCAAAATCACAAAAATGTAAAATATTTTAAATAGGACCCTTGCATCCAGAACAAAAAAAAATACTAAACATTTTACTTCCATGGCAACTCTGATGTAACAGGTTCTAAATAGCACTCTCAGAACATGATGTTGTTTTTCAACATATGAAATTATTTAATATTTTTCAGATTCTTCCTTACAACTGATACATGCTGATTAGTGAAATCAATGACATAAACATCAATGAGAACTAACTTTTGCAAGATAATTTAATTCCATGTGAAATAGTGATCATTACAAGTCAAGATTAAAAGAAAACAACCCTAATTCATTTGTATTAGTGACGTTTTTATAAAGATACATGCTATTAAATTTCATTTGGTAATAGTTTAATTTTATTATGGTCCTATGATGCACAATCTATTAGATACTCAACTGCTTGCTTGTCTACCTTTAAATACAGATATGTTTTGTTTATGTGGCTTTAGTGTTCTAGTACTTCGTGGTCATTTAATTCTAACCCTGTGTGCAACTGAAAAGGTTTAAAAGTGAAACAACTCTATCATGGAAATGCTATAACCCCATAGCAATGGTTATTGCATTGTCATTTTTGTGAAAGTGGAAGAGTAACACATAACTTTCTTCAAGCAGGTTCAGCGACTTTCATAATTTTTATTGTAAGTTACCTTTTCTGAATTAAAACCAAAAAACCACTACTCCACTTAATTACAACATTACAGCTTTTGCTGAAGGGAAAGACTAAGTGAATGACTCATGCAGAAGAGGCATTAGTTACAGCCCAGTTGGTCTTATGAGACTTATGGGACAGTGAAGACCAGATCTACAAAGCTTCTTGAGTATCAGAGACAAAAATTACAAGTCCTGGAAACTCATACAACTTTGTCACATAGCCTTGGGCATGCTTTAACGTTCAGCACCCTTACTCTTGTAATTAAGACTTATCAGCCCATGAGGACCTAAGCATTCCTGAAAGCATTTCACTAGAGCAGGATGAGAGGAAATAGCCTCAAATTGTGTCACGGTTGACATTGGATATTAGGAAAAATTTCTTCACTGAAAGGGTGGTCAAGCGTTGGAACAGTCTGCCCAGGAAAGTGGTGGAATGACCATCCCTGGAAGTGTTCAAAAAACATCTAAATGTGGTACTTAGGGACGTGGTTTAGTCGTGAAGATGGCTGTGTTAGGTTAATGATTGAAGTCAATGGTCTTAGGTCTTTTCCAGCCTTAATGACTGTATGATTTTATAACTGTACATCTCAATTCCTATCTTGCACCATAATTAGAATTTATTTAATTTATCCTGAAAATTTTAACGAGTAGATCACAGACATCTGTTGAATCCTGTTCCCTGAAGTGCAAAAATGAAGACTAGTCACATTAAAAAAAAAAAGGTGGATATTTTTCCACAATAAGCATAGGAGAAATTATTTCTGTTATTATAAAACAGCAAGCCATTGAAATATGCTTTGCTGCTCCAAAAGAAATTAACCTCAAGAAATAAAAATGTTATCTAGCAAGTTTTAAGCATTCAGTAGTCAATTTAGGAAATGCTAAGGACTTAAAGGAGAGAGTTTTTAGCTCTGAAGATCAAGAACTGGGATTTTATTGCTGCTATTTATGTATTTTATATACATATACATATATGAATATATATGTGTATATATATATACACACGCACAGAAGTTATATGATTATGTAAAGAATTTTTATTAAATGTAATTTTCTACAAAACTCATTCCTAAGTAACATGAAATTAGAGTCAGTGCACATGTTTGGAAGAAGAGATTTGAGCTTGTATATTTTGTCTAAAAACTTTGTTAATTCTACTTTCAGTCAATGGTCAATCAGTACAGAGGCTGGAATAAGTTCTTTTTAAGCATGTATACAAAGATAAAAATGATAAAAAATCTTAATAAAACCTAAAATTATTATTCTGAAGTTAGAGCTCCTTCTTTGAATGTTATTAAAGTTGCATGAGTTCATTAAATGTGTTCCACCATTACAATGCTTCTCTATAATATTAGGTCTTCGGATTAATATGCTATTGCAAACTTTGATGTTGGTTCCCATTAAGAAGTAGAGTTATATTTTTTTCATAATGAAATTTAATGTCAATTTAACCAGGTTTAATTAAACTTTGGCTTATAAATCATTTTATTGAGATGTGCAATTAAATTTTCTGAGTTTTATAGCTTTTTAATTAAAATTTATTAAGCCAACTTGTGGTTAAGTGCCTGCAAACTAGTTCCCTTACATTTCCAAGCTATCGTGCAATGTTCTAGTCACACAATTTATCTGGAGTTAGTAGATTAAAACACCGTTACATAAAAATCTATTTTTTTAGGGACGTATTGACATTTAATCAAGTAATTTAAAAAAGAACTGACTCATGTTTTAATCCAATTATCTCTTATGTTAAGATAATTTAAAAGCATGGTTAATACAGTCCATGACCAGGTGAACACCTTTGATTGTCTTTGTGTCAGCATCCTACTTTGGGTATATATGTAAAGTTAAAAAGTAACTCAATGAAAGTTAAGTTTTACATATAAAAGTATTTACATTCATAGTAATAAGCATAATTTTCAGCTTTATCTAATTTATTTTATCTGCACTTATGTATTTCATCTGTAATTACATTAGACATTTCAAGGAACTTCTGTCTATCATGATTTTGTCATGTCTATGTCTTCATTATTAATCTCTGCTACCTTATGTAAAATAATATACAGTTAATTTTTAATAAATTCTTTTAAGCAGTAAATTTCAAAAAATATGAAGTTGGTGAATTGAAATAGGAATTTCCGTCTATCGCATGGGATGAAGGAGGACAGCATGTGACACACTAGAACCAGAGTATAATTCTGATGTTATAAATCTTGCACCTTTTCTTCCTGCACTTGTTATAATGGCCCAGACCCAAACAAGCAATTATAGACAACATTGATTTGGATTTTGATATGCTAAGAACTGAATCAAGCGGGTGTAGCAGTCAAATATCCACTTCCCTCAGTTTTGATGTTCTTACACTTCATGACTGAAGTTTTGTCGTTCTTTCCCTGCTTCTTGTCTTACTCTCACAAAGTCTATCCAAAATTTATCTTTTATCTATTAGATGTTATAACTTGCTCTTTTTATTACTTTTTGCATTTTTTTGGTTTATATAAAAATAAGGTTTTTTTCATGTGCCTCCAGTCTACAACTACTTCACATTCATCTCGAAATTGTCTATGAATCAAGGATTTTCAATTTCTCCACGGAGATTAGGCACTTTAAAAAAAATGTTTGGAGAAAAATACCCTGCAAAACTGTGATTCTATTGTGTCCTGTTAATGTAGAGTAGGCAGTTCAGAGAGTGCTGAATTCAATCCTTAGTATTCAGTCAACTAAATGAAATTTTTTGTTTAGTTTGTAAGTTTTATGTAACTTATATAGTTTTTGTTTATTCTTTTTTGTATCAGCCAGGAAAAGGTTAATTTTATGCAGTAGCCTCGAGGGGGCATAGCTAAGAAACAGCGGTTATTCTGTACCACCTCAGGTCATTGCCGGGGGCAGGGCAAAGGGAATCTCTTGAGAGGAGAAGGGGTTCCATCAGTCAAGTGAATGAGGTGGAGGGAGCTGTCCAGTATTGTCTATTGTCAGGGGTGCGGGGGTGGGTGTTCCTTTCTTGTATCCTCTTTCATTAGTATTGTTGCTGTCACTGTTCATTTTCTTACCTCATTGCTGATTCCAGTAAATTGTTCTTATCTCAACCCCTGAGCTTTGCCCTTTGTGCCTCCAATTCTCCTCTTCAGCCTGCCCCAAGGAGGGGGGAGAGGGGAAAGGTAGGGGAGTAAGAGAGCAGCAAGTGGTTTGGAGAGTCTTGGTGGGAGCACTGAACTGTTGAGTACCATTCCTAAACCATGATGGTATTATAAATTTTAATACTGTGAGACCTTAATTGCTGTATACATTTTGAATGTTAACTGGATGTTAACAACCTCTTCTAAACAAGTTCAAGAAATAATGCTAAGTTCAGGTGTTGATCTTCCTCTCAACCTTGTCATGTATATAGACTGACATCACCTGGATATTGATAATATAACTGTATATGACTGACAAGTTTTTTAAGAAATAGATCAGACAGTGAAAAAATACATGAGAATGTAGTACATCCATATAAAGATTTACAATATATTGACCGTGTTGAATTACAACTGAATTTATAAAAATTTCAAACAATAGCCTTTACTAGTTCTGACAATTCTTAATTACAATATTACCATATAGTCTTGGTATTTTTCTCTGAATATATTTGTACATGAATTGCGACTACAGCTGTTGAACTCATGCGTGGTTTGTTTTTCTCATGAGCTGTAAGAATATGGCACGGCATACCCATGTCCATGTATGGCAGATACAGGCTAATTCTATGGTCTTATTAGCTTTAGCATCTGTTTTTATTTTCTGAAATATTACTGAATTACTGAATCTGAACTACTTTCTTCTTCTCAGGAGAATATAATGGAAGTTATAAGAAATCAAGAATTTTTACTTCTACCAGCTGAAGAGCTGCATAAACTTCTTGCTAGTGATGATGTGAATGTTCCTGATGAAGAGACCATTTTCCATGCCTTAATGATGTGGGTGAAGTATGATATGCAGAGGCGATGCAATGACCTAAGTATGCTACTTGCATATATCAGATTACCACTCCTTCCACCTCAGGTATTTTTACAGTTATGTAATAATAATAATAGTAATAGTAATAATAATAATAATAACAACATTGTTATTGTGTTATTGTGAAAACTGGCATCAGTTTATAATCTGCAACTGCTGAATACTCTGTGTGTTTAAAAGAAAACCTGTTCAGAATTAGAAAAAATTATTGATAGCCCTTAACCCTGAGTGATCTCAATAAATTTGAGGAATGGGCTAACAGACATGCAAGAAGGACAGAGTTGTGAAACTAAAGAGGAGCAACAGCAGATTTCATAGCATGCTAAGAATGATAGACAGAATAGTAAATATTCTCAGAAAAAAACCAACCAAACAAAAAAAATAATCAAACACATGGGACTTATGATGGATACCAGGCTGAGCATGAGTCAACAGTATGAATGAGGAAAACTGTATTTTGTTCTACAGCAGGAAAAATTCTGTCAGCAAGCCATATGAAGTTATTATTCACATAATACCTGGTACTGCTAAGTCTGCACCTGAAATATTGTTTCCAATTTTGCACGCCACAATTCACAAGGCATAGGAACAAATCGGAAGAGGTCCAGAGATGGGCTACCAAGATGGTATATCAGCTAGGAAAGGAGAAGCTGAAGAAGTGGTCTTGTTCAATCTAGTGAAGAGGAGGCTAAATGATGACCAAATAGCAACTTAAGACCTGAATTTGGTCATAGAACCAAATTCTTGAGAGCACCACAAAATGTAAGAAGAGGTAAACACCCCAACTTGTAGCATGGACAGTTCAGGTTGGACATGGCTTGAGGGGAATCACTTGGAATGCAGTGAGCAAATGCAGCTGTTTTTTCAAAGTCTAAGTGATCTTCTTCATTGAAGGTTTTCCTGAATTCCTAAATGCAGTGTTGGCACTAGCCCTGATTTGAGTGAGAAGTTTATCTAGTTGGCCACTGAGGTCCTTTAGATCTCCCTTCCTGTGAATGCTTCCATGAATCTGTGATTCAGGCTTCAGTTTCTTTTTTTTTTCAGACAACTAAATAGCAATTTTCTTTCATATTTCCATACTATCATTCTCCTTCCAGCTAGTGTACTGGGTCTGGCTGGAGTGGAATAAACTTTTTTTATGGCAGCCCATATGGTGCTGTGCTTTTCACTTATGGTTAAAACAGTGTTGGTAATACACATGTGTTTTGGCTATTGCTGAGCAGTGCTTATACAGCTCAGACGGTTGACTGGTTTTGTTTTGTTTTACATTCCAATATAAAATGTGCAAAGGAAACAGTCAAATATGACAATTTTTAAATGTTTCATTGTCAAAAATGAGCTCTTTATTTTTCAACATCTATGCCAATGGAGAAGGTCACACACGACACTATGCATAATTGCAGCGTTCAAAGTAGTTTGTTTTTTTTTAATCTGCCAACCACTTAAAAAACAGTATCTTAAGTTGTTCACACAGCATTCGCACCTCTAGCTCTTATTGTGTAGAATGATCATGAAAGCTTTGTTAGTTACTGGTCCCTGCACTAGTTCTGAATAATAATTTTCTTTATAATAACATAATTTTCTTTATTATTTATATATTTCTTTATAATTACTATCTTCAAGATCTACCAATAAGTTAATGAATTAAGTGAGGCTATTGGCGGTAGTCAGATGAAAGGAGTACAACTGTTTTGTCTGTTCTGTGAATTGCTGAAAATTATGAAAAAAAATAAAAAGTTTACTTTCCTTTTCAATAGTCTTATGTAAATTATCAGGTTATGTATGTATGTATGTGTGTGTAAGGTATGTAATGGTCTCATTCTTATCTAGGTTCCCTTTCTCATGAAAGGCTGGACCAGAAGATCTTTCAGAGTCACTTCCATCCTAGGCTGTTCTGTGGTTCTGTGATTCTGTGGTTCCGTGGTTTCACGGTATATAAAGTATCTGTTGAAACAACTTAGAGGCAAGATTTCAGACTGCTTTTATATTCATAAACTTTAAACCTGCTACAGATTCTAAATATATGGTTCACAAGTATAGCTGCATTTGTCCAATCAATAGAGATTTTACTACATCTAGACATGCCTTACTTTGCTTACCCCTGAACTGCTATTTGCATGTAAACCAGTGATCCAAAAATTACCAAGCTGTGTTTTAGCTCTTTATCCATAATGTTAAAGGCAATTCCTTATATAATTGTTGTCTCACATGATTGACACTTACGTATACACTACTAAAACAGTTGTGTTAACCTGAAAATTAATTCCATTGTGTACCTTTCAGAAAATTTCTCTATCATTTTCATTGCACTGAGAATTAACTGAAGAGCTCTCTGGAAAGAAGCCAGGTCAAAATTAGCAGCTAATGATTGAACCTTTGAGAAAAAAAGATTTGGGTTCCTCACTTTTGAATTCACTAAAAAAGATGAAGTCATAGACTGCAAAGATTATTAACAGTTTGGAAAGATTGTACTGAGATCCTCTTAAAATGAATGTTTAAATTTATAGCCTGAGTTTTCATGATACCTCATTTCAGTCTCCAGGTGCAGTAATTATGTTGGCAATGTAGTCAGACTTAAATAGTACGATATCAAACAATGTAATTCATAATTCAATAGCAGAATTATCAGAAGCTAAGCAGTATTAACATGTTAAAAGGAAAGTATCATGAAGATGAAAATGAAATAATAGAACCTGCCACGTTACCATAGAACTTTTTTGCTCCTTTCATTTGACTGTAACGATCTGCTAAACTTAAACAGTTTACATTTCTTCATTCAAGTCAAACTAAGAAAGATTGGTGGCTTGACCAATATAAGAAATTGTTTCACATTTAGTCACTTCCTTTCAATAGGCATTGCAGATATGTTGGTCCATACAGAGAACATATCTTAATTTGTGCTTATTTCACTTTCCTTGACTTACTGACAATAGTTTGTCTAATGCAGCTCAAGATGTCACCTGTCTTCTTTGAGACACAGGCACAGTGCTGGCTCCTGTTCTGACAAGCTGCTTTCCAGCTGGCTGGCCCCCAGCCTATATTAGTGCATGAACGTACATACATATACACATGGACATAAACATATACATTTATTTCCTTCTTTTATTGTAGAATGTTCTTATAAACCTTTTCCTTAAAGGTGAAATTCCACAGTTGTCTACCCTTGTCTGCACTTGAAGCTAAAACATTAACTTCTGGCCATGAAGGCAAACAGCGTAGAAGAGTTTATATCTATTCAGCTGTATTTTCCTTTTCTTTCTCTCTACCTTTTTCAAAACAGAATAGTTTCTTCTGTGTTTGTATTTCCTGTTCCCTGACTCAAGCTGTATCTAGAAACATTCAGTGCAATTCATCAGCATGTTTGAACCTCTGCCTATTTTGATTACTAATGATGTAATCACATTTACTAAGATGAAAAGCTGGTTTCTGCTGTTTGTCTATACATAGTGTAATGTATCTGTTAATGTTGAGTCTACAGCACGAGCCAAAAATGTATGCATCTTCTATTGGGCAAAACATTATTTCATGGTGTTTTTTAAGAGTGCAAGAAGTTGCTAATGACGCTTGGGCTGCTGAAGGAATTTACAAGCAAGAGTTAGAAGTTAACGGAGTACCTAGAATAGCATGACAGTAAAGAGTGATGATGTTGCACTTTAGGTTTCAGTGTTTCTCAGCAAAGATGTGTATGATATAAAGACCACAAATATTTCCTTGTAGAAACGGTTAAGCACCAGTGTGCTATGTTTATAATGGCTGTTCTTTGCAACTGTTTGTAACAGCAGATCACTGGTTAACGGGGAAACTTAAAAATAGCATAGGATAAAGCATAGGTGTTACTGCCTTTTCCTCTGCAACCCTTTTAATGATATCACTTTCAGAGGCTTTGCAAATCACATCAGTAGAATATTGCGTAGTCTTTGAGTACTGTGACTGTGGCTCAGATTCAGTAAATCTAATATAGGCATCTAAATTAGATTTCTTGCCCAGGAGCAGAAACAATGCAGTCCTTATAAAATGAAGTACTTAAATACCCTGTAACTCACTGGAGAGAAAGTGAATGGGTCCACATGGGTCCTGTTCTTATTTATAGAGACATGCTGTAGGTAACCTGTAGAAAATGCTAAGCCTCTAAATCCCCTTAGAATGCACACATTACATCTGACTGTACATGATTTTAAAAGTGTATATGAATTTGCATGTAGTAATGGTGTAGAAGCCCTTTAAATCCTAGCTTGGATAACTGACATTATGAGGCAAACTTTTAAATTCCTTCACCAGCTCAGCTAGCATTTGGCAAAGAGGTACTGCCAAAAAAAAGCAAATTACCCACGCAGTTGTCAGACTTAGGTTCATCAAGTTCTGACCTTTTCAATATATATTGAGCTAGATGAAACAACTGAAGGTTCCTTTGCTTAGCAAAAATGGAGGGAATCATTCTATGTCAATCAATCTTTAAATTTCTTCTTCAGAGCAGTGTGATTGATAATATGAAATGAGAAGCTTTTTCAGTTCTCTAACCACCTCTAGCATCACTAAAGAAGTGCAGCTTATAAGAATTTGCACCTGACTGAGTTCTAAGCTGTTTAGAGTGGTTCTTGCCTACTGGTCTGGGGTAAATGCGAAGTATGTGCATATATTCAGTCATACTCTACAACATTTTGTGAATTCTTTCAATCATTTCTGGATGAATTACATACCAGGAGATTATAACTTGAATCTGAAAAGACTAAAGGTATGATACAGCTTCTTATTCACCTTTGTGTTTCCACATCAGCTGAATTCCTAACCTCCCACTATAGGCATTGAAGATCTAGTGCACTTTCCAACACACAGGAACAAACCTGTGTGCTGATTTGAGAGGTTCCATGATCATGTTTTCTGGGTCCCAGCAGATTATCTGGAAGCATTCCTTCATAAATCCAGTGCCGTATTTACTGGCCCTGTGTGGATTCTTAGATGCCATGTGGCATGTCAAATGGTGCTAAATGCTTGGTTTTGTGCAAGTGGATTAAGCAATTACTCAATTTGAATGTCAGCTTCTATCAGAATAATATAAATTTGGGAATGTGAGGAAGTTTGACAGTATTTTTAAAGTAATATATATGTTTATTTAAATTAAATAAAAATTAATTAATTAACTTAGTAATTAATAAATTCTCAGTCCATAAAAAATTACATTTCAGAAAAGCTTCTAGAATTAACTTATCATTGTAGGGGAAATTTGGGCCCAAAATTTCTATTACCTGTGAAGTGACAATTAGTTGAGTATAGTCAGTACAAACAAGCTAATCTGTTTTTTCTCTACTTTTCTTAGATGGATCATACAGTAAAGCTAACTTACTCATCCTCCTTGTCAGAGGATACTTTACCTGAACAAAGATATGATAGTTCAGTGCAGTGTGCAGATACAATCCAAAGGGATTTGCTTTGTTGTTTTTCTTTTTTATCTTCTAGCTAATTCTAAAATTGTCCAGAAGTCCTGTCAATATGGCTGGCATTTCTTGTGTAGATAAGTGACATGTGAGCATTTGTAAACAATGAAAATGATAACCATTCAAGACAGTTATGTGTGATGTTCATTTCCAAATGCATTTGTCTATCAGTAAAGTTTAGTGAATACCAGTAAATATCAGTAAAGCATCACTAAATGCTTTGAAGCTGTCATGGGGTGCTGTTCAAATAAAAAGTTGTGACAACATAATTCTATAATACTATTCATCTGACACACGGGCAACTTACCTGACTTTTTATTGAGTGTCTCATGATATACTGGGCATATGGTTTGCTGCTAAATATTTTTGGGGTATTTTTGTATAGTGGAAGAGTGTATTTTCACTAGTTAAATCACTTTTGGAAGTGATCATAAAATACTTGGGGAATGATAATGATGCATAAAAAATGCAAACCTTGTCTCTCTTCAGTTGTGCCTCCACAGGTCATGCAAACATAACTTATTGAATGTAGTGAAGGCAAAGATCAGTCATTGCTCTCAACAATTGTTAACAATGGGTAGTTTTAAAAGCATAAACCATTATTATTGTTGACTTCATTGAAATCTGTTATTTTAAGTAAAGAAGGAAGGAAAAAGGGAGGTCTGAGATATGGGTTGGACTTACCCTCCATAATGTTATGTCTCTATTTTTTGCACTGTAGTGCTGTTTTTTGCATTCTTACTTCTCCCTTAAATTGATGTAGCATAATAGGAAAGCAAATAATAAGAAACATTTCCTTTTCTATTTCTAGTTGAGCCATCAACATTTTGGAGATTATGTATGTCCTTAAAGAATTCTTCATATTAGTAACATTTAAACTTGAAATACTATCTGGAAAAGGTGCTTAAATAGACAGTTCCCCTTCTTTGTGAGTTTTTCCTATCCATCCTTTTTGCCTATTTCTAGGACATGAAGATTATATTTGAATAAGGAGAACATCATTTATGGGGGAAGCAAGCTTCTTTTATATTTTATTTCTTTGTATTTATTCTCATATAAGAGTTTTATGAAAGTGACATGAATTTTGGTAAATTACAGCTAGCTGCAGTTAATAGGTAATTGCAGTTAAAAATAAAAAGCCGGTAATTTCCAGTAATTTTTAAATGTAGACTATTAGTTTCTATTGACTGAATAACATTTGTGTTCTGTTTGTTAGCATCTTTCGTGGTTTTACCTTATCTTCTATTTGATTTATCACTTTCAGAGAAAAAAATAGAATTTTATTCAGAAGCGCTTCAAATAAAGACATCTACCTTTAAACCAAAGGAGACCAGACAATAAAAACACTTTGTCACAGGCCTTGTCTTTGTTGGTTGGGGCATTTTTTATATTTTCTCCTTTTTTTTAATGTGATTTTCTTTTTGTTCAACTTCCTTTTGAATGCAATTTGACCTCTAGAACCTTTCTTATTTCTTAAGAAGTATTTTAACATTAATGCAAAATGTATATTGTTCTCGGAATTCCGATCTTAATTTTTTATCTCAGGAAGTAGAGAAGAAAAAATTCCAAGGTACTCTAAGAGATATTCATCCCACCTAACTTTATCTAAATAAATACTTAATAATTAATAAATAAATACCAAATAAATAATTACTAAATAATTACTTTAAGAAGGGACTTTTTTCCTAAACTGAATAACATTTGAATCATTAATACATCAGGATGATAAGTGAATTGGTCAAATTAGTACAAGTTTGAAAGATAGACCCAGTAGTACTGGTAGTTCAACAAAAGTCAGTATGTGTGACAAAAAAGCATGGGCATTTTAACAAATTAAGTTTAAGTTTAAACAGCATCATAGAAGAAAACAAGAGTCCACTTATGGAAAATAATACTGAAGATTTTAATAAATGGCCTCCATAAATCATAAGCTTTGGGGAAGAGTTACTGTGAAAGTGATTTCAACACCACAGTTTAATTACTTGCTACAGATACTACCAATGAATATTCCAATTCCATTGCTTAGTTTATTCAAGAGGAGGGGGGGAAAGTGAGTTTCTTCATTTCTGTATCAAATGTACAGCCTCCGAGAATGTGTGTGTAAATAGTTGATTGTTTCTCTAATATGTTTATTAGGGTAATGTAATGACAGGTTAGGGAAAACAAATTTCAACTATGCTCTATTCTTCTTGGTCTGGGTTGGGTTTTGTACCCTGATGTGAGGGGAGAATAGGGAGGATTCAGGATTATAACTGAAGGGTAGAAAGCCAGTTTAAAATTTCTTCTGAATATGAAGTTATAATGTGTGTGCAAAAAGGAGAATTGCAAATCAATTAAATACTGACAAATTTCTTCTGCCAGTGACTATGATCATCAAAACTTAGTAGATGTCAGAATTCAGTTTTTAGACAGAAAACCCAATTAATTTTTTTTTTCAAAATCCCAGTCCAAAACCATTCACTATTGCTGCCATGTGACTAATCTCTTTGCAATATATTATCATCTGCATACATACAGAGATCACAGACTTGCAGTCACAATAACAAAAGTCTGTGGTGTCTAAGCAGTAAATCTTAATGTAGATTTTCGTAGTAGAAATGATTAGCCATATGTTGCAAAGAAGAACTCGTCTAGAGTTTCTTAAAGATGCTTAAGTCTGATGCATCTTATTGCTGGGAAGAAAGTAATCTTTCTATGAGAATATAAAAATCTGAGGGATTTAGTATAGCCTTTCTTCTTGCATTAGTTGAGCAGCTGGCTTGACTAACACATTATGAATAATTTAGTCCAGAAGCAACAAAAATGCTGAATTTCATGTACTGAATATTTGTGTTACTACAGCAAAGTGCCTGGAAATCTCTGAGATAAAGCAACTTCACTGAAACCATTAATTAAACATGAATAACAAAAAAAGAATTCCAAACAGATCCAGGATGTTCAATGAGCTGAAAGAAGATGGTAGAAAACAAAGCAAAATAAGACATGCTAAATTTGGGAAATTATTAATTGCAGATATTTTTCATTATTTTATTTCTAAGACAATATATGGAAATAGTTGTTTTAAAAGCAAGTAAAAACTCAAAATTATAAATTAGATATAAAGTTTTTAAAAAATTTCAATTTAAGGCCCCTCATTGCAAGTCAAGTGAGTAAAGCAGATGATTATGTTGGATTTAGCTCAATTCATTCAACTCCTAGCAAAACAAAAAGGTCTTTAAGTAGTATTGCTAAGGTTCATATGGATAAAATGAGTTTAGAAATGGAGTTTGAACTTTAGCTCTATACATGATCGATTTGAGACCTTGTGATCTCTATGTTTAAGGGTCCCAAAAAAAGGTAACAACTTTTCTATTCATTTTTTAAAATTAAAGAGGAGAGTGAAGGAATGTTTAAGTGTTTTCATTTACTTCAGAGAAGAATCTATTTGTAAATCCAGATTTGTATAAAGAATGACACTGTTGGTAATACCTTAATATATCTTCAAAGTGCAAAAAATGGTGGAAATTAATTTTATGACTGCTATACATTATACTTTCAAAATATAGTAATTTAAAAGAAAAAGTTAAAAGAATTTGTAAATATATTTGTAGTAAATTCATAATTATATGATTCTTGAAGTGGTACGTTCTGTTATGTAAAATTAAGTTAATTTTGTGTGTACAAAGCTGGCCCAATTTTCAAATTCATATATAATTTCTGATGTATTTTTGAGCACTTTCTAAATTTTAATTTGAATTTTAAAAGTTTTTTAATTTATTCTTTTTCTCTGATTATAAATCTTAAATATGCTAATAATGTATGCTTAATCAATAGTCCCAAATACTTTCTCACATAAACAGTGCAAACATGCTGTTATTGTCTTTCCTATTTTCTTAGGATTTTTTTCATGAATGCTTCATTTCATATGTATAAAATTAAAATTTGTTTTGTATTTTTCTTTATTTGAAAATATTACTAATGACTGAAATATCTTGCTGATTTTACTTGAAATACTTAATAGTATTACTAGTGGAAACCATTTAAATTTCTAATGCAGGAATGTAAATGAATATCATGCATTGTCAAGAAAGGTATAATGGTCTCTTACTAAATCTGTTCTTTTCAAGAATAGATGTTAAGCGGAATATTTACTTTATGTTGCAAGAGCAAAAATTAAAGTGATATTGAAAGAAGGCATATTTTAATTCCATTCCCCATACCTTTCTGTAGTGAATTTCATAATTATCTTTTATTTTTATCTTGAACAAAGGAAGAAAATTAATTTAGAGCTAACAAATAGTATTGGAGAATTCTGGATTCTAATATAATTTTATCCACCTTTACAAGCATGTAAGCACCTTCACACAAAAACTGTGCAGTATGGAGGTTTAAGATTTGAAAAGCGGGTGTTGTGGTTTAACCCTAGCCAGCAACTCAGCCCTACACAGCTGCTTGTTCACCCCCTGCCCCTAGTGGGATGAGAGAGAGAATCAGAAGGAAAAGTAAAAGTGAGAAAACTCATGGGTTGAGATAAAGACAGTTAATAAGTGAAGCAAAAGCTGTGTGAATAAGCAGTACAAGGAATTGAACACCAAGCAGGTGTTCAACCATCTGCAGGAAACAGTAAGGGTGATTTGGAAAAACAAAACAAAACAAAACAAAACAAAACAAAAAAAGCAAAAACCAAACCAAACCAAAAACAAAACGAAACAAAAAAAAAAAAAGAAAAAAAAAGAAAAATAAGCTTACATCACTTCTAGGGGAAAAAAGTGCTTTATTACCTGGATAGTGAAAGGCAACATTCTTTTCTACCTAAGTTTTAACAAGATTTATAATAATATAAAATCACAGTTTAAGTGAAACCTATTTAAACCCAATTTAAACCTAGTTAGTGAGATTAGCATTTAAATTATCTGTCATCAATTTTATTTCAGTTTTTAGTAGTGGCTGATGTCTATTCAATTCCTGTAGACTAAACTAAAGATATTATTCATGTCAACCAAGATTTTAATCTGAGAGAAAACAGAGATATATTAATTCAGGAAGAATCTTGAATTATTGATACATGACCAAATTTATTCATAGAGAAGTTGATCTGCTTGGTATGCTATTGATAATATTAGCTCAGTACACTGTTGTTTCTACTTATAAGCCCTACATTAATTGGGTTATTATAAAGTTTGTTTTCAAGATGTTCTTGGAAAAAGAAATAACAAAACTATTTACAATCACTACATAATTGCCCTGAAAAACATATGTCTCCAAAATCAATTTACTCTGAAACATGTAAATGGCAGTTGTTGATCCATTACCAGTTGCAGAACAGTTCAGCTCTCTCAAGGAATTCTGCACAATTTTTAAAAAAAATCATAGAGTTACAGAATGGTTTCAATTGGATGTGACCTTAAATATCATCTACTTTCAACCCCCCTGCCATGGACAGAGATGTCACCCACTAGACCAGATTGCTCAAAGTCCCATCCAACCTGGCCCTGAACACTGCCAGGGATGGGCATCCACTTTTCTGGGTGACCTGTTCCAGTGTCTTACAATGAAACAAAAAAAAATTAGATTACTTAACTCACTATTATCTTTATCCCGTAAGTTCAAAACTTTTTAAGTATAAAGCTTAAACATTATTAAACAATAGTCTTTGTAACAAGAGCATTTTTATCCAATAGAAGTAGCTCAGAATTTATTTGTTTCATAAAAAAAGAAGTAGCACTTTGTGGGGGACTTTTTATCCTTCATGTTTGCGGTGGAGAACAAATAACCTAATTGATATTTCTTAAAATGGGTATATTTATATATAGTTCTAATCAGATTAGCAATTAATTAAGTTGAAATCTTCAATTACAATAGTATTACAGGCATTTCTTGCAATTGTATTACAGACAGAAAACATGAAGTGTCAAAAATTTATTCCTTTCACCACATTTGGCAGCTGAAATGCTTGCATTCATATGCCAATATTATGATGTAGGAATAATGACCTCTACCAGCTTTAGACAGATAAAAAATTCTTCTACTTGGAGCTTTGTCCATAGAAACACAGTGTTTCCTAACAACTAGAGCAGCGTAAGCATGGTAGGACTTTGAAAGTATAACTAATCTTATAGAAAGTTTCAAATTAGTAGTTTTATACTTTCCAGAAATTCCTATGAACCCTTTATTTGCTTTTCATTTTAGTCTGTACAAAGAGCAATCATGACCTTACCTTTCAGAAGTCTCTATTCTTTCCTGGTAGCTGCATTACTATGATCATCAACAGTAACCAGCCGTAACAAATCTGTACATGGAACAAGACTCATAAAAGGACAATGATGGCTAATCAAATATCTCTCTTGAAAACCATTCAATGTGCAAACTTTCAGATTTTTCTTTCATATGGTAATGTGTTTCTCTGACTCAAGGTTGTCAAATGACTTCAGATGTGTTTTGGGTCAAGAAAGAGACTTATGGGCTTTGTTAAATGAAATGTGCCATAAAAATCCACATTTCATTCATTCACAATTCATTTAAAGGACTTTAAACTTTTTGTTCTTCTCTTACAATTATTAATGCTATTAAGATAATTCTAATCCTCTGTTCCACATGACATTGGCATGTAAGTTTCTAAGGGCACAGGACTCTTTAAGGTTTTTCACAGGGAGAATGCATCTAGATACTGGGATAGTTTTTGGAGAACTGAAAGTTGCTTTCTGTCTGTGATAAAATTAGTGATTGGGTATGAAATTTAATATTAATCAGGGTATAGAATAATTATATGTTCTTAAGGACTATTCAAGACTATAAATCATAATAGACATGGGCAGATAGAGACCACATAACTCATAATTTGCAATGATGCTGTCCCTCTTTTGGCAGCAATTATCTGTTGGATTACAGATTAAAAATTTTGCGTGTGCTTATTATTTAACTTTGGCATGCAGGGAGTACTTTCTCAGGTTATTTTATAGCCCTGATATCTGTCCTGGAGGAAATACCCATGTTTTTCTTTTTAGTGGTAGGAATCCAATGGTGTTTCATCATCTCCCCTTTTAGATAATTACTGTGTCTGAGGCACATAACAGGGTGGTGGAATTTGAGGTTTAGCTCATCCTGAGTGAATATTGTCACACCTTGCACTTTTCACAAGGTAGAAAGCTCTCTCTAAATAACCAGGAATTGTTCAGTGTCTCTTCACAAATATGAGGTTACTATGACAGTTTTTCTCTAGTAGTGGCTAAATTTCATCCTAGATGACACATGTTCAACAGGGTAGAAAGGGACCCATCCTATTTCTCAGATGATCAATTATGTAGAATAAGTGCGATTTCACTAAATATCACTCGAATCAACTATTCAAATCACTTCAATAGCTGGAAATCACTTTCATAACAGCAGGCTGGGGGAGATCTGTCAGGAAGCAGTAAACGCAGAGATGCTCCCCAAGGAAGGAAGGTGGGAGCTGAGAGTAACAGCAAGGCAGGCAGCAATCAGTGAAGTCTCATGGTGCACCTATTGTCAGTTAGTGAACCAAAACTCCTCCTTTTGAGCTCATTAGATTTGACTTTCCTTTTGGCAGTACTTGAGTACTTTACACTCCAGATCTCCAACTGAATGTGCTTCGCTGAGTTGAAACATGCCAGCTCTCTGCAGCATGGAGTTGAAAGTAATTTGGAAGTACATCTGAGAAAGCACTGTTCAGGGTTTTAGCTAGGAAAAATGAGAAACATGATGACACAGTTACAAAAATTCTCAGGATATTGCTAGTCTGAGAAGTTCTAGCAATGCTAAAATTAACTATACTGGAGTAGCATTGATATGGATCTTCTGAGAAGTGACAGCTCTTTGAATTTCCACATGTTACAAAGCCCAGCAATCTTCATTTAATGTTAGATAAAATTCTCTTTTAATGAAGCATGTCATAGCCATGGAAGAGCTAGCTGAACATAATATAGCTTTCAGGGAAACATCCTTATTAACTGAATTTCCTGATCAAGTGCATCCTGATTTAATAAAAATATATTGATTATCCTGATATAATAAGGAAAGATAACTATGGAGTAGAAAAAAATTGAAGCAGATTATTGAGATTTAGACAACATGACACAATTAGCTTTATATGACTTCTGGTTTCTAAATAGTAGCTTCAATTTCAGTTTCTTCTTTTTTCCCCTCACTCGCAGGGTTTAGCCTTAAGGAGATTCAAAAATACAGTATTTATCAAAAGTCAGCCTATGTGCTAAAAAAAATGAGTAGGAGGGATAAATAAATATTTTTCTTAAAATTATTGTTCCCGTATCTTTACAGTTGGGAAAAGACATTGGAATAGTATGTTTTGCATTATATGATTGATTCTTTTTCTTTTACTGTTATTTTTATAGTAAGTTAGGGTAGGCTTTTTGGCAAAAAAATAAAGAAAAAGGTTTTCATGATTTGGACACTGAGTACATTTTTTTTGAGGGAAATGAACACGGGTTTCTGTCTGCTTTAATTTATTTTTTTTTTCCATTTCTAAGGTGAATTTCTAATTGGAAAGAAAAAGAGATGCAGCTTGCATTTGTGCTTGGTGTGTGAAATCTCAGGATTTTGGGACAGAACAGTGTTTATGGATTATTAATTCTTTATTTGAAACACCTGGTAACTCATTTGAAAGATCTCAGAGATAAATATTTACTTTAAGGGCCTAGGCACAGATTGGAACCTCTGAATAAAGAAGGAACAGTCCAACAAGAAATCACAAATATTATTGTTGGACTTTGATCCTTACTGATATAATAAGCTTTCCATAAAGACCCTTGACATCAATTCCATTAATTCCATTAAGCATTGGAAAGTATATATAACTTAATATTACCTCAAATTTGTGCAGAGAAAATTTGATAATTTGATTTCTTAGCTCTCTTGTGCCTGTATTCTGCTAAGTTAATGTTGACAGAGTACACCGTTCAGTTCAGTAGTCCTAAATGTACATTAAATCATCTTGCAAGCAAAGGCATCATCCTGCTTAAACTCTGAATATGATTTGTCTTCGGGTCTTTGATTTTTTAGTCCACTGACAGTCTGCTGAACACTTTAGAGGAAAAAAAATCACAAAAAGAATATATAAAAAATCTTAACAGTATGAGATAAAAATTAACCTAGTGTTCTGAAAATACTCAACACCATTGCTTATTAGCATACTTTAATATTCTTATTTAGAAACATTAATTGCATCCTAACCAGAACAGGCACACACAAACACACAAAAACCCTTATCGCACAATCACAGAATCATAGAAGGTGACCTTGAAGGTTATCTAGTTCCAACCCCTCTGCCATGGGCAGGGATGCCTTCTGCTAGATTGGGTTGCTCAGAGCCCCATCTAACCTGGCCTTGAATCTCTCCAGGGATGAGGCATCCACAACTTCTCTGGGCAACCTGTTTGTGTGCCTTGTCACCCTCACAGTAAAGATGTTTTTTCTAATACCTAATCTAAATCTACTCTCCTTCAATTTGAACCCATTCCCCCTGGTCCTGTCACTACAGTGCTTGTAAATAGTCTTGCCCCATCTTCCCTGTAAGTTCCCTTCAGGTACTGGAAGGCCACAATTAGGTCACCCTGAAACCTTCTCTTTTCCAGGCTGAACAATCCCAGCTCTCTACCATTCCTCATAGGAGAGGTGTTCCATCCTTCTGATCATCTTGGTGGTCCCCTCTGGACTCACACAGATTCATGTTCTCCTGTGCTGGGGACCCCAGAGCTGGATGCAGTGCTCCAGATGGGGTCTCTTCAGAGCAGAGGGGCAGAATCACCTCCCATGACCTTCTGGCCACACTGCTTTTGATGCAGCCCAGGATACGATTGGCTTTCTGACCCAGCACGTTGCTGGGTCATACCAGCCTCTCATCCATCAGCACCCCCAAGTCCTTCTCGGCAGGGCTGCTCTCAATCTGTTCATCCCTCAGCCTGAATTGATACCGGGGGTTGCCTCAACCCAGGTGCAGCACCTTGCACTTGGTCTTGTTAAACTGCATGAGATTCCTATGTGCCCACTTCTCGAGCTTGTCTAGGTCCCTCTTCATGTGTGCCATCCCATCCTTCAGGTGTGCCAACCCCACCACTCAGTTTGGTGTCATCTGCAAACTTGTTGATGGTGCACTCGATCCCTCTGTCTATGTCATTAATGAACGTATTATATAATACTGATCCCAGTACGGACCCTTGAGGGACACCACTCATCACTGATGCCCATTGGGACTCTGAGCCTTTGACATCTACCCTCTGGAAGCAACCATCCAAACAGTTCCTAATCCACCTAACATTCCACACATCAAATCCATCACTCCAATTTGAAGAGAAGGATGTTTTGGGGGACCATATCAAAGGCTTTACAGAAGTCCATATAAATGACATCTGTAGGTCTTCCCTTATCCACTGATGTAGTTACTCCATCAAAGAAGGCCAATAGGTTGGTCATACAGGATTTTCCCTTGGTGAAGCTCTGCTGGCTGTCTCACATCACCTTCTTGTCCTCCATGTGCCTTAGCGTAGTTTCTAGGAGGATCTGTTCCAGGCACAGAGGTGAGACTGACAGGTTTAGTTCCCAGTGTCATCCTTTCTTCCCTTTTTAAAGATGTTTCCCTTTTTCCAGTCCCCCGGGACTTCCCCTGACTGCCATGACTTTTCAAATATCGCAGAAAGTAGCTTGGCAGCTACATCAGCCAGTTTCTTCAGGACTCTAGGATGCATTTCATTGGGTCTGATAGACTTGTTCACATTCAGGTTCCTCAGGTGGTCATGAACCTGATCTTTGCTTAGAATAGCAGAGATTTTGCTCCCCCAGTCCCCATCCCACTGTCCATCCACTTGAGAGGCATGGGAAGAGAGGCTGCCATTCAAGACTGAGGCAAAAGACTTGTTAACTACCTCAACCTTGTCTTTGACTGCTATTACCTGTTCACCTTCTAGCAAACAAAATGCTTGCTTTTAATTTCTTGATAATCAGAAGTTTCGCAGCCCTTCCATTGGTATAATGGCTGACAAGATTATAAGCATACACTCATTGGAAAGTTGTTAAAAATAGTAGCTTAAATACCTTCCTGAGAATTGTGTTTTCCTCTACATGCTAGGGAAGGTTAATAAATATGAAAATTAATTGGACTTTAACCATAGACTCAGTTTTCTTGATGCTCAATTTAGATTAAGAAATGCTGAAAAAAAAATCCAGTGATTATTCTACTAATCTTGTACTGACTCTAGCTCATTAAAATTAAGTGTAAAAATATATAGAAATTCTATATTTTATATAATGGCATTACAGTCAATGTGAAAACACTCACAAGCTATGAGAGAAGAGAATAGAATCTTGATATTTAATATCATGAAATTAGATGAGAAGATCGCTTATGTTAGATCAGAGACTTTTTAAAGCACTTATTGATAAAATTTTAGATGACTGCCTTTTTGATTAAAAATAGCAGACTCTGGGCCACTTCCTGTAAAAAAAAGAGACAATATAAAAATTTAAGAATATTTTCAAGTATCATTTATTTTATGTGCAGTTTATTTACAAACATTTATATCAAGCTATTAACCTCAACCATGTGTAGTGACCCCTCTTAAAAATATTACCTTCCAGGAACACAAATGTCTCTCCCTTTTTTTTTTGAATGTGTCTTTATATGTTCTGTCTGTGCCTCATACTGTTTTAATAAAACTCTTGACAACCCAGCACCCTAATCCTTCAGCCTCAAAGCACTTATATTATAGATGGAAGTACATATTGTTTTAATCTGACCACAGTATTAAAGCCTCTTTAGTGATTTCATTTTTCAAAAGCGGCTTTTTCTTGTTAAAATGATCTGAAATCTAGATGCAGGCAGGTGTGTTTCTAAGGAGTAAGACTACAACATATGATAATTTTGTATATGATATTGACTCCCTCTTAGTGAATTTCTGTGGTCAAAGGAATATGGCCTTGGAGTATATAGATCAGTAGAAACAAATTAGTTTAAAAGATACATATATGCTAGGAAGAAGCCGGAATGGAAGTTGTGACAAATTTAAAGAAGCAGCAGATCAAATTTCACATCTTTTCTGTAACATTTCTCTGAGACTGAATTCATATTAGCCAATCTCAATATTTTTCTTGTTTTTCCAGTCAGTGCTATTTCAAACATTTTTTTTAGTTTCTTAATACAGTAGTCATGCACATTTATAAAAATTAATATGATAGATACTGTTGTGTTATGAGAAAATAATAGCAAATACAGTTTTGGAGAACAAATATGTGGAGGGATTTATATATATCTCATTTTCCATGTAAGATGAGAAAAGTGCTTGATTCACCAGACATAGAAAGTTGATATGACAGTTTTCAAAAATCTAATCTACCTAAATGAAAGAAAGCATATGAGCCATTCATTATTGATTGGGAGAAAAAACTTCAGCCTCATGCCTTCATTTATTGATACATTAATCCAGGCTTGGTACTTTGACAGCAATTTATTCAGAGATCCTGAAAGATATTTGAATTCCTCAAAATATATTTATATTTTCAATGCCTTTGTATCTCATCTGTCTTTTTCTTTCTTACATTTATTTTTACTTTCATGATCATGGGATCATTTGTAGTTGGTGCATAATCTATTTGAAAACATTTAAATAAAGCTGTTAACCTGGACCACATTCAGTGATGTTTTCTGAAAATATTATTACCAGAGAACATAACTGTCTTTTGTTTTCATATTTTCATTCTTTTAACATTCTTGTATCTTGTATCTAAACCATTGTGTTTAGTCCATAGGTTTAGTGACCAAAAAAAAAATTTGTTTGGTTTAACCTTCTTAATTATACATTTGTGAGACAGCATATATTCGTTGGAGCATTTACTTTCATATCTAAGGACAAAACATGAATATTAGGATTACTCCAGTGAAAAGATTTAAGTTTAATATTTATGCAGTCCTTGTGCAAACTAATGGTTTGCAAACCCATGGTTTCCTTTGTATTACCTGTGCCCTCTGCGAGAGAGTAGAATAGAACAGAATAGAATAGAATATTTCAGCTGGAAGTGACCTACAAATATCCTCTAGTCCAACTGACTGACCATTTCAGGGCTGACCAAAAGTTAAAGCAAGTTATTAAAGTCATTGTTCAAATAACTCTTAAGCACTGGCATGCCTGGGGCATGCACCAACTCTCTAGGTGTAAATAAATGCTTCCTAATGTAAATTCTACTGTTTTGTATGAACCAAGGGGCTTTGTCTATTGCTATGCTAAATTATCACACTTTTAGTCTTATTCCTCCTCCCTAAAACTAATTCAATTACTTTGTGGTGAGGTCTCTTTTCTCTTTGTACCTTTTCACACTGTCTTCTACTTTCTCTTTTCCTCTCCCATCTTTTTTTATACCCCAACTTTTTTTCTCTTTTATTATATGGTATGTGGATATTTTGTGGTACCAGATATTCGGGAAGTTGGGCAGAATGAAACATGATGCATACTGTCATCTGAAATGTGCCAGAGGTTTTCAATACACAATAGATAGCTTAAAACTACAAATCTTGCTAACTAGATGCTAAGGCTTTAATAATGTCAAGTGTATTTCATGAATTTTTTGCCTGGAACGTCATTGAACATTGGTGTGACTCAAACCATCCACAAGTTTTCTCACTCATGAGTAACCTGTGGAGGACACTTCATAGTCTTGGTAATTTGGACAGCCAGCTTTAATTAAATGGAAAACATTTTTAAAAAATCCTTTAATATCTTCAGCTACAACTTGTGGAATTTGTATTAGAACATAAAAGAATGAACTACCCAGTCTCCCACTGCAATACATGTTCTCATCAACTTAGATGAGAGTTAGTTCTGCAATTTAATAATAGAATCAAACTTTCAGATACAAGAAATTTCACTGACTTCCCCAAGACCTACAAAAACTCAAGATGTGAGTAGAATTTAAATCCCTAGAATTTAAACCCTTCAGAATTCCTAATAACTTTTGCATTTTTACAATTTTAATGTAGATACATTTAATATAATCTACCTGGAAAACAAACAATAATTGAAAAAAAATAAAACAAACGAGAAAAAAAAAGCCAAACATTAAGTTCAAATTTAAAACCATGGGTTCTGGGTTGACCACTTTCATTCAGGAGTAAAATTTTGGGTCTCTAAAATAGGAATTTCTGGAAAAGTCATCTTCTGACTTGGTAGTCAGTAGATCTGCAGTGGTCAAAAATTCAAAATCAAAAGTTGCAAACTGTTAGAAAAGAAAAAGATAACAAAACAGAGCACATCATTTTGCCACCACTAAAGTTCATAGTTAATAATGTGTGCAGTTCTGATCCCTTCACAAAAAGAATCCAACAAAACTGAAAGGTTCAGAAAAAGTCAACAAAGGTGATAAAAGATATAAATCTTCTTTCATCTAAGTAGTGATTGAGAAAGCTGAGGCTTCTCGGTCTAGAAAATACTTGACTTAAAGAAAATACAACAGAAGTCTAGAATGTTCTAAGAAACTTGGTGCATCAGTAATTCACTTTCTCTTTCAACAGAAGAATTAGGGGGTACTGAAAGAAAGAAGTGTATGAAACAAATCAAGTGAAAGCAAACAAAGCAACCAGAGCCAGGTTTGAAACAAAAGGAGGGAGGTAAACATATACAGTTAGTAATAGGCTGGGTACATTGTGGATGCAACAAATTTACATTAGTTAAAAGGAAGATTGAACTACTTAATGGAAGATAAGGTCCCTGAGAATTACAAATTGCATGGAAAAGACATCCACCTCAGAATGTGCCTGATCTGAAAGTCAGACATTGGGTGAATATTACTATATATTTGAAAATAATTTTATGGTTTGCTCCCTAGACATTGACATATGGCCACAGTTGGAGACATCTTTTATCTAGGCTAGATGAGCCTCTCTATTCACTTCTTTTAACATATTTATTTAAGCATATCTATTAAGCAATTTAAGAATATCTATTGTCTGTTAGGTCGTCAGCCATGAAAAAGAGTTCTGGATCACCAGTTGAGGTACTGTAGCCTGCATTGCCTTTCTTTTAACCTGAATAGACTCATCTCATTATAGACACTTAAAGTCAGAAGCAGGACACAACTGTCTACATGTGCAACCTATTAATGCTTAGATGTCACAGAAAAAATCTGCAAAAGGCTGACAGATTGACAAAGGACATTCATACATTCTTCAGCAGCCATTGAAATCCAGATGAAATAGCTGAGAGTTCTTACAAACAGTCTAGCTTCCTGTTTTTAGGCAACTGCAATACAGTTTGCGTATGTTTGCATATATGTGTCTGGGTGGAGATACATCGTCAGACTTCTGGAACTAAATTATCCTGCTTCCTGGCCTTCAGCTGCTTCTCTGAAAATTATTTGGTCTCCCAGTCAGATGTTCTATGAGATCTAAAAATTTACTACACTGTACAGATATACTGTCACATGCAGTTAAAACCTGCTCTAATATGATGATCAGCGGAATGTAGGGATCAGCATGTAGATGTAATACTCAACTGCCTAAATATAAATATTGAGAGTTTGACTGAATTTGAATGCCCTAGTGTATCTGAGATATTTCCATGGGTCTGGCAGATATGGCCCAAAATCTTCATAAGGACTGTGCTCTTCTGGCCTGACAGTGAGATCATAGAATCATTCAGGTAACCGTAGACCTCAGGAGGTCTGTAGTCCAACCTCCTGCTCAAAGATAGGTCAGCTGTGAGGTTAGCCCAGGTTGCTTAGTTCAGTGGGATCTTGAAAATTTTTGGGTGATTTATTACATCTCAAAAGCTGGTAGATTTGTACATACAGGCAGATGAATCCAACACTTAACATTTACAACTTGCAACCTTCTTCTTTGGAAATGTAATGTAGTAGTCTTTCAGCTGTATGCACTGAGCATTTGTTTTTGTAACTATTGATTACATTTTTAAGCCAATTGTAAAAAGTTACATTATCTGCATTATTAGTCCTTTATTTTGCTAATAATACGGCAAAACAACAGATTCAAAACTTGCACAAGCAAGTTCTTTCATTGGGTTGTTGTTGATGTTTTGTTTTGTTGTTGGGGGGGTTGTTTTGGTTTGGTTTTAGAAATAGAGAATATTCCTGCAAAGAGATGCTTTCTGGGTCCTTTCAGTGTTACTTTGGAAACCATTAAAAATAAGTCAGCCTACAAGAGAGCAGTTAGTTGTCTTCAATGCCTTCAGTAAGTGATTAGTAAGATTGTAGTCTTAAGGGCTGGTGAAACAGTGATCTTAAAGTCTTTTAAAAGTCAATTAACTATTTACTTTTCTGCCCCTGCTGCAAAAAAACCCCAGCCCTGCAAAACCGTGTATTCTACAATGAAGTGATATACTTACAACATCCATTTTATCTTCTCTCATTGCATGGTATTGCTTTTCTAGGAATTTCTAGCATTTTTGATTCACCTTCATGTCATTCACAGATATTGGCTGACCTGGAAAACCATGTGCTTTTTAAGGATGACCTAGAATGTCAGAAGCTTATTCTGGAAGCCATGAAATATCATCTTTTACCAGAGAGAAGAACTCTCATGCAAAGTCCAAGAACTAAGCCTAGAAAGTCTACAGTTGGGACACTTTATGCTGTTGGAGGAATGGATAACAACAAAGGTATTAAAGGATATTTATTGCTTTATAAAAGTTATACTTTGTATTTTCTTTATCAGAAAATGGTGAAATAACTTTTTATTCCAGGATTGGTGTGAGGATGTCTAGTCAGTCAAGAAATGCTGCCAAGGCCTTAGGTCTAATAAAAATCTACTGATATTTAAGGAAAAGAACAATACTGTTAGAGAAAAGAAACATAGGTTTTAATTAATTCTTTCTTAAAAATTATTATAATTTTCATAAAGAAATTTAACAAAAAAAATTGAAGTTAATTTACCTTAGTTTTAGATTTCCAGAAATTATGTTTGCTCTATAAATAAGTCAAATACTTCTTTCGTTCTTTTTTTAACCAATGAACAAAGGCAGTTTGATATGCAGTATCATTGATGTGCAGGTATTCCATCCTTAAATAGCTGTCTAAAATATTATGGATGATTCATGGTCTTCTAATGCAGAAATTTGTCAGTCGTTTAGAGAAAAAACCTAGATAACTAGCCTAAACTAGATTACTACTTTGTCAACAGATGATGGAAGATGAAATTATCCCCATTTTTCTGTGAGGAAAAGTAGAAGGCAGTTGAAATTTTATTAAAGTATTTTGTTGTTATTTGTTGGGATTAAGAATTACAATTATGTATTTTCATTTCTGGTAAGAAGTCTAATCCACCGATTTCTTGAATGGAATTAAATAAAATATTTGAACTTAAAGCTAGCTGTATTATAAGCCTACATACTCAAAAAAGGCTTTTATTATTTTTTTGGTGATATTCACTGACAACTCCACAGTATCTTAAATTTTAATGTCCGTATTTAGACTGAAGATTATGCCTTCAGAAACACTAGTTCTCATATAAAATAAACTGTATTTAAAAAAGTATAAAATGATATCTTCAGGATTTTACAACTCTGTGTCTAGGGTGTAGTTATTGCAGTTGTTTCACTAATAGCTGTGGCATTGTCATATGCAAAATTACATGGCATGCTTTTCCCATAAAGTTACACAAATGAGAAGGATGTATGACATTTGTGCATGTGTGAAAAATAAATGGGCAGCATCAAGAGAAGTGTGACAAGCAGGTTGAGGAAGATTAATGCTAACAGTTTCGGTTAGATATCAGGAAAAGGTTTTTCACAGGTGGTGGTTGGGTACTGGAACAGAATCCCCAGGGATCCTGTGGTCACAGGGCAGTGGTCACAGCACCAAGACTGAGACAGTTCAAGAAGAATTTGGACAATGCTCTCTGGTGCCTGGTGTGACTCTTGTGGATGGTCCTGCCCAGGGCCAGGAGTTGGACTTGATGATCCTGATGGGTCCCTTCCAACTCAGCATATTCTGTGACTCTGTAGTTCTGTGATTTTTTTAAAGTCCCTTCAAACCCAAATTGTTCTATGATTCTATGATAATAAGAAAATTTTGATGAAAGAATCAATATACATATATTCTTATTGTAACTGTAGATTATTTTTGTCCATTTAGCATTTATAAGCATTTGTATAGCCAAATGTGAGGCATGGATGTGCACAGAACATTGTCTTTGGATCATAAAATACCTAAAATACAAATGTCCTCTTGCTTAGAACAAGTTACTTTAAACACAAGTATTCATTGTGGGCAGGAAATAAACCCAATTTGGGTGTAGCAGTATTTGTTCTCGTTTACTATAAATGTCTGTTCCTCAATCAAAATGTAGAAATATTCAGGAAGAGAGCACAGAGTGTAGCACCATTGCAGCATCGACACACAGCCTATTTTGCAGTTTCAGGTCAGGCAGAAGCAGTTTTTTCTGTAGCAGCAGAAGAGGGCACAGAGCAACAGAGGTTCAGCCCTCTGTTGGTGAAAACTCTGACTGAAGATAACCAAGACTTTTATACATTTACAGCAGATACAAACTGCTTTGAGAGGGGGTCTGTTATGGCAGAGCAGCATCTGCACAGTAGGAGCCTTTGTTACAGCTGATGTATCATGTATTCCCAGTAACTCAGGTTCTGCAGCTGTGCAGTCTCAGCTTGCATCTGTTCAGCTCATCCCTCTTGTGACCCTTGACTGGCTTTTATGCCCAATGAGTCTTGTTTCCACATGTCAGTTCAGGAGACCTGTTTGCTTGTTTTGAAGAATCGCTGAGTCCATAAAGCAAGCCTGAATATTTGGGCTGTGAGACGATGCTGATACTGTATTCTCTCTCCTCAATAATTAATAATTTATTTTTTCCCCCACAACTCTCTTCACTGAAATACTGACTTGGACGGTTGCAACTCACAATGATGTATTTTTAATGCTTCCTGGTGTTTGCTACCAAATATGAAACGGTTACATATAAGATCTGGATGAGCTAAAAAAATTAGCAGTTTATTAACTAACACATAAAATGGTGGGTAAGTACAAATATTATGAAAGTATTTGAAGGTTATGTGGCCCATCACATAAAAAGCAGCCAAGCATGCTAAGCTTGTTTTAAAATCTCATCTATAGTTATCTTCCTTTCCATAAAAAAGAAGTGATAATTAAACTCCAAGAATTTTACCTGATGTGAAAAGTTAATGCAGCATAGTACTAAATGAATAGAATTGAAAGGATCAAAGTTGGATAATTTTGTAATTTTAATTTTATAATTGTACAAAACCTCATTGAAATCTCTGTTTCTACAGACCTTTGGTTATTTATTAATTTAATTTCAGAGATGCATGTAAGAAACACACTTTCCCTATATGTTTGCATTAATGAAATGAGATGTATTGATAGATTGGGGGTATATGCTTCTGACAATGTTCCATTCACTTTACCCATTAGTACTGTCACACTGACTTCTCTAATTTGGATTAGCAGGATTTAATCTCTAATAGTATACAAAAGCTCAGCAGCCCCCACATTTAGGACTCACATCAGACACATTCTCCCTCCTCCTTTTGGGCTGGCAGAGGCAGAAGCACACCACACTCTCCAGGTTCACAAGCACACATACGTTTGTGGATCCCCTGAGCACCAGCATGTCCCTGCTGGACTCCACTCATGCTTGTGTCCCAAAATAGCTGGTTATCATGAAGAGGCCCCCAGTGGCTGGAGGTTAAAGACCTCACTGCTCCCAGTAGCTGGCACCACAGATCAGACTCCAGGAGCAGCTCTTGTCAAGCAGGAACATAAACATGCTGTCATTACTTATGGTATAAGTAGATGTTCACAAAAGAACTGACAAGTGAGAAATTGATGATCCCTTTTGCAATCCTACTCCTTTTATTGATAACATCACGTCTGTCCTCACCAGTCCTCTGTATGAGTTTCTTCTGCCTTTAGTGCTAGTTTGTTTTCACCTGTGTTTTCAATGAGGACATTTGTTATGTTAAAGGATCATGTAGTTATAGCCTTGAAATACCTCAGGAGGACAATAAGCCAAAATAAATTATGCCTCTGAACTTAGAAACAGCTGTCTGCATACTGCTTTTATTTAGATACTTACAGTTTTTCTCTGAAATCTTGTCTGCTCTATTTTAACAGTTCTGACTCAGCCAAAAAACTTCAGTGTTTTTGAGTATTACAAGTGAGTAATTTTACTGAGATAGATGGTTGTAATATGAAAAAGCAGGGTCCTGGAGTTGTTTAGCCTGCAGAATAGGAGGCTCAGGAGAGACCTTTGCACTCTCTACAACTTGTAGCAAGGTGGGGGTCAGTCTCTTTTCCAAAGTAAGAAGCGATAGGATGAGAGCAAATGACTGCAAATTGCATCAGGGAAGATTTAGATTGGATATTAGGAAAAATTTCTTCACTGAAAGAATTGTCAAGCATTGGAACAGACTGCCAAGGGAAGTGGTTGAGTCCGCATCCCTGGAGGTATTTAAAAGGTGTGTAAATGTGGCACAGAGGGACATGGTTTAGTGGTGAACTCAGCAGTGCTGGGTTAAAGGTTGGACTCAATCGTAAAGTTCTTTTTCAACTAAAATGATTCTATGGTTCTGTGTTTACTAATTTCCATGTAATATATTTCAGTATTCTTTCTTATAGTTTCTGGAGTTAATTTTTCAAAAAAATTTACACATTTAAGTGTTTTTTTGAAAAACATAAAATGTGTGTTGGTATAATCTTTTTTTTCTCAGACATTTAATAGCTAGCAATGGTAAAGAATTACAGCATAATTTACCTTAATTGTAAAATGAACAAATAAACAAGTAACATTCCATTAGCTTTAGGTCAACACTGTGTACCAATGACCAACTCTGTTTTCCTTTTTCACACCTTCTGGAAGACTAAATAGGAAAAGAATAATGGAGTATATAAACAGGAACAGCAACACAGAGAGGTGTCTCTCATTGGAGTCATTAAGACAGCATAGTAATGAGGTTGTCATCATGGTGAGTTTTCTTGAGAAAATTAGAAAGCCAAAGTAAGAGGCAGGCAGGCTATTCAGAACGGATAACAGAATTTTTCAGTCTCTGTATTGCAAATATGCATCGAAACTTACTTATCTTTTTAGATTTCTTAAATTAAACAGACATAAGTTACCTGCTTGAAAAAAAAGTAGAAATCCACTACTTTTTAAAACAGAAAACAAGACAAGGGATTTTGGGAAAATTAGTTTTATCTACTGCAGAAAGTCATATTTTCAGTCCCTTTAATATAGCCCAAGAGTTCATCATTGGTTATATGTTTGATAAACTGCAAAGAGAGTATGATTTTTAGTTTGATTCATTGAAACCAAAATGAACTGTTTCAAGAAATATATACATATGATGTATTTAGCTAGCAACAAAACATTCTGGAGAGAGAAAGATAATTAATGAAATATCAGGAATTAACCTCAGGAAGTTCAACATGGGGAAGTGCAAAGTCCTGCATCTCAAGAGGAACAACCCCTGGAACTAGTATAATCTGAGGGCCACCCAGCTGGAAAGCAGCTTGGCAGGAAACAACCTGGAGTCATTTTGCCCCTATACCAGACATCTGCATAATCATTGTTCATATATATGGAAATGCCGAAATTGCACATGTAGATTTGATCCCTGGTAGCAGGTCACAGGAGGAGAGGAAGCTGTACAGAGCAGCCATCCTTTCTGTCTCACTGTCTTAAATTCTGCTATTGAAGAGTGAAGGTAATGATCAAAATTGTCCTTTCTGGCTTGAAAACAAGAGACGCATAGCTTGTGGACATTGGAGAGAGAAGATCACAGCATGTTCTCTGTGCTAAGCTCTTAAAATTGTTCTTCACCAGATTTTCTTTCTTTAGTTTTGCGTTTTTATTCCAATTCAAGTTTAAATAGCACTCTATTCCTTCTCTTTTCAGTCATTAAAATTGCTTACATTTTCCACACTCTGCTTAGATCTCATTGGAAATACTGGTGAGTCCTTTAATATCATCTCAGATGGATGATGAAAGGACTGGAGCATCTCTGCTATGAAGAAAGGCTGAGAGATCTGTGACTGTTTAGCCCAGAGAAAAGAATGTGAACCAGATGACCTCCAGAGGTCCCTTCAACCTCAACTGTTCTGTGATTCTGTAACATGCTAGTGTAATTGTAGAGTAAAAGTAGAGCTTGGTTAATTACTTCAGCAGAGGAATATAAAATAGGCTGGCTAATCACTAATGAGATAATTAAATCTATAAATCACACTAAAATTCTCTCCTAATCCAGTTCTTACAAGTATTAACATGATTATTTCCTTCTTTTCACTGCTGTGATTTTCAATATATTCCAGAACATTCAGTCTCATAGGCCAACTAGCAGTCAAAGCACTTCTGAACAGAAAAAAAAAATCCAGATTTTAACACCATCTGGTAGTTTTTCGCTACTTATTTTATATCACTTAATTTGTGGCATTTTTTTATCGCAGTTGTCTTCTGAAACTGCTGATTCAGTTTGAAATTAAGTGAAGATCCTGAAGTGATCTATTCTGAAGCCTACGTGGCTTCAAATATAAGAGAAGAGCCAAAATTATCACACACAAGGTAAATTTCACCTTGGCAATCTGATATTCACTATTGTTGATACAAACTATGGGGTCAAGCAGACAGTGCCAGAAGCTGCTGCATCATGGGTGTATTTGGGGGATTATTCTCCTCCTCATTACTTCCCTGCTACTTACTCTATTGTCTGACATTTCCAGTGCAGATATTTTATCACTGATTAAAGTGCACAGAAAAAAAAAGGAAACCTTGTGTGCGATTTGGAGAAGAAACATGCCTGGCAGATGGATGATTTAGAGAACTTCTATACTATCAGAAACATTATGTATCTTCTTCTGTAGAAAATTCACTTCTGGAACCACCCTCAATAACCAGTGTGGTAGACTAGCGTAGTGCATGATATGAATCATTAATAAAAGGAACTTTTGTAAGTTTTAGACTAGATAAAAACATAAACCATGAATGTTTTATATAATAAAACATAACACTATATTATGAAACAAAACACCCAACAATAAAGACATTGCCTAAAATCACTGTGGAAAAACTGTCATTTCTGATACTCAAAAATATAAACATTAGTGGAAAAAACTTGTGTTGGTTTTAGAGAATTCTGATCATATAGAATAATTGAATATTCCCAAGGGTTTTCTGATTTTTTTTCATATCACTTTATGGCAAATCCTTGTGACATTTTAATGCATTATTTTCACTCAAAAAAATTTAATATTCCTTTTGTGTACATGTTATAGTTTTTTGAAGAGTTTAAAGGAATTTCTTGCAGTCTGACTACAGAGTAGTGAACTGCTACCCTGTGTTACCATTTTCTCTATAGCTTGTTCATCACCAAAACATTTTCTTGGTATCTACATCAGTAACCTGCTTAGGTCACATATGTTCCACTTGAGTAACTGTCTTTTCAGTTCAAAATGTAATGTTGCAGATCACTAGATCAAGGTCATCATTTTGCACCTACTCACAGCAGCATCTCTAAATCTTGAACAAAATTATCAGAGCACCAGTCAGCAACAGCTTTAGCAGTAGCAAAATCAGCAGAAAGTCTTACCGGGGAAAAAAAAGTAGAAATGTTTTTATGATAAATGTAGAATTCCTACCCATCTTTATGGGTTTAAATACCAAATCATTCTAACAAAAAGGAAAAAAAAATGTACCTTTATGGTGGAAATGTCTACATTGAATAAAAAGGTGGAGTTGGGGACAAGGGGAGATATTTAGGATTTGTATCTGCTTATGAAGCGATTTTCACTTTTTTTTTTTAGTATGAAAATTCCTGCATTTATACCTAGCTAAAATAAATACACTGCATTCATAGTACCAGACAACCTTCATTACTTCATGTAGCCTACATCAACTTCTTCAAAAATACTTAATAACGTCTTTGAAAGACAGATTCTAGGTATTTCTGTGTTTGACTTGAAATATTTGGTTGCAAACCATATTGCTATACATTTATTATTTTTCATGAAATGTCCTTATTATATGTCTAGTCTTCAATCATCAACTATGCAAAAAATATGAGAATGACAACCAGCTTTACACAAAATTCTTCATTTACAAGTTATTAGCAAGGAAATGAAATATACTTAATTTTAGAAAAAGATGAACTGTAATAGAAGATAATTAGAATATCACTTGAAAGGTTTCATGAAAAAAAGTCACAAATTGTAAGCTTACAAATGGTAATTAAAGCAACAAAATAGAAAGTTATACCTGAAAGATGAAGACTGAAAATAGCTCTTGTGTCCTAAAACTTTTGTTTTCAAAGTATTTCTTGTTGAAAGCTGTTATAAACTGTCAACATTGTTTTATCTATATTCTCATAGAAAACAAATATAATAGAAAAATTGCCTGCAGTCCTTTCCCTTGTCTTGAATTACCATAGCCTGCATTACCAAAACCTATATGGTGTCTCCCCTTTCACTCTGCTGTATGAAATACTAACAACTGACATAAGAACTAGAATATGGTTCATCCAAATTTTAGTGTTTACATTATACATGTCTACACCTAAACTATACAGTCAGTGCCGACTATAGTCAATACTGATGCAAATAGTACACTTGGTCTAGTCAAGACCAGCATTTACTGCACAGGAGAGATGTACAGAATCCACTAGCAGCACTGACCATCACTACCCTGGGAACTTATACAAATAGCTCAAATTGCAGATACTTATATTTTCATGTTAAAACTGTGTCCATCCCCTCTCCTGATAGAATGAACTGAATCCATTCCAGTTATCAAAACCAGACAGGAAATTGAATAAAGGAAGAAATTGCGCCTGTTCAGAAAATACTGTAGCACTGTGGCTGTAGTGAAATACCATCACTCCATTATTATTGTTTAAATTCGTCTTTTGCCTCTCTCTGTGTGTTTTCATTCCTGCTCTGTGAAAGTGTTTGTCTGTTTCCATCATCATCTTCTTCCCACCATCTCACTTTCATCTTACCATCTGCTTTTATCCTTTTTCTTTCATATTTTCCCAATTATTTTACTTCTACCTACTTAAATTTAATGAATAAATATATGGCCATAGACTGAAACAATATTTGATGCTATCACATTATTTATTTTTATATGCCTTACTTCTCTTCTTCTGCCTATGTCTGGTTTTTAGTCTGTAATATATAAAGTTGATTTTTACTTTGATTTTTGCAGTACCTAGGACAATGGGACATATTTGTGAATGGTTCTTTACCTGTCACCATATGATTAATAATGTAGATTTTTCTGGCCCCGAAATCTACAGCCTATTTAGATCAGAAATTTATTTGTTTTATTTAGCTATATCAAAGGTAATAAATTTACAACTATTTACAGTTCTAAGTGTACCAACACATTCTTATTAATACAGTAAAATCACATCCACATTGCAGTAAATTCAACAATAAGCTCTTCATTAATCATTTCCATTTGAATACATTTTCTCTTACATGTAGTGTTGAATCAATTTATTTCTGTTTCTTGTTTCTGCTTCTTTTTTGCCCATACTTCTAACAGTTTTTTGTGACATCTGAGAAAATCATAGCTCCGTGAACCTGTGGAACAGAGGCTTAATCTGCTATCATGGGGCATCCAGCAGAACTGTCACTGTAATATGTGCTTAAGTTATTTAACTCTACCATGAGAAGACTCCTGTGAGATCATAGATAGATAGATAGATAAATAGATAGAGATATATGTATAATGTTACTGTGAAAAGTCTACAGGGAAAACAAAATTATAAAATTATACAATTATAGACACTATAGACGAGTCAAAACAATTACGGTCTCTGTTTCAGTAATGTTTCCCATTTCCTGCTTTCTTTCTGATGTCATGCTAGTTTTATGATGGACTTGCTTATTTATTCTTTTTCCAGTCGCGTTAAGACGGCCTAAAATTACATCAGCTTTCTACTGATAAGAAGAGAGATAGAATATCAATAAGAGATTGAAGTACATACAAAATTTGAGTATTAATTATTTATTGATTACTTTCTATAAAGATAGATGTACATCATAATCACTTTGACCTGCGTAATTCCATAATACCCATAATATCAATGGCTGCCTAAAGTCCGTAGGTGTCCTTTATTGAAAATATGTATGGAAAAATGTCTCTCACAGTAAAATGATGCACTACCTACCGAAGTTCATATTTGTCTGAACTTCTTACATTGTTTTTACTCACATAAATACATTTGCAATCTGTGATTCCTGTCCCACTACACTAAGTAAAAAACTAATCTTTTATAAACATCTATGATTATATTATTGTCTAAAGGTTATTATGAAAACAAGCTACACTGTCACTCGTGATGAGAAAGACCATGACTTGGCACTTTATTGTATGTTTAAGAATGCATTTATGACTAGTATACTTTCCTGGAGTTTTGTACAGTGAGCTTTTGTTACAGTTTTCTGCATTTTGACAGTCAATTGAATTGATAACTCGCTCCTTTAATCTTGTTCATCTTGTTTCAATAACTCTAGTTACTCCAGTATCTCACGGACTAGACACAAACTCCCACTATCAATTTTGGCAGAAAAAAATCGTAATCAGGAATTGCTTTTGTGACATTCTTTTTTAGGAACTCTTATAGTCCCTGATATATTATTTAATTTCTTTATCTCTAAAATAGAGACTTAAAGATAGACACTATATTCTACTTTCCCAGGCAGGTTCTGCTTGACTAACCTGATCTTCTATGACAAGGTGACCCACTTAGTGGATAAGGGAAAGGCTACATAAGTTGTCTGCTTGAAATTTAGTAAAGCCTTTGACACCATTTCCCACAGCATTCTCCTGAATAAACTCGGTGCTCATAGCCTGGATGTATGTACTCTTATCTGGGTAAAAACCATCAAGATGGCCAAACTGAAAGAGAGATGGTAAATGAATTTAAATCCTGTTGGCAGCCACTCACAAGTGGTGGTTGGGACAGCGCCGTTTAATATCTTTACAGATGATCTGGATGAGGCGATCTAGTGCACCCTCAGGCAGTTTGCAGATGACATCAAGTTGGTGGGAGTGTTGATCTGCTGCAGCGTAGGAAAGCTCTGCAGAAGGATCTTGGACAGGCTGGCTGGATGGGCAGAGACCAGTTGTACGAGTTTCAATAAGCTGAAGTGCTAGGTCTTGCACTTGGGTCACAACAACCCCATGCAGTACTACAGGCTTGGGTCAGAGTGACTGGAAAACTGCCCAGTGGAAAAGGACCTGGGGGTATTGATTTACAGCCAGCAGAATATGAGCTATCAGTGTGCCCAGGTGACCAAGGAGGCCAATGACGTCCTTTCTTGTATCAGAAATATTGTTGCCAGCAGAACTAGGGAAGTGATTGTTCCACTGTGCTCAGCACTGGTGAGCTACACCTCAGGTGCTGTGTTCAGTTCTGGGCCTCTCACTACAAGAAAGACATTGAGGTGCTGGAATGCACCCAGAGAAAGGCAACAGAACTAATGAAAGGTCTGGAGCACACGTCTTATGAGGAGTGGCTGAGGGAGCTGGCGTTTAGCCTGGAGAAGAGGAGGCTCAGGGGGGACCCTCAACTTTGGGGATATGGTTTAGTGGTTGACTTGGCAGTGCTGGCTTACTGGTTGGATGTGATTCTATGATCCACTTAGACTCCCTGGTGCAGCTTTGGTCCATTTCCATATGTCCTAACAGTGGATACTGGGAAGAAAAGCTTTGCACCTGCCTCTCTACTTCGACTCCTCAGGAAGCTGTAGAGAACAATGAATTAACCTCTCAGCCTCCTTTTCCAAATTAGACAACCCCTAAAGTCCCCAGTCTCTTCTCACAGGTCGCTCCTTACAGCCCTTTCACCAGCTTTTCTGCCCTCCTCTGGATGCATTCAAGGAGCTCCACATCCTTCTGAAGTTGTGGGGCCCAGAACTGCACACAGTACTTCTGGTGAGGCCACACCAGTGATGAATACAGTGGGTTATCATTTCTTTTGATCAGCTGGCTGTGCTGTCTTTGGTGCACCCATCCCTGGATAATTTAGAGCTTCTGCTTTTATTTTGTTTCAGAGCAAATAAATTAGTTTTAATATTTGTGATGTCAACATTTGGAAATGTAATGATACTTTCTTTCTGAAAGTATTATATTCAAATATTTTCAAACCATAAAATATATGATAAATGTAAAATAATATTCTAATATGTTATTGATTTTATATATCCAAAGGACCTGATTCTTAAAGAGCTAAACTAATTTGTCTATTATAATCCTGTTGGAATTAATCAAGGTTTTGCCTCCTATTCTGGGTGTAGAGTATCCTTTTACTTCCAAGATCAAAACAGTTGAGCTAAACAAAAGAATCTATTACTTTGTCAGAAACACCCTATTTTCTTCCTAGGTAGAAGTTTATTCCCTTTTGTAATCTAAGTTGTCCTATTACTTGTCCATTTGTATGTGAATGAAGAAGTTCTCAATAATCTGCAATTAAAGTTATCCTAAAGTCCCTGTTGATGATGCCTTTCAGCGATTCCACACCTTTGTGTTGAAAGATTTTTCCAGTTTAAATTGAACTCCTGCAGAGCCATTGCAATCAAAATAATTTAAAACAGAACAACACTAAGACAAAACAGGTTTCTTTGTTCAGTTACGTATTGGTTGGTTTGGGTTTTTTTCCATGAAAAGTACCTAATCAGAAAGAATGATCTGAGTGTCATCAAACCAAATGCAATATTATGATTTAAATTAGGAATAGCTTAATGCTAATTAAAAAACTATATTTTTGTGTTCTTATAACCTATTAAATTGGAGAAAGCACATTCAAAACAGTACTGATGTCTGATTGTGATGTTTTCAGTCTAGGCCTTCCTGGAGACCAGCTTGTAACCAGGAAGGAACTAGGAAAGTGACCAAGGAAGTATTCCATGCTATTCCTTTACGTAACCTAGGGTATAAATAAGGCATTGATAAGAGAGCTCGCTCTCTTCTCTTCCGGCGAGGTTGGAGAACGGTGGTCCCTGTCTGGGTCTGGCTTATCTGAAGTTGAGGCCTACAGTAACTGCTGTTGTCGGCCACGTGTGAGGGGGGAGTGCTGGGCCGCGTCCAGACGTCCTGCTTTCTTTCAAGGGAAGTGGTGAGCTCTTGCCAATTCTGGTTACCGGGTTTTTAGATTGTGTGGATCTGTTTTATTTTTTGTCCCTTTTCACCCTATTTTATCCTTTTCCCTTCTCCCTTCCCCCTCTTCCCTTCGGGAAGCTATTTGGGGTCATAGATTCATATATATAATTCTCATTGTATATCTCTGTTTTATATGTAAAATATATATATTTTTGCTAGAACTTTGGCTGCCTGTTTTTTTTTTCGGTTTTTTTCCTTCCCTCTCTGGGAAGGAGACCCTGTTGTCGAGTTTCGGAGACTTGGCAGGAAGCCAGCTCCAAACTTGCACACTGATATGTGGGGTAAATTTTCCTCCCTTCAATTTAAACAGAGGACTTCATGTAGTTGGGAGTGAAAGCTGGCAGGAATTAAAATTTTAGTTCATGAATATGTATATTTTTTCCTGGATAGTTGTTTATATAAATAATATATAAATAATAAGAAATTCAAATAAATATGGGACATAGCAGGAGATGGAGAGGAATGCAATGGTCTTTTATTCATATAGTATTTGATTCACTATCTTAAGTGAAAGTGTTTCATATATGAGGTTTTATCTTGTTGAAAGTTTTGAAAGAATCATGCCTAGGAAAAGAATCTGATGGCTACAATCTCCGTCCCAGATCATGCAATCAGATTGCAAAGGGCTTCATGAGATCTCTAGTCCAACTTGCTTCTCAAAGCAGGGTCAGCTATGAGATCAAACCATACCCATTTGGGTCTTGAAAGCCTTCAAGGATGAAGGCCCAATGTCTATGGATGAACTGTTCAATTTGTTTGACTGTCTTCCTGATGAGGACATAGCACCATTTTTAAAAATGTATTTGTTTGTATTTGTTTGTTTAGGCAGGTTCGTATCCTGTATACTGAGACTGCTCCATGACAGGACTGATGTATCAACAGAATAGGAGATGTTGGTTCATTTTGTGGTTGGGGCTATAAGCAGAAGTTACATCTGCTTCTCCATTTGCTGCAGGAACAGGGGAGAAACTGTAGATGTTTTCTACATAGCTATTTAACGTTGAGGCTCTCTTGTGTAGAGCTTCAGCTGGTGGATTAGTTGAGATGAGATTTTACTCATTTTACAAGTTGCAGGCTGATCACCCATGCTGAGAGTCATGGGTGATGAGATTTTTAACTTGGCTCAGTGTTTTTTGAAAAAAGTCTGGAGAATGGAAGACTGCTGTGAAATTAAGCAGCTGGCCTGACTACAATGATGACAGGTGCTAAAGAGCTATAGTGACAAATGATTTCTGATAGGAAATTCTAAGGCCTAGAGTTCTTCCTATAGGAACTGTCATCAAATAGTGTTATAAAGATGTCACTTCCGCCTTCTTCTTCATGTGATCTCGGCATCCATAGAGAGTCTATGGGCATTCCTGTGCTGAGACAGAACTGACTGGGCTGCATGAAATAGAATTCAGCCAAAAAAAGACTAAAACTATGTTTTTATGCCCATCAACCAGATAGCTATATTCTTTTTGCTGATTCTATCATCTCTTCTTCATCCGCGAGCTGATTTTATCTAAGGACTATGGTAATTTAAGAGATCTTATTTTTTTTGTCTGAAATGTAGCCTAGAATGTATTATATTCGTGTTCCTGACACTAAAGATGATTTTATAGGACTGAAACCTATTTCACCTTGCATTGTTGTTTTTGTTATTATTATTGTTGCTGTTGTTGGTCTTGTATCATCCATGTCCTTATCGTCGTTACAGATTAGCAAGGCACCTTATTGGATAAACAAAGTTCAAGCACTCCAGGAACTCCTTGATTAGATGCTCAATATGTAATTTAAGAAAACATTGTGGCAACTCAGACTTAGCCAATATTAGAAAATATATAGCTGAGCATAGTTGAAAGACTCTGTTTGTTATGTAAGCACTATTTTCTGAAATCAGAATTGCAAACCTTTTAAGCTGTACTCTTTACCATTGAAGTAGACAGTATTACAGAACTCATGTGCTACAGTTCTAGCTTTTAACATGAATATATTCCACATATAAAAAGTTTCAAGCAGTACAACTTTATTAATATGCATCATTATAATATGCCCTGCAGCACCACCAAAAACGTATTTCAAATAATCTGTATATTTTGTTCTTTCAAACCTGAGGATTTATGCATTTACAACTCAATTTTAAACTAGAACCAAAAAGAGAAATAAATATGTCTATTTGAATCAAATGCAAAATTTACTTCATATATCTTATGGCTTCATAAAACTAGAAGGGGATTTAATCCAGTTGTTTTGTTGTATTGTACATTATTGCTGCTCTGCTACACTTAGATACTAATTGAATTTAAATTATATCTTTTTTAGTTCAATTAACAAAGCTATTGCTTTCATGATGTTTGTTTGCACTCAGTTCATTGCTCTTTTTTTCCAAAGAATGAATGAATCCTGAAATAATTAATTCCCATGGAATTCTAACCTTTTATTATAATCCAAATAGCTAGTTGGTAAAGCTTAATAATTATGTTGATTTTTTTCTGTAGGATATTTAAGCTTTGGAAGCACCATTATGTGTATATTAAGATAAAACACCAGTTACATTTCAGATGTATTATCAAGTCACCCTCTTAAGGATTAATTTAAATTCATCTATTATTTAGGTATTTGTAGTTCTGTTTTAAATTTTTCTGCTGTCATACTACAATAAATGGAATGCATGACTGACATTCTGGAATCTAGTTAAGTTAATTATGCTTCCTTTATCCTTCTTTTTTGTTAATAAACTCTTCATTTCTTATAACATCCTTGTGATATCTTGCATATTACATGCAAGTTAGTTTAAACAGTGGAGGCTTCTTAATGACATTTTCATTATAAATGGTAAGTTATATTACACATAATGGTCTTTATAGTTTTTAATTAATCTTTGAAAGTAATTCAAATTACTAAACTCAGAAGGAAATAGTTTTGACTGGATACGGAAACATTCTTTAAATATTTTGCTTCAGATTGTAAGCATAGCATTCTCTACTTCCAGCAGAAGCATGTCTGAAAGAAACCTTATGAAAGTATCTAAAATAAGAACAAAAACCTGAATGCAAATTAAAATACAATTTCTAATCTTAGATGACAATATACATTGTATGGAAGATTGGAATCAAGTGTAAAAAGATTAGTATTTTATATAGTTATTTCACTGAACTTTAAAAAATCATAAAGTTAGAGCAGAGTGTTATTTGAAGTTGTAATATTTTGTTTCTATAGGGGCCATTTAGATTTTCTTTTTTTTCATGCTACTTGAAGAGGTAAGAAAGTTAATCTATCACACACACATGCACATATTTGAGGCATTACTTTATTTACGTGTAATCAGAAAATATTATCAAAGTTTTAACACTTTTAGGGGAAAAAAAGAGAATAAAAAGAGAAACATTGCCTTTTTTTAATACATTTTTATACATAATTCTATTATTATTATTCTGTCTCATCAGGTGCTACAACTATTGAAAAGTATGATCTCAGAACAAATATATGGATTCAGGCTGGAGTAATGAATGGCAGGAGGCTTCAGTTTGGTGTTGCTGTCATCGATGACAAGCTGTTTGTCATTGGAGGCCGGGATGGCTTAAAGACATTAAACACTGTTGAATGTTACAATCCAAAGACCAAGGCTTGGACTGTGTTACCACCTATGTCAACACATAGGCATGGCTTAGGTAAGAAAAACATTATTTTTAAATGCTGCCGCAGTTTTCAGTTATGTAATTTGCAATGAAAAACTGAAAACTCAGTACATTTAAGCTGTCATAGCATTCTGACCAGTAATAATTTCTTGTTAGGTCACTATGTATATCGAAGGTTAAAGTAAATTTTTATTATTTGACAAAATAATACTGGAAAAAGAAACCCCAAACCAACAAATAAATGGCAGAGGAACCTTGAAACTTACATAAATTAGTGAGAAAATTCAGATCTGTATGCACTGATTTTGAAAAAGGGCATTTTTAATTTTTCAAGCAGTCAAGGGACTAATTTTAATCAGAATTATGTGTTTACATTTACCTCATATGATAGGATATAAAGGTTATAGAGACTGTGTCAATGAGGGACTGATGTGCTTTACTAAGTATTTATAGCAATAGTTTCATCACGACTGAAAGCATATTTTTTCCTCAAGTGTTTTCAGATAAGTTGAGTTTTGTTTTGGTTTGATTTTTTAATAGTATTATCCATGCCATTGTCATCATTAATCAAACCACACTGTATTCCCCTTCCCTGTTGTTTTTTTAAATTAAATAAAATACAGTTCTGCTGCTTCCTTGAAAAAAAAAAGGAGTCCTTCTATTATATATCTCATATATATTTATGGTAGGAAAAAAACTAGTTTATTCAATTACATAATTAATTTTGTGATGTTTCAGAAATATTCTTTTTATTCTTAACTGTATAGTGATGAGATTTTCATGCTTAAATAAAGGCGTTTAGAATCTGTAAGTCATACTACGTATACCGGAATACCCACCAGAATATAAATTTATAAGGTGTGGAAAACTGAACTGCTCATTATCTGTTCTACTAAAATCATTTTGTGTGATAGAGTTATTGCAACATCATGAAAAGTAGAAATGGAAAAGAAATGCTGGGAGGAAAGGGTAAAAAGGGGATGAATGGTGACAAGGATGGTAGATTCGCTCAGGTGACCTTGCAGCTGGGAATGCCAAGGCCTGGAGATTAACAGTCGGGGAAACCCATATATCATGCCTACTGCTGTTTATCCTCTGTTTTGAGAAGTAGAGTTTACATGTAGAGAGAATGTAGGTGTTTGGAGAAACTTGGAGGCACTCTCATGGACATACTTGAGCTCCCTCTTTTGGGAGAGAGATCAAAGCTCAGAGATCATAAAAAGCACAAGGGAGATCAAAACACGGTGGTAAACTACGTGTGTGTGTGTGTGTACCCTTGATAAATGGGTGCCAACAGCAGGCCGGCCACTCACCAGGATAGACTGAGCCTGACGATGCCTGTGTTCCCACTTGTGTGTCTCTACTTTGGGGTCCTCTGGTTAGCGAGGAAATGAAATAGATTTACTCTTTGCATTTCAGCTGTGGTTTTGTGGTTATTCTGGCTGCCTGCCTGTGTCGACTCACACAACAGGCTATGTTATCTTGTCCATTCCCCTGAGTTACAACTAGCAGCAAGTCCTTTAATGTACTGTTGGGTAAATATTGCACAAAATGAACATGCTTTCCTGCCCCTCCAGTCACAGCATTGGACACTTGTAATACATACATACTGCTGCTGTTAAACAAGTCTTAACATTTAAAATAGTGATGGGAATCTATATCAGATGGCATCATGACACTAAATAGCTCTGTGATTTAGAATTGTTTCCTAAGTTTAAATTTAATTATAAATTAGAAAGTACATGAGAAAATACATAAATTACATGCAGAAATACATGTAATATCTCTTTTACCAGTGTTCCAAAATTTTACAGAACCTGTTATTAGTTTCAGTACTGTTCCCAAGGGTAGTAAAAATACAATAACTTCAGCTATAACACAGGAAAGTATTGGAATTCTTGATAGAGAAAAAACTTTTCCCAGTGACAAAAGAGATGGATCCATGATCAAAAACCCTTGACGATCAGTTTAAAAGAATAATTTTGGACCAATCATTTTACAGATGCTTTTGGTCAATAGATTTAAAAAATACCATTATAATTTAAGTTGAGGACAGTTGAGGTTATGACTGGAGAAAAACTGGTACTTTTTCTATAGGAAAAAAAAGGAACAGATGAGGCATTTGACCACTTGAGGGTTTTTTTTGTTTTCTGTGGAATCCCTTTTTAATTTTTCTGGTGAAGAAATTCTGGCTTTTTGTAAACAATATGTAAAATGAGGAAAGAAATGTAAAATGAGGAAAGAAACATAAACTGAGGTGATTAAATGCAGTTGTTTGGGAAGCATTAGAGATGTGCTCTTTATTTGGAATTGTGTAAGAATCATGATGTATTCTTTCCTGAGAAGCTTAGTTAATAGAATTTAATTGCTTTTTTTATTGCAACTTTTTTCTAAGTATCCCATAAAGTTATTAATTTAGTAATGCCCTTTGTAATGAGAAATTAGTCTGAAGTAATAAATCTTTTTTGTTAGTTTTCTAAACTATGTGCTGTGCTACATCCATGTAGTGATAATGCTAGAGCAGTTTGAATTGGTTTGTATACAGGATTAGAAATAAGCACCCATCCTTTTCATGAATGTCTTTTTGTTGACATAGCAAAAAATTTTCAGAGGTACCCCATTGTAACTAAAGTCACAACCAGGTAATGCAATTCACTTTATCCTGTCTTCATATAATCTTCAATAGATCCATGTATATATAAGTTAATATACGTAGAAATGAGGAAATAAAAACTGTCAGGTCTTGTAGTGAAAGTACATAGTGTAGGAAGTCATATATTAGGCAGTTTCAAAGCTGCCATTGAAAAATGAGGGAAAACTCATGGCAGTGTTTGCAATAAGTCGTGCTTAACTACAAAAAAGAAAAGACAGACTGTGAGATGCACTAATATTTAAAATAATAGGGATTCTAATATCCCTGTTGAGTAATCCTTAAAACAGAATGGAATATGAAAGAGCAATAAGACACCAGAAAGGCAGTGAAAGGCAGAAATGAAATGTAAAACAGATTGTGGTTTATAAATTCAGCAATTTTGTGAAGCAATTCTGCATCCATTTTTCCAGTTTCTTTGCTGAACTTAATAGTCTACACAGAGGAGAAGAGAGAAAGGAAACCAGTGATAGACTAATTAAAATTTTAGATATCAAATCCAGTGAAACCATGATTTAAAAAAAAAAAGAACCAAACAAAAGATTGGTACTGAGCTTGTCTTTCCAAAATAAACGATTTAGTGCCACAATGAGAAAATTAGGCTTCCGGTATAATTAAGGGAGAACAGCAGTCTTTTCAGGTAGGTGTTCTAAATTGTCTTGTTCTTTCCCTGAACTATGTAAAGAGTGCCTAAGCTCTTATTTTAGGTTTTGGCTGTGTAAATATACTGATCTCACTATCCATAGTCAAACATATTTGCAAGATGATCAGTGTGGGAAGGATGCTAACGGGGCATGGCATTACCTAATAAAATCCTGTACAGCTTAGAGTGGAGGCAAGTTAAATATTTTTCCTCCTCCCCTCTTGGAGGAGAGAGTTTTGCCAGTTGTAATCATCTGAATGAAAATGCTATAAAATTATTCATTGCTGATGGGAAAGCCTTAGATTTATTTATACAGGATATAGGCCTAGAGTAGATAGGATTCACTCTACAGAAATGTATCTACCTCTGAATAAAATTTGTTTATGGTAACAAAGAATATGGTATATATATGGTAAGAGGGCAAAAATTAAAGGATTGGCATAAAGAAGGACCCACACAAATCATATTGACACTTCAGCAGATAAGGTTTGCACTACAGAGTAGGGCCCACTTAAAATTTGGCCACTATCATTCACTGAAGTATTGAATCACATAAGTTATATTCCTTTAGAGCCAAGCTAAAGTCTGAAAATAAGCTATAAATCTTTTGGTTCAGAAGGAGAATATTAGTACCAATATTATGTTTGTAATCTAAAATGTAATTCCCAAATCAAATCATCATAGAAAGGATCATATTTGGACAGTCTAGTTCCATTTAGATTTTTTTTTTATAGGAACATACAAGAACATTACAAACTAGAACCTTAGAGATAAAATTTGGGTACCACAGCTTCAATTACTTTTTATCATCTGTACTTATCAGTGGAAAGCTCTTTTTTTTTTCTTTATTTCAGGGAAAATTAAGACATAGCATAATCTAGCTTTATGCAGTTATACAGACATTAAGAATCTGAATTTGTACAGAAACAGACTGAAAGCAATGACAGTTTTCAGTAGTTCAAATTTGGTCATCAAGGCCATTGAGTCTCGAAAATAAGTAGGGTTTTTTTCTGCGTTTGGATATATTTTTTCTTTTTGAGCTTTACAGCAAACTAAATCCAAATTTTATGTATGTTGTGTGTATGTAAAAGAAACCAGACTGTGGAGATTAAAAAGAACAGAGGTAAAGAGACAGATCCATGAGAATCTGAGATTCTATTCTGGACATCAGGGCAGATACGAACCTGCAGTGTCCTTATGGACTGGAGGCCAGAGATGAAAGGCAGGAAGAAAGAAACGTCAGTAAAATGAAGATAATTGAATTAGCATTGAAACCAACAGATAAGCTCATACCCTAATGGTATGATAAAACTGTAATTATTTATGATTAATTAATTTCCCAGAAGTGCTGTAAGCAGAGCAACTATTTATACATAAAAGAATTCTTGAAAGATATAATCATATTTTTTGCTGAATGTTTGTTACAGTGCCAAACAGTTAAAATATTGGATAAAGGAAACTTTTCCTGTTACTAGTTTATTGAAGCATATTGACAAGTGGAAATATTATACCACTTCATACTACCACACATATAATACTGAACAAATTCTACTGCACTGGGCAATGATATTCCATATTTCCAGATGTATGCGGCAGTATTTAGATACTCTGAGGAAATGATCATGATTGTTCAGTTGAAGCTTAAATCAACAGAGCTGTGATGGATGCATCCTCTACATGTCAAATCTGCAGCATATTCTGCTAGTGCAGGAAATCTGAGGAGCTTTTGGACCTTGATATATTGGCAGTCATAAGCAATACTTTCCATCATGAAGATCACATTCATATATTGATTATGTGCTTCAAGAGTAGAAAGAAAAATTTTCACTACTTTGTTACTTGTGCAACATGAAGAAATAGTTTCCACGTTGTTGTGATTTAACCCCAGCCAGCAATTTAGCCCCACAGAGCTGCTGGCTCTCTGGCCCCTGGTGGGGTGGGGAGAGAAGCAGAAGTACAAAAAATGAAGTAACTTCTGGGATGGGATAAAGGCAATTTAATAGGTAAAGCAAAAACTGCACATGCAAGGAAAGCAAAACAAGGAATTCTTTCAGCACCTATCATTACCTCAGCATCAAGTAGAATAGTTTTTCAGCAGATCAGCTTACCAGAGCACAGAGTGCTCTGACATAGCTTATTTTTTACCCTTTCAGAAGCAGGTCTTAAGAGATTAGTTTGAGAAGCTTTCTTTTATGCAATATTGATTAGTAATGTGTACCTCTATGTAGTTAAATTATTGTTATTTCTTAATGTGAAAATCTCAGGAGAAATATGTCACTCTGACTGCTTTCACTGCGTATTGACATAAGGCCTGAGTGTTTTAAAGTATTTTTTCTGCAATATTGATTTGCATGTATATTAGATTTTTGCTTTGGATTTTCCTCCTAATCATGGGGAGCATTACAGAGATTTTTTTTCTGAATTATTAAGTATATTTTTATTGTACTTTACACCTTCAGTAAGTAGTAGATCATGACCCAATCCACTAAAGAGTTACAAATCATAACAGCAACACTTATAATAATTTCTGAGTCATGTTCTCAGGATAATAGTGTGACAGTGTTAAGAATATAATGTCTTGTCCAAAAAACTGAATGTAATGAAAGAGTACACAAGCAGATCTTCTATAAATTTGTAATATATTAATATGTTAGTATAATATCTTTGGCCCAAGAGAGCAGTAATATTTCTGTAATTCTTTAAATCAGCCTTAATACTTACTTGTGAATAAACATAGAAATAGGTATTTTCAACAATGAGTCACTGAATATTCACTAATGAAGGTAGGTCAGGTCTAATTCTCCAGTTAATCACACCCTTAATTCCCAGCTTGGCCTATGGCAGTCTTATGTGCAGCATCTGAAGAATGATAATTGTATTTCACACCCAGTTAATATTATGGTTCTGAGAACTAAATATGAGGTTTAATTCATTGATGCATAATTTAAAACAAATTAGACTTTACTTTCTCTGACACTACAACTGTGAAAGAAAAGTGGTTTAAGACTTAAAAAGGGCAAGAACAGAGTAAGGAAAAGCAGAAATGTTAGTTACAATTAATACAGAATTGTCTAATTGTGATTCTGTGGATGTGGGTAAGAAAGGAGATTGTTGGAAATGTATTCCTACTTGTAAACTAAATAAATGCAGAGCTTAAAAGTGTATTGTTCAATCAAGTTTAATATTTGGATAACAAATCACTGATTGTCTTCTCACCTTCAATGTCGTGATATAGTGTCTGTCTGTGATGCTTTTTCAAATTTCAATCTGTGAAATTAGATCCATCAGGCACATAAGGAAATGCAGAGTTAAAAATATAATAGGCAGTGTTCCTTTATTTTGTAACATCAGAGAAAAGCAATTTGAAAATCCCATTCGAGTTTTTAAGTATAAATAATGGGAACTGTACAGATCTCAGCACCTAATTAAACATAATAGGGTTTTTGCTGAATAGCTTTGTGAAAGCAATCAAAAGGAAAATGCCTGCCATTGCACACTGGACAATATTAATTTCTTAGATCTCAGTTTAAAAATTACACTGTTTGCTTTCGTAGATTCCTAAGTCTAAATACTTAGGGGAATTATTTTTCAGGTACTTCTGTTTGTTTGTTTCTGTTTTAGTTCAGGAATCTGCCAGTTTCAGATTGAATTGGCAAACTGCAATACATTAAGACATAATTTAGCTAGGACACTTTCTACTCAAGACTATACATATTCCTCCAAAAGCATCTTTATTACAGGAATTAAAGTTTAATAGATATTGAACTCTTACTGAGTAAACAGCAAACATTGAGTTATTAAGCTTTTCAGAATTTTCAGGGAAACAGTGAGGTTTCTTTGCACTGTAGTTACTGCACTTAAATACTCAATGTAATACTGAAAACCTATCTCCTCTTAAGAAAACAAGTTGTTTCCTTCCCTAAAAGAGATGTTCATAGTTGATGTTCTAGTGTCAGCTGCCCAGCAACTGTAGGAGGACTAGCAAAGCCAAACTGTTTATAGTGTTGTGAAAATAAAAGTAATTCATCAAAAGATGGGTAGATCAAATTAGTCCCTCAATGCCAGAATTATTGTTTTCTACAAATTAGACAAATGAGATCTGATTCCACCAGTTTCCAGTTTCTTTGTTCAGATAAAAAATAACCTTGATTATTTTTAATGTAATTCTCTTACAATAAAATACTCCTTTTCTGAATGTATTATTGCTTTTCTCAGAAAACAACAGAGCACTAGCATTGCGTGAAACATTAAATCCAAGAGGATTTCTTCTTTCCTTGTGCCTTAAACTAGGTCTGCCAAATTATTGAAGATGAGGTACAGGAAGAAAAGCTGTGAGGGCCTTGTGTCCTTCCTCTTCTCATAGCAAACTGTCCTGGAAGAACTGACAGTACTATCCTTGTGTGCAATTTTCTTAATGACAATCAGACTTCAGGTGTCAGCTGAAAATAATTATTTTCTCATTTAGGAAGCAGGAAAAGCCTGTTCTATATATTTTAATAAAAAACATTATCTACATTCTGAGTGTAAATCTAGGTGAATGTTTATTATCTAGTGGAACTAGACGACAGAGAACAGCAAAATTATGTACTCTGATGTCAGTTTACTGTAGGACACATAATGAACATGAAAACCTGTTTCATGAAGTCAAAATGAACTTTCATCTTCTAACACAGTGTTCAGTATCTTGACTGCAAAAAGGTGAAAAATCATATCTCAAGAGACCATGCAGAAATTGACTGCACCATTTAGAAAAAATAAAAGGTATATAGAGTTCAGTACCTTTACTCTTTAAGGAGGAGGAATTGTACAGTGTGCTAATAGGATTGGAACTGACATTTCAACGCAGACTATTTTAAATAAACTTAATTTTTTTTCCTATTAAAACAAACGACCTGGAACATTCAGAAAAGCGAATGGTCTTGTTTCGTCAATTTTACTAGAAAATATTTTGCTTTGTGATCTTGGCAGAATGTATCCCTTAAGATTTTGATTGTGGTATTTCCATTTGCAGTTATTATGGACTGTTCAGTAACTTCAGAACCAGTTGACGCAGAGGTGAGATGTACTGGAATCCATACATTCTGTATGATAGGGAGGCTAAAAGCAACACCTTTGGGACTACTCTTTAATTCATATGTGCAATATAAAAATCATGTAGAAGTTCTGGCATCTAAGCTTTAAATGAATTCAAATGCCTGAATTCAATGCTTGAATATATGGCACAGTCTACTGTAATATAAAATGTGTATTTAATTATTTTCTTGGGGGAGTTGATTACATTATTATTACTACTCATTAGAATTTTTTGAAACATATGGTGCAAGCACTGGTGAAAGAAAATACTTCTTCATTGCTTAGAGCTTTTCAAACTTGGCTTCTTAGAAAACATAAGAATTAGGCTGTGGGGCTTCATAGATAGGTGGCTTGGAGCACAGGTAATAGAAGCAGGCAAGAGATGCAACAGTTTGTACATCAGCTGCCACAAAATGGAGCCAAAACTACTGAGGGCAATATATTGCTTTCTGCAATGGTGGCTCTGGGAAATATGGCTCTGGAGAAAAGAGGGACCCAGAAGAGCTGATAGATTTTTCAAGGATCACTTGCTTTAATCTATCTTGATGTGCAGAAAATCAATCAAGAAAGTAGGAGGATGGATTGAGATCTAATTAAAGCCAAACTGAAAGAGGAAGCATGCAAGTGGTGGAAAGTGCAGAAGTGACCCAGGAGAAATACGGAGGTGCTGGAGGAATCAGCTTAGGAAAGGCAAAGCTCATTTTGAGTTGAATCTGATGGGTGACTTGAAGGGCAACAAAAAAGGCTTTCTCAGGTCTTTAAACAGCAAAAGGAAGACTTAGGGAAAATGTGAGGTTTTTTTCCTGATTGGGGCAGGGGGCCTGGTGAGAAAGATCACAAAAAAGGATGAAGTACTCAATACCTTCTTTGCCTCAGTCTTTAAGATGGGCTTTTAGAGTCCTAGGTCCCTGAAACCAATGACTTACCCTCAGTGTGTGAGGAAAAATTTAAGCAATATTTAAGCAAGCTGACCATGGAACCTGAAAACATGCACCTACAAGTGTGGAGAGAGCTGGCTGATGTAATGGTGAGGCCAGTGTCAATTATCTTTGAAACGTCCTGGTGATCTGGTTCCTTAAGACTGGAAGAAAACAAATGATACACCTATCTTCAAAAAGGGTAAGAAGAGTCTGCAAAGTTACAGGCCAGTCAGCCTCACCATGATCCCTGAGAAGGTGATAGAGCAAATAATACTGGAACAGTTTTGGTTCATATTAAGTTGACTGGGAATATAAATTTATGGAAGAAAAGCCATTCCTGACCAACTCGACTAGATGAACAGTCAGGGTGAAAGAGCTGTAATCAGCAGCACAAATTCCAGATAAAAGCCACATTTCCCAATGCCCAGTGTGCTCATCAGCTTCAGTGATGACCTGGATGATGAGAAAAAGTGCATGATCAGCAATTTAGCTGATGGCAAAACCAGTGAGGAGTGGGTGATGGTTCTGCTGCCATCAGATAGAACACAACAGGCTGGAAAATGAACTGATAGAAATTGTCAAGCATCACAGAAACTGGTATATTCCTAAATTCGTAATTTAAAAAAATCCTTGCCCTCATTGTTAAACTACAAAATTCCCATGCTTAATTTAACAGGTTACTGACTCCAGTCACTAGCTTTTGTTATTCCTCTTACAGTTAGACTCTTAATCATACAATCTGTTCTTTATGCGGGTACTTATACATCATGATTAGATTACCACTTGGAAAAAATTATCTTGGTATACCCTACATTTCTTACAGAATTTCTGGCAGATTTTCCTTATTTTTAATGGTACTTTTTCAATTCCCTCTGAAGTTGTTTCGTACTATTTACCTTCTTTACACATACTACATCCACACCCACTAGTTCTCATGGATGTACCATTAGAAGAACTCCCTACCAGCTGTATCTACCTGTCTTTCAATCTGTTCCATTTTGTATTTATGCTTTTCAGATATCTACAAATATAAAAATTAAAATAAAAAAAAAGAGAGAGAAAGCACTTAAAATAGGTGCAATACTACTTTCATGGAATGCAGCATTGTGTGTTTCTTTTATTTACTTGTGAGAGAACTGGACTTGCACTATTGAATTTACATCGTCTGAAATTATGATTTTCCCTTACATATGCAGGCATAACTATACCAAAACAAAATTAATTCAATATTGCAGAATGCATTCGTCCAGTATTTTAGTGGGCCAGAAGTGGTCCAGCTCTTAAGGAGCAAGTGTAAGGATGTCAGCGCATTTGGTATTCTGTAAAGATATAGCATTAATATATGCTATAGTCAGCAGCATGGAAGATTAGCTTTGTACAGAAGGCTTTCTGTCTTTTTCATGTATGGAAAGAATTATTTTCCTATACCTTTGCCAGTAAGTTTTCCTGTTATAGAAGAAATGCAAACAGGCAAGCTCAAACAGGCATTGTTGTCTTGAATACCTTAAAATTCTCCAAGCAAAATAAGCTTCTAGGTTTCCTTATTGGTGTATCTGTGACTATATTCCCAGCTTTTCGACATTTTTTTAACTGCAGCATTTCTTTGTGTCAATGTAAGACTAATTTGTGTGGAAATGGAATTGAACATTATGATAACAAAGTATGTAGAGGTTATTCAGTAAGATCAGACAAATTCAGAGATCGCTGGTAAACTTAAAAAGCCAATTGAATTCACAACATAGCACCATTTGCTAAATGCAAAATCATTGGGGAAAAAATCAGAAGGAAATGTGCATCTCACAGAGTTCTACATGCATTATATAAACTCAGAGAAGTTCTCATTAGAAGATCAGAGAAGCCAGTGTAGACTATTTTCTGTATAAAGCCCAGTTAAAGAGTATAACAAGAAATGCAGAGAGAAAATAACATTATATTAATGCCATGAGCTTATCAGTTTTCAATGTCATTTAAAAAAAAAAAAAAAGTAGTGATAAAAATCCATGAAAATGCAGGAAGAATGGTATTTTGATTATGGGGAAAGCAAATTTCCTTCCAAACAGTGACTGAAATAATTGTGATGCCTTAATTTACAGCAAGAAAAAGATGAGAATTAAACTCAAGTATGAGGTACTTGACAAAAAGTATGAAATAGTGAATGAGATAAAAAGAATAAGTTGAAAACAACTCTTTATATCATAATGGAAGTACAAATAGGCTATTTGAGGAAGTGAAAGCTGGAAATTTCAAAATGTCGAGATGTGTTTTGACATGCATCATAGTTTCCTTGTGAAAATCACTGCATAATAATACAACTCCGCTTATTTGTTTAGGTGAGAGAGGGTTTGTGCATTTATCTAGACACCAATTATGTATGTGAGTACGTGTATAGAAACATTCGCGCACCTAAACTTTGTTTGAATGACTCATTTTTATCCCAATAAGAATTTGATTTTCTATTTAACTTTTCATTAAATTAAGAGCATATAGATGAAAAGCTAAATAGTACAGTGTTGTTATAATAAACCATAGGAAATACTTTTTTGACAATGTAAACCTCTTTGTTTGGGATTTAAGAGTATTTAAAAATATTAGATATTAGAATAAGCAAAAAGCTCCACTCCCAAACTACATGTATTGTACAGCCTACTATCCTCTAATTTTTGTGTGAACACTGACACATCTTCCTACATGTTGTTACTTGTTGCATTCTGAGGTAAGTCATTGAGATCTATACATCATGACTTCAATTTAATATCCCCTTTAATATTCTGGAAAAACTATAACTGGAAGATCTAATTGAATAGAAAGCATTTATAAGCAAGACAATGAAAAACATTGGAGAATGAGTTGGCAGAACATTCTACAGAAAAAGATAAGGCTCAGACTTCATAAGCAGAATAAGTTTCGTAAGGGTTAGTAGGGCTTTCTAATTATTTTCTTTTTAAGTTAAAAAATACCAACAAACCAAAACCAACACCCAAAGTGCAGGAACACTTTCTGTGAACACTGAGAGGAAACATATTCAAACTCATTGATAAATATAATTTTAAAGTCAAATAATCTTTTAACAAGTGACTTTTCTAAAATAGAACGTTTCTACACAGAAAGTGGAAACTTTCCATCATTTTAAACTAAAAATGGACTCTTCTGCAAAAAAAAAATAAACCAGTTCTCTGAAACTTTAATGATCTACTGTTTTCTGACTTTCTGATGAGTTCAAATCATGTGAAATGGAGTGGGGGAAAAAAAAAGACATTGACTTAGGAATAGAATTGTACTTAGACTGAGATTTTTCAGAATGATGCTCATTTGGGATGTTGGATTCATAGAATGGAATTACTGAGCTCACTTTCTTGTAACAAATGGTACTTAGCTATAACTTATCTTCCAGAAACTTCTAAGCTTGACTGAAGATACAGTGAGAGAATTGATCAATTCCTTTAACTGGGTTATTAAAATCCCTCATAGTTAAAAATTTGTTTCTTATTTAAATATTTCCTTTTTAAACTTTCATGCTTTACATTTTGTTTTACTTTTCTTCAATAAATAAAAGAATCCTTATATATACAACATTGTTTTCCTGTGAAGGTATCTGGCTATTTCTTCTTTTAACAGGGTAAAACTGATGAAGCAGCTAAATTTCTCACTCTAAGTTACTTGCTCAAGCCTTTAAATGTGTTTTTTTGATTCTGTATGGATCCATCAAACTTCTTGCTAGTGAAAAGTTGTGTATTTTCTTTTACATAATTGACAGAAATGCTAAAAAAAAAATCAGACTTCTTTCCCTTTCCTGTGGAACCTACCAATACCCTTAGGTTGACAATAATTTGAGATCCATCAGCTATCCAGTCCATACTTTTTGTGCTTTACTGCTATTTTAAAGAGCTAATTCATAATCAGAATTTTATGAGATACTAAGTCAAACAGTTTGCAGAAATCTAAGAAGCAAACACTCTTCTCAAGGAATGAAATTAAGTTTGTGTGACAAGACCTGTTTTTCATAGAAATGTGTGGAGTGGTATTATTTTATTCTTGTTTGTTAATTAATCAAATCTCAAATAGGTGCTTCCATTTTTACTTTGAATATACAAGTTCATTTGTTGGTTGTGTTTTGGAAAACTTTTTTAATTTTTACTACTGATACAGAAAGCATACTTTTATGTTCTTTCACTCTCTTCCATTTTTAGGAGTTACAGTGCTTGAAGGGCCTATTTATGCAGTGGGAGGACATGATGGTTGGAGTTATTTGAACACAGTTGAGAGGTGGGATCCTCAAAGTCAGCAGTGGACATTTGTGGCAAGTATGTCAATTGCCAGAAGCACTGTTGGAGTAGCTGCATTAAATGGCAAGTGAGTAGGGTATGCTTACACAATTGAAACACTTTTCATAGAGGGATGAATAACTCTGATACACAGTAGTAACTAACTTTTAGCATACTGAAATTCAGGGTGTCTTTTGAAATAAATGTGGTCACATTTGGACACACCCTGCTATATCTCATGGCTCGTACGTTGATTTGAAATAAGTATTATTTTATGTATGTTCTATATTATTTTTGTGTAATATTCTTATCAACGCTTTCGAATATAGAAATTTCAGTGTGTATGGTATAAAACAATTCAGAACAAATTATAGATGACTCATCTGGCTTTTATGTGTTTATATGCCAATTTCAGTTAATTGAGTTTATCTAATTGTCCTGATTCCAACCACAAAAGGGTTAATTTTTGCAGTAGCCAGGAGATATCATGGCCAGGACCCAGAAGTTATTCTATACCACCTCACTCATTGCCAGGAGCGGGGAAGAGGGACTCATTTCTGGTGAGAAGGGGTTCTTTCCAGTAGTGGTAGCATAGCACTGGTCCTGAGCCGGAGGGAGTGGTTGCAGGTGGAGTGGCTGCGGTTGGGTATTGTCTATTGTTGGAGGTTTCCACGGTGAGCAGTAACATTTCTTTTCTTGTACATTCTGCCATTGGTATTGCAGTTGTCGCTGTTCCTTGTCTTATTTCATTGGTCTTTCCGAAAATTGTTCTTATATCAAGCTGTGATCTTCACCATTTGTGCCTCCAATTCTCCTCTCCAGCCACTCGCAGGGGGGAGACGTAGGGGAGTGAGGGAAGCAAGTGAGCAGCAGCATGGTTTGGAGTTTCAGTGGGGACACTTAATTGGGGGATACCATTCCTAAGCCATGATACTAATGCAGTCATGTACACAGTGATAAGATTTGTTGTAAATGCATTTTGTACCTTGCTTCAGCCAGACATTGACCCATGAAACCTTATTTGTCTGAAGGCGACTACACTTACCCACAAGTAGTGTCGTGGTTTGACCAGCTCCCCCCCCCGTGGAGCTGGAGGATGGCTAGATGCGGGGTACTAAGATCCTGAACCCTATAGATGAGAGAGAGAGAAGATTTTCCAGATATGGCGAATCGGAGCTGTAATCCTGAGAGTAAAGGAGAGACTTCTTCTTTTCCTCCTGGACTTTATGGGGGAGGAGGGGTGATTTTTGTAAATACATGATTTTATTATCATAGGAGAATTAGTTAGGATTGTTGTATATATCACTTTATAGTTTTTATTCTGTTAGCAATGAATTTTGATATAATTTCCCCGGTTTTGCCGGAGAAGGGGAGGGGCCGGAAAGGAGGCTTTCGCTGGGTCTTGGGGACTTAGCGAGGAGCCAAATCAAAACTAAGACAAGTAAACAGAAATTTTGTTCTTGTCAAAACAGACTACCTCAAACCTATAATTCTAATAGTGTTCATATTCCAAGTTTCTCTTTTATAACTTTCACTTTTTAGGTTTTAATGTGGCACTTATTAAAGCTCATTTTATAGTAACATGATACTATGAATTCCTTGTTACTTACTACTTTTATAGTACTTGCTTTTAGCTAAAAAATTGTGTTGTGAACTGAAATAATTTAGAGGTGGGGAAGAATTCATCACACCTAACTTCAGATATTTTTCTTTAGACATCTACTACTGTTCCAATCATCCTAAGGTTCATTTATGGTCAATGAAAGAAACAGGAACTTTTAGGATATTGTTTGTCTTACCTATTTTAAACATCTATGTTCAGACAGCATGAATTGGGCTCTGTAAGTGCCCATTTTTCTCAAGTACTATACAGGAAGCCTAAGGACTCTGTCTCAGATTCTGACTTCCAAGGTTTTGATATTTAAGCAGGGAAGGTGCATCCCACTATAGAAAACTGAACATAATAGGGGGCAGTCAGTAAAGAATCCCTTGAAAATAGTGGGAGCAGCGGCATAAAATTTTTGGAATATTGTTTTCCTCACACTTTATTGCTACTGAACAGAAGGAAGAGAGGATGTGAAACAGCTGCAGTTGTGGAATAGTAAATGCTGAGGACATTAAAAAAAATTAATAAAAGTTTGGATAAAAAGTATATGGGGATAAAAAAGGACTTATTATGGCTACGGTGTTTCATGATAGACTGTGTTATTGTATAATTCAAGAACCCACAGAATTTTGCCCACCCCATTTCTTCCATCTGAAAATCACTCAGTTTTGATTATACAGTTGTAAAAATCTCTCAAAAATCCTTTTTATTAGATTTTGCTTATTAAACCTAAGATACAGGCCTGAGATAAATGGGCTGAATTGATTTCTGGGATTGTCAGACTCTTCCCACTGACTGTAAGTCACTGAATATAATAAAAACCAAACAAGAAGCTTAATTTAGCCCTCAAACAACTATCTTACATTAGGAAATTGTGTACCTTCCTGTAGCAGCATCAGGAGACCTGACAGAGTACCCACAATTCCATCATTATAACAATATACAGATTGCTTTTTTTAAATTTATCTCAAATTAATTAAAACTACTGGCTTTAAAAGTCTTAGTTCATTTGGTGAGTTTGTCATATTTCTGTTATGTTCTATTAGCATAACAACTCCAATTAAATAGGCTTTATTGGATGCATTCATTATTAATATTTTATTATTTAATTCATGGTATGAATTAATGATAATCTCTCAGATGATCCACTTCTCATCCATGACACTAGGAGTTAGTTTTGTGTTGTGAAATCATTTGTGAACCAATGAAGCTTAATTGTCATTGCTTTGTCTTATTAAGTCAAACTGGCATTGAAATGTTCCAGAGTAGATCACATGGACAAAGCTGCTTTAATAACCCTGTTATTCTAAAAGAATCTGGTTTCAGTAGTGCATGAACCATGAAGCAAACTAGCAGAAACAAGATCTAAATGAATAACCCTTCAAATATTGATCTAAAATCATGAAGATCTGCATATAATTATGTATATATATTCCAGGTATGTTTCTTTTGCACAACTGAACATATATCTAATGCTTCTCAGTTATAAGATGCTCAATTGAATTTTGCGTGACTTATATCACATTTAAAATGAAAAGAAATGTTATCTGTGTCCCAGAAAAGTAGAATGGACATCACTGAAAACTGAATAGCAGTGGTGTCACTGAAACAAATGGAAATATATTATTGATTTTTTTTATCTGAATAACCATCATCAAAAAATATTCCATTTTTCAAGAACTGATACTTGAAAACATATGTAAGAACGAAATCTTTCAACTCCTTGGTGCTATTCTTACTACACTGCTGTTCCACACAACTGACATATGCTGCATTCCTCAGAATATTGCAAAGGGATATCTCAATGAGCAACAAGATGTTGGATTTATCATTCAGCAAAGGAGAAACTATTTTGGCATAGAAGTTCTGAGGAGTTTTTTTCCTGGTTGTTCCCTATGTTTCCTTTCTTCTGCACTGAATTAAATAATTATGAAATGCATTTGACATTTTTAAATTTAAACTGAAAATTTTATATCAAAATCGTTCCTAAAAATTGAAAAGATTTGTGTCAACATGTGCATCATAATCCAATCTGAAAAATATTTAATTATTGAAGCCATAAAATCCTACTGAATTTCTCAGAAATTCAGAAAAATAAGTATCTGAAGTACTTTTTTCTAAACTTAGTCCATTTCACAAGGTTCTTTTGTATAATCGTGTTGCATTATTACATTTTTAAGTTGCAGTACTGTTTCACCCATAAGGCCTTAATGGAATATCTTCCTGTCCAAGCACAAAGGTCACCTGGTTTGTTAACTTCAAATTTCCCAGAGGAATAGGATCCAGTAGTCACTATCCTTCAGTAAGGAATACAGGCAATATTCATTTTCTTAAATGTGTTCCTATATGTAGGGAGCTGCTAGAACAACTAATAAAAGGGATATGTGGTTTTCTAGATAAAAGAAAGACACATGACAGATTTATTTTACCAAAATTTCAACAAAGCAGTTTATCTGGTGTTACCTAGGAAATAAGTAGTTACAGGGATTTGAAGAAGAAAAGAACTTCTAATTGTTGTATGCAACACAGTTACCCTGGAATTCTTTAAAGATTTGCCTTGGGATAAAAGAGTGTAACAGCAAGAGCACGTAAGTTGAATTATCAGACCATTCAAAGTGTCACCAAAGGGAACAATATCATATGGGCCACGTTGGACTATTCTACAGAAGTATTTGGATAGCCCTAAGAAGCAACACAAATAGGATGTTTAATAGTATATATGTGAATTGGCGAGTCTTGCGTTTGAAGAAATTTAATGGTAGAAAGTGAAAGAAGCTCTGTACCTTGTGAGCACAGAAAAAGAACAGTAGAAGAAATCTGTGGAAAAAGAAAAGGAAATGCTACTGAAGAATACATAAACTGTTGCTAATAATGGAAATACTTATGTTATTTGGATTAATGTGTGGAAATCTGGTCATGCATATTGAAGGAAGTTTAACTGAAAGTGCAAGTGTTATATAGGGTGTACCATGACTATCAAGAATACCAAAGAAAAGCAACAAAACTATTACAGTTGGCAAAGGAATAGATGCATAAAAATAGCTAAAATTCAGCTGGGAAAGTAGAGATGGAATGAAAATAATACAGAGAGAACAAGAGCATGTACAGAAAACTCTCTTCAGGTTCTAAATGCGTGTTTATTGGTTAACAGAAAGGCTTACGTATTTTCATGCAACACCAAGGAGAATTTTCCTTTTCAGTAACATTTTTGTTTTCCCAAATCAGCAATTGGTTCTGTGTACCACTAACAATGTGTATGTACTGAGGCTTTGGAGATTCCAAAATCACCTTCATCCTCATGTGTTTCTTATAATCAAACAGTACATATATAAATATAATTATTTATTGTTAATTTGATGTCTTTATCAAATTTTAACATACCGTGGTAGGTGTTGTAGGAGTTGCCACCATAGAATATTGTGGGATGAAACTTGGTCCTAATCTGGAAACAGCACCATCCTTTCCACCTCGTTACTGTTAACAACCTGTTGCACAGACTGGAAGAGAAAGAGTGCATGAACTTTCTCAGATCAGCAATAAATATGAAATATTATTATATATATTATATATAATATAATTATATAAATATGCAATAAGTTAAAAAAAGAAATGCGAAATTGAGATTTACACTTTGAAAAAACTGTGAGGATGCTGCTTTTTATATGCAGATAACAAGTCAAAAGTTGGGATGATTTATTTGAATTGTTCTTTGGGGCTGACATAAATGGTGTATAACTAGTATGCAATGCATACTATGTAAGACTACTATTCTACAGTTTTCAGCAGATAATACTGAAGCAATAATACTGTTCTACACTGTAAGTTAGAAGCAAGTATGAGTATGAAAAGTATGCAAAAATCCTATCTTTTCCAGAAACTTTTAAAAATTGTCACGTACTATTTCAAGATTATGTCACAATCTAGTTTCACAAGATTATGTCACAATCTAGTTTCACTAGATTATTTCACACTTTCAATCCAATAAGTACTAATCCTTAAAATGGAGTTGCCTCCAAGACAACCATGGCTATTTATTAGCCTTGTATAAACTCTCCAGGGGACCCCTGGTGGCCTAGTGGTTAGCATGCAGGACTCTCACTGCTGCAACCCGGGTTCGAATCTAGCCAGTCCCCTGGGCAGATGGAGCCCGTTAGCCATGTGAGGCCATCCATCTATGAGAAGGTCACTCTAAACAAACCTACGTCCTGAGGACCTCACTGCCATTGTCCAAGCTTGCTTGGCCCCGGCAGATGAACCTTAGGATTAAAGGGTGGGCTCAGTTCAGCGCAGGCTGTGTCTCACCTAAAAAATCCCTTGCGCAGGCTGGAAAGGTAAAAGACCTTTCCCCAAATCTTCGTTCGCGAAGACTGGCCATTATTATTTATTATAAACTCTCTAATACACAAAATATACATTCCCTAGGAACGCTAAACCTTTACACTAGTCTAATTTAATTTAATTTCAGAACATGTTTTATGCTAATAATGTAACTCTAAATAAAAATGAAATTAATTTTGCACACTTTCCTCAGGAATATATACACTTCGAAGACATGCTGTGTATCATACAGATTTGTGTTATTACAACTATTTGTGTGACACTGCAATAACTGAAATTTTTCTAGATTGTCCCATTATATGGCCATAAAAACTGCATTACAAAAAACATTCCTCAATTTCTACTTCTGTGTTCTAAATTATCAAGATTCTTTTGAGGCAATTTTAGCTTTCATGGCAAAAAGTCTGGCCCTTTACCTTTGATCTCCTTAACAAATAGTAATAAATCTGTGTTAAAAGAAGGACAAAATACTCAGCTGTTGATCTGATCTGCAGGTTGACTGTAAATGGTAGATCATCACAGCAGTACCTTAAGTGTCAAAAATAATGACTGTGACACACACTGGCAAACAGTTCAATCTCATGGTAACATCTTGTGGAATCCAGGAGAAGGGGGTCCTGCCCTTTATTGATTGCCATATCCTCAAAGATGTGCTATAGAAAACTTGATATTTCCACCTACTGCTGTTGTTTTAATTAGATATCACACACTATTGTTCTATGACAGATGACAAAAAGCAAGGAGTTGTTTAATATTAACTTTTAAAAATAGAACTGTTTTAAGTACTCTTTCAAATATTGTTTTACTCCTATTTGAGAAAAAGAAAAGTTTTATAAGTATTCAATGTGTCTGAAGAACAGTAAAAGAGCAAGGAGAAATGCTGCAAGAGAATATTATTCGTCATCAATATCTATCTGACTTATATCTGATTCTTTCAAGAAAGAGGAATCAATGTATTTTATTATTATCATTAGTATTAGTATTTCTATTACAGTTATTTTTATAGTCTCCTTCTGCATTTAGGCACTGTACAATGAGAGAAGGAGAAAGGGGATGCTGTGAACTTGCAGTTGCTTTTAAATTATTATGGTGGGTTAGCTTTGGCTAACAGTCAAATGCCTGCCCACCTCCCACTCCTCTCCTTTTTTAGACAGGGGGAGAAAATAGACTGAGAAAACCCATGGGTTAAAATAAAGACAGCAAGATCACTCACCAGTTACTGTCACAGGCTAAACACTTGTGATGAAAATTAATGCAATTTATTGCTAATAAAAATAGATTCTGGCTAGTGAGGAGCAAAAACAAATTTTAAAATACCATTTTTCTTCATCACTGTCCCAGACTCAACTTATGTCTTATATATTCCTATAGCCCCACTCCTGACTGGTGCAGGGGGATGGGGAATGGGGGTTGTGGTCAGCCCATAACTGCTTCTATCTGCCACTGCTTCTTCCTCATGCATTTCCCTTGCTCCATCATGGGCTCTCCATGGGCTGCAGTTCTTTGGGAAATAACCTGCTACTCCAATGTGATGTCCTCCACTGGCTGCGCTGCCTGTGACCGGTGATTATTTTAAGCAGGGAAATTGAATGCAAATGCTATAGGCAGGATGCATAAACTGACCCAGAGATATTTTCTTTTATAGGAACAAAACCCTAAACATAGGTCTTCTTAGTCCAATCCAACATCTTTAAAACTGGAGTTGTTTGGAAAGCCTCATGTTTCCCCATCAATTATGTTTCCATCCTTTTTCATGTTTACCTTAGTGATATGTTTTCATATTCTTTTTTCATATTTTTTGTTGAAAGAAAGTCCAGCATTAAAAAAAAACTATTTTGTGGTTACATCCTTTATGAAATTATTTATTATCAATTGGTAGTGTCAAATTTTGTCTCTTGCTTAACTACAGCAGATAGAATTCAGAATGGCTTCTACATTCTATTAATTCTATTTAAACATTCATAGAAATTGAACATACTAATGATATTTTTTTATAAAAATGCATCTGTGTATACATATTTACTATTTTTCCCTTCATACCCATGCAAATTAATTTGTTACATTTTTAACTTCACTTGTGAGGTGGAGAGACTTTAATAACTATATAGCTTTGGGCATTTTTTTAATATTTGTTTATTTAGATTCAGTTACATTCATTCACTTCCACCAGTTTTGCAATAATTGGATTCCTTCAGTAATGGATTTTCATTAACTGGATTATTGTTTCAGCAGTGCTTTTCCAGCTATTTTTCTGTTTCATTTTGAATTGGAAACAGAAAGCCGGCCAATAGAGATGTTGGCTTATGTGAAGTGGAATGTTTTGTTTTCAAGTCATTTAATGAGAAAAGCTGGAATGAAACTTGGTTATTTAGATCAATATTGTGCCTATGGTAAATAGCAGTTGCTTTAGTTTAATATATCCCTTATGATTATTATGCACTCTTACGAAGTGACTATCAGAAAATTTAGGTTGCTGAACCTTCATTTTTAAGAGAAATGGCAAAATCCAAACCAAATTAGTGTGTGCATAGGAAAAGTGCTCAAAATTGTCTTGTAGTTAGTCACCCACCAAAAATATATTTGCTGTGTACTGATCTTGGAGAGGCAAAGGTTAATAATTCCACAAAGTCCTTAATAGCATTCAGTGTTTGGCACAAGAGAATTAGCAATGTATTACATTCATATAACCACTTACAAAACTTGATTGCGTGGATGATTATAACCTCCTCCAGGAGTTCTGCTTCTTTGCCTTTCATGCATCATATAATAAACTATCTGCGGTATTTTCTCTTAGCAGAATCATTAAGGCTTATTACTAAATCAAAGTGCTGGTCTGATCTTTTGTGCTTTTGCACACAAATTCATATGTCCTACATGGGGGTCCCATGCAGCTCAGTGAATGTACAATTCAATTCAAAGTGCAACATATTCTCTCCTTTTCAGGCAAGATTTAACTTGGTATTTTACATCCACCCTGTAACATAGGAAGTAACCTACAGAGGTTTACTTCTTTCTATGTGGCTAGGCTAGCCCTAAAAAGATACAAGTTAGATAAGTACATGTGACCCTTACATCATGGCTAGGCTTCGCGAACGAAGATTTGGGAAGGGCTCTACCCATGTTTCTTGCAAGCGCGTTGGTGGCTAAAAGGCCAATACAAGAAAGGCATGTCCGGTTGCAAAAGACACAGCAGAAAGACTCCAGAAAGACTCCTTAGGTGGTAATGTGACCCTTACAAGAGGACAATGAAAACTCATGACACATTACAGTAAGCCCACTATTCTTTCAACAGTCCAAGGCAGACATATATTCACCTAGGATGCATTGCTCTTTAGAACCTAAGTGATTGTTAGGAGACATGGCAGGTGCTAAAGACTTTGCTGAACTGCAGAGTGGGAATTTGATCAGCCTTTTTTCCTCGTCCAAACTCCCAGATGCTCAGACCAGATTTCTGGTTTAAATGTTTACTGCACATCTACATGTTTTAGTGTGCATGCCCCCAGTATGCACTTCTCTTCATCCATTACCCATACAACAAAACTTTTGGACTAGCTGACTGTTCACTGTTACACAGCTAGCATGACTGTCATTTGCTGTAAGGTCTGTCATTCAGTTTTTGTAACAAGAAACATTTTGTCTGTACTACATAGTTCTTTTTTTTTCCTGTAAGTTTTGTGATGAACAACAAATTCTACATAGATAATTCATATCATATAGTATGTATGCATTAATTTGGACATATATGGTTACTTCAGACTAAGCAAACATAGTGACTTAACTTCCTCAGTCCTGATACCTGGCAGGAAAAGGCAGTAGGGTCACTCCATCGAACTTAAGCTTTTAAATGTAATGTATACATCAATCTAGACAGCGGGAGGCAATGTGAATAATACCTAGAAAAATTCAGAGCCTATTTTTTAATTGTCCAGCTTTCAAAATTAAGCACAGACTTTTAAAAAGCATTCAGCCATCACTGTTTTATCTCTTGTGGTCAAGACTGCAAAAGGTGTTAGCATCCTATATTCTGAATTATTCTGAAAGTCTGGCTTTTCATTATTATCTTTTAATGGGAGATAAAGTATATACACATATGCATTCATATGTATATTTTCATGTGTATGCACATACTCCCTTATTTCCACATATGTTTAAGTCTGAAAGGATATTTAAAAATATAAATCTTAGTGAAATTAAAGAAATCTAAATATCTAATTTAATACTCAACTAGATATCTTTATGGGCAGCAGACCTTACAGCTATCAAATATCTACTGTACTCAGCAGAACAGAATACCATGCTATCTCCACTCTTAACTTTCTATTTTTTTTCAGTTTGAAACTTGATTACCTTCTTAACAACTAATATTGGAGTAAGATGAAATTCCTTTTGACTCAGTAGACCAACTTCAGCTGAATCTTACGTTAGTGGTGGAATTCGCTGAACTGAGAAGGATTTGTTCATTGTGAAGGTCACAGACTAAATGATCTAAGACTTTTTTGTGAGTCATCCATATAATTGCAATGCATGGATAATTTTCATACTTCAGTAACAACTAGGGAACTGGATCAATATTATTAATTAAAAGAGGTATTATTATGCTATAACTGTGATTTTTAAAACTGAAGTAACACTTCAAAATTTCTTGCCAGACTACCAAGATAAGAAAGTATGACTGAAACCATTATGTTTCCCATCTGTGCAGTTTTTTTCTCATGGCTTTTGTTGTTTTAGGTTTTCTTTGCTCTTGTGCCTTATTGATGATTCAGTTATTCTTTTACTAATCCATTTGAACTAAGAAAAATACCTTAACTGGCATACTTAATTACGGTCATGTAAGGAGAAAAAAGTATGTTTCAAACTGAGCTTTCTGCCCACAATATTCTCACTGACTACAAGCAAATAGTTTTAAGTCAATATTTTATGAATGACGTGGATATTTTGCCTGATGCTAAAATACAGCAGTGCTTTTCCCTGTCAGAATATTCATGCTGTCACGTCTTCTTCCATAACAGACCCCTACGTTGTGTACCTAACTATAGAGTATCTCAGATTTATCTTAGGAAGTAATTAGCTACTATTAATGAATTTTATAAAACTCTTTTGCAATAGGAAGAATAACAAACATATTCCAAAGGCTAACTCACAAGTTATCAGCCTTAGAATTTTTCTGTTGAAAGTTTTAAAATCTTTTCTCTGTTCTTACTATGTTTTACTGTAGATGTACTTTGACCTATAAATAAATTTATAACTTAATTTAAATCCTGAGAAGTTATTTCAGGTTTTTTTATGACCATTTTGATGCTGATGATATTCTATGAATATGCTGTTTATTAACTGCTGCTTTTGATTAAACCCTTTTTTCAGAAAAGCAATTATTCTGCATCCCACTATAGGGAAAACTGAACAAATATTGAAGTTATTCTTCCTTAACTGTAGAAACTATGAAACGGAGTAGATTTTTTTTAATATTTTAGTCAAAATCATGCAACAGATGAATACTGAGACAGAACAAAATGCAACGACTCTATCGGCTATTATTAAACTCAAAAAGAAAATTAATATCATAAACACAGCTCAGTCTAGCACAAAGTAATTCTGTGGATTCAATAAAAAATTCTTATTTACTGACAGATTCACTGTCTGTTTTTTAATAAACAAGAGAGCAAATAAAGGGCCTTAGGCACATCCTGTAGTAAATGATTAATTTACAAAGACTGTTTTGCCTTGCCTATCCTATAGCCTGATAAAGTCAAGAATGTTTTTTAACTGGTGGAATCTGCATTCTGTCAATGGTCTTGAAGAGATAATGTAGCCCATATAAGTCCAATTACAATTAAAATTGCTTGGAAGAGGTTCTTTCTACTAGGAAACAACAATTTCTAGTGTAGGAAATCAAGCTTTGTCATAACAATATTATCCATGGAAAGAGTGTTTTTCTCTCAATATTTTATATCATAGATCATAGAATGGCTTGGGTTCAAAGGACCTCAAAGATCATTTAGTTTCAACTGCCCTGCCATGGGCAGAGATACCAGCTGCTAGATCGGGTTGCACAGGACCCCCATCCAACATGTCTCTAGTTAATTTTATTGCACTTATTTTATTCCTTTTTTTTTTTTTGGTCCAACTCTATATATTTTTACTTCACTACTGCATTACAAGTACATGAAATGCCCTTCCAAATTTACACACTAAAATAAGACTTCATTAACACTTTTCATTCAGAAAATTATTGTACTTTCAACTTTTGCAAATGAACTACATTGTCTTAACCAAAGCAACATGGATAGATACCTTTTCTCTCCTACAGTCTGATTCCTAGGTCAGGTATGGACTGATTCAGCAATACAGTAGTCCAGCATTTATGAAAAATATTACTGTACCCTCACTTCTACAAGCGGATATCTTTTATGGCACAGTAATTCTCTGCTGCTCTTTCAGAGACACTGAAAGGCCAGAAAAGGGTACAAAAGGGCCTAAGCAAAAGACTGGATAGGGTCTTTGGTATCCACAGTGAAAGAATTTTGAAAAGCAAAACCTCATTAAGAAATGTAGCAAGCGCACGATTCAACTGTTTTCACAAGCCATACCACCTCACATCAAAGGCAGTCTGGTCTTTTGAGGTTGGCTTGTCAAACTGAATTTAAAATTGGATCTTCTGAGTAGTTATCAAAGGTTTGTAATGGCTGAACTGAGATAAATGCTTTTGATCCAGCTGTTGTGATTTCTCCTAGTTTCCTACTTTGAAACCTCTACTGCATTTTGCTAGCCAATTATAGATATAGTTATATATACACAAATGTTCATGAATCTCTTTCCATCTTAGTACAAGTGACAAAATCCTGAAAAGACAAATTTCCAGCTCAGAGGAGGCTGAGCTTGGTCCAATTTTATATCTACGCACAGTGCCGAATCAGCTGAAATGTAGGACACTTGGGAATAGAAATCCATGACATCTTCACAGGCAGAACTTTTACTATGGAAATAAAATTGCTCAGTACTGAATGCTTTCTTTTCTATGTTCATCTTCCTCTCTAAACAGTGATATATTATTATTATTATTATTATTATTTTAATAATTTCAACAGTTTTGATGGGATACACAATGAAAAGCAATTCAGCTAATTCAGAGAATTACATTATACTTTCCTCTATAGAAATTTTACCATAAACTGTTGGCAAGTAAGACAAAGCTGAAAAAAATTGGTTAATTTGAAGTCATCTAACAAAATAGGACCCTGAAGACCATGAATGGAAGTAAGACTACTAAATATCTTTGGTTATAAGTATTTCAAAAGTTTCAGTTAGCTGTACAGTATCCTGAATATTCAGCACTTGTTTCAGAGCTACTCTGCATCGTTTTAGGCCTTTGTGAATATGGACTTGGAAATTTGGCGGAAGAATGGAGGGGATTCCTGACTGAAGTGTTCTGGCTGAGCCACAACCAGAGCTTTAAATCAATTTCTTGATTTTCAGCTTTTTTGTCTGAACTAGACTCCTTTGTGACATAAAAAATTATTTTTATTTTATGAACTATTCCTTGCTGAGATAGAAACACAGTCAAACTCTAAAATGACAATTCTAAAACCTGGTTTGGAAATTACTTTTGTTCTGAATAGCATCGAGCATTTTAAGAAAAGCTAGGTGGTCCCAGTCACTGACTGAAACTTTTATCAGCTACTTAAGAACAGCATTTGCTATCTTTTTACCAGCAACTCTGGAATGCTTTCAGCCATATTTTATTAGCAATAGAGGAATGAGAAAGTGTACTTCACAACCAGCATGGAAATATCAGCTTATAGATTTATTTCAATTGAAAGACAATGGAATAAATGAGAACTTTTCTTGCCAGAAGAAATAAGTAAAGTAGTGGGTATTTAGACTAGGGAAACACAAGATTATTTGCACTGAAACCTGCAGAAGTGTTGCTGCTTTACATTTTTGAAAATTATGTGCAGTTGTTTAGGTGTCCAAATATTTGCTTAGAAATCTATTTGAAAATCTGGAGTTTGTTAACCATGGTTTCTATTTTTAGGTATCAATTCACCTACCTACATGTAATTGTCTACTGCCATTTAAATTGCTTCAGGGTAGCCTACTTGATCTCCAGCAGTCATGCAGGTTTCTCCTGTGTACTATTTGCCACATCTCTCAGCTCACAGGGAATGTCACCATACCTTATATGTCACAAATAAAGTTTTATTGCTGTGGGTAGCTGAACCAAGTCAGATCTTTGAAGATAAAGATAACATCCTTGCAGACACATACACGTAAATGCTTATGTTTACATTTATATGAAGGTAAATGTTTTTGATCACATATTTAAAATTATTATAATGCTGTTCTGCATTTCTTATTCTCAGTTGAAAGACAAAAATATGGTTGTGATTGGTGAACAAAATTGTTCTTTAGGCTCAGCTGCTCTGAGCACAACAGCAGTTTAGACACTGTAGACACCCACAAGTTAACACCTACATATGGGTTTCTTAATATTGATTTCATCTGTAGATATCTGATAATCGTAAGGAAAGTATTAGGACTAGATCCAAAGAAATAGTTGCAAAAAAACTGTACTAAAAAAAATGTACTTGCTTTAGTATCTCTCATAGAGGAGTATGGATTCTCCTGCGTACTTCAGCCAGAGCACAAGTATGTCTATCAGAAAGAACTGACATGTTCTCATGCTTCAGTGACATATTTGTAATAGTATGGTACTTATTTATCAGCATCCATACCAATGAAATGTAATGGTAAATGCACATTTAAATAGTTCTGAATTCATGGAGTGCTTAGGACAGTAAAAGCTTCCAAATGAGTAATTGCTTCACACAGACAGCTTTCACAACCTAAATTGCTTAGTGGCTGGACTTTAAAATAGTGTGTATTTTTATTAGTTAATCTCCAGGCACTGTAGGAAAGACAACAACCTACAACAGGATTCATATAAGAAATGAATGCAACACAGTATTAGTGGGAAAGAACAATCAGAACTGTTTCCTCCCGGGAACCGTTATAAAAAGTAGAATGTAACAAGTTTTTTGCCTGAAGATAGTTACAAACACAGCATATTTTTTGTTAAACCACATTTTTGTAATTTCAAGTTTAAAATACTTTTCAGAAGTTTCCATAACTTTCCAACATACCCTCACAATATATTCTGATGAAGAAATATACAGTGCCTGGGTGTTATAATTTTCTTACTTGCAGGTAGATATGTTACTATTAGTGTGGGCAAGACTTTTCTTCAATATAAGCAAGATTCTTGAAACTGAGCTAGTTCTCTTTTAAAAATCCGTATCTAAAACAAAATGTCATACTCCTATCTGCAACACATTTCATATTTGATATCTACTATATTGTATGTGTAAATTCATTCTGAACATGAGCTTGATAGATTCTTTTGTGGAATTTGTCAAATATCAGTTTAAAGACTGACTACAATTTTCCATATCATTTGTACTTTAGCATACCGAATACCTCTTTTTTTTTCTATTGTCAAAAAAGGCAGAGTAGAAGCTTGTTCTTCTAATCATTCTGCTTCTATTCTAACATTGAATGTATTCAGTATTGCTTTACTATATAAGATAAATTTTAAAATACAGGACAGCAGTTGATAGGGTGTTTCCTACTAGTTTGATGCACAATAAAAACAGAGAAACTATAATAAATGGATTGCATATTTTTTACGTTGTCTGGATTACCAATTGTAAATTAGCACTTCCACTTTCATCTCACAGATGATAAGCTTAGGCAGCAACCCTGCTTACGTGATTTATAAATCTATAAAGACATATCTGCACCTCATTGTGGCACCCTTGACTGTATATGCAGTAATGGAAGAATGAAAATATCCATTACAGAAAGAAATATCTTCCTTTCTATTCAGGTGAGCAAAGAACTAAGTAGCATGTGAGTTTTTAATAACATCAAAAACATCTGTTTGCTCACTATATAAAAATCAAATTATTTAAAAATGTTGTATTTTTTCTTTTTTCTGTTGGCTGATGTCAGATAAAAAAACACATACTCCTTGTTTTTATTTCTGCAGTTCTGAGCACTTGTTTTATTCACATTTTTATTTGTGTGGACTTTCTTAGGTTATATTCAGTTGGAGGCCGGGATGGAAGCTCGTGTTTGAGTTCAATGGAATATTATGATCCTCACACAAATAAATGGAATATGTGTGCTCCTATGTGTAAGAGAAGAGGAGGTGTAGGAGTGGCTACATGTGATGGGTTTCTTTATGCTGTGGGAGGCCATGATGCTCCTGCTTCTAACCATTGTTCTCGACTGCTTGACTATGTAGAAAGGTATCCAATTATACATGCATTTTTTTTAATAGAAAATAACGTCTGGTGGCATAATTTTCTTAGGTTTGTGATGGTAAAGTTAAGTAGACTTGCTTGAAAAATTCTGTAAGGGTCTGTAAAAGATAATTTCTTTGAAATTTATTGTCTTTCCATTTTATTCACAGTACTATTATATATTATCATGAAGACAAAAGTCCACTCTTTTCACATAGCATTTAAGTAATATTTTTTAAAGCACTATATTACACATTGCAGAGTTATAAACTGAATTTTGTAGAGATCAAATTTTTTCCTTGAAATAATTTTGTTTAGAATTTTTGTTTAGATTGTGTTTAGAAATATTTTGCTAAGCAAAGAAGAAATAAACAACTGCTTAAGTGATGGATATTCATAGTACAATATATTGTTTCCTTTAGCAACATTGCCACTTTCTAATGTGTTGATATAAGCCTTATACACTGTATTTACAGTACCCTGAGTTTTGCAAGTAGATATTCTACAAAGTCAAGAATATTAAGTAGGGCAGTATTGCACAGTTGAAGTGATTATAACATTCCATTTAAAGGTATTCTTCAAATGTTTCATGAAGGTTTGACTTTTTTCTGTTTCTGTATGCTATAAAATAGAATAAGGAAAACACACTCTCCAAATATGTACAGGTTGCAAAAGTTAAAGTAGATATGTTTGAGTAGTTGGTTTATCTTAATGCACAAGTAAGACTGGTGTTGGGAGAGATTTATCTATTTATTTATTTTCTGAAGGGGTTAAACTTTAGTTAAATGTCAGTTATTGCTTCTGCTGAATCTGAATTGACATTCAATATTTAATCAAAAAATTATAAGTTAAAACGTACTCCTTATGTTATCCATATGATTTTGATAAATCTTAGACACATTGCCATCTCTACTGTATATGTAAGAAAATATCATAGGTTGCCAAGTACTTTACTTTCCATCTCCAGCAGATGGACAGTTAATAAGAGAAATCCCATGATGCCTGTACTCTACGGACTATCTCTGTGGACTTTCATTTATAAGGAACAATAATGAGCATTTTCAGTGAAATAAATTTATATTAAGACTACTAGTGACAGTAGTAGGAGATCTTTTCAACTACTTCTGCTTATTGGTACTCATAAGGGAGCTCTTCTTTCATTTTTCTTTCTCTGAGAATAATACCCTTTTGGTATTGAAGATGAACCATCCCATCACATTTGTCTTTCTCAGGGGAGACTGTAACAATGAGCTAAACCACATATCCTTATGCTGTGTTATGTAGTGGTATTGGAATGACATTATACTGTGTTCCTCATCTAGGTATTTTTTCCACTGATAGGAAAAAATGTAGATAATGTACTTCATGAATAGTAAGCTTCGAGACTAAAAGTTGGGACCAACAACTCATAAGACTATTAGCTTATGTAGAGTGGATGTGAATTAACTGGTGGACTCCACTAAAATGGGAAAAAACTCTCCTGGCCCTTCCAGTGCTTGATTAGTTTATTAAGATGGCTGGGATGTTATTTTGTATGTCTGGTTTTTTATTCAAAAATTATACATCATTTTCAAAAAATAAAAACATCTCAATAACTTAGGAAAACAAAGATTAGTGATTACAGTAAGTTTTTTTATATCTCTCTGAAAGTTTTACTTTCTGTAAATATCTTTTTTAACTGAGTCTCTTCTTCAGGAATGAGTCTCTGCTTCAGTCATTTTGTCATTCTGATACAGCCCGATAGGATATGCATTATTCAAATCCAATTTGCTCCTGGAAGACTGTCAAACCAGACATAATAGTTTAAAATTTATCTTTGAGATTATACAAATATAGTGACAACAGATATATGATTTTTAAATGCTATTATTTTAGCTATTGCTAAAATTCTGCTCACTAGTAATTAGGACTTCCAGAATAATCTCTTCTATGGATGACACAATTTTAAAGGATTTCCTATGGATTCAAGCATTCTGATATAAAATAAGAGTTATGTTTTTCTCCTCTTCACAAGCTGGCAAAGTGCAATGTTCTATTCCCTTTTTAAAGGTAAAACAACTAATTCCTTTTTAAGAATTATACAATTTTTGAGATATTTTGGCATATTTCATAAAGTAGTTTTCTTTTTCAAATGTTACTCAAAACTTGATGGATGCTAAAAACATAAACATTTAATCTATAGTTTTTCCCCTTCATCTCACCTTGATTTCAAAATTGATTTCTTTCCACATTTCCACTGGTGAATTTCACTGGATGGGAAATAGTTTCAGCTAGAGGCGTAGGATGCTGTTATTAAAAAGCTCAGAGTCTTTGAAAAAAATCCATTCAAATTTTCTTTTCCTTTTGCTTGTTACATATTCAATCAATGTTTGAAAGTATTTTCCTCTGAAGTTATGAAAGACATTTATAATATATCTAGATATTTAACTTCAAACTTCTTAAATAAGGCTAGAAAAATGAAAAATTGGGAATAATAAAATTAATAAAAGTAAGAAAATTAGAAGAAATGAAAATAAAAACATACAATATGATCAAGGTTGCAGACAATTCTTTTATTGTCCAATTTAAATGTCGTATTTATGAACCAAAAGGCTGTTACAAGCAAAGCACATTGCAGTACTTATATTAAAAAAAAAAAACCATAAAATTTTTCATTGTTCAAGTATGTGGGACTTCAAATAGTATCCCTACTAGTTGCTTAATGAAAATATCACAGACCGAAATAGTAACAGGTGCTAGAATTTTCCTTTTTTTTCTAAAACTTATGTATTTACAGCTTTCTTTGAGATTATTAACTCCTAGTTAATAAAGTTTAGACTATAAGAAAATATATGGAAAGAACTTGCCTCTCCCCCCAAAAAGCTAACTTACAGCTAATATTGTCTCATAGATCTGAAGGAGAAAGTGGCTTGATAACTAATTTTGTGTAACAATATAGTAGTTAGAGGGCCTGTAAATAAAGAAAATGTTAGGCATTATAGAGGAGTTACTTTATTATTATTTTAGAGAAATCAACATGCTCAAAGTGTGACCTACCTTGTACTTTTAAGCAAGTTAATAAAGTCAGGAAAAGGATTTGTATTTTCTCCACTGATAATCAAGTGATTCTACTACGTAGTAGAGACGGTTAATGACAGATTAAATTAATTCTATCATACTGTGATATGGTATTCAATTTTAGTAATATTTGACATTTAAAAATGGCATATCTAGTTTAACCTAATACTCCAGATATCCATAGTAACAAACTCTCAAAAGATATTTTATTTCTGCTTTATTGATGTCTAAAAGAGATACAATGGAATTACTTCTGAAATTAAATAATTTTACATTGTTAATGAGTATCTAAATTAATAGCTAGGTTAAATGTTTAATTTTTAAATTACTGTCATTATACAAAAGGAATTTTGCCCTCAGTTTTAAAAATTCAGTGGTGATTATACCTTAAAAACAGTATTACTTTCCTTGCTTGAGCAAACAGCAGGAGGAAAATGCAAGTCCTATGCAGTTAAGCATATTCCCTGAATACCTGGGAAGGTTTTCTGGCTGTGAACATTGTATAGTATAATTTCAGAAATTAAAATATAGTGAAATTTAATTTCAGAAATAATGCTTTTAATATGGTACAAGACATATCCTACTTAAAATGTATACATAAATATATACATATTGATTATATATCTTTCTCAAATCTTTTTATAACACATTATCCTACAAATACCTTAGTTTATTCTAGAAGATTAGCTGAGCAAAAGTTTCTAATCAACATTTGGGAACACAATAAATCTGTATCTTTTCTTTTTGCTGTTAGGAAGAGTATTTTTGAATAGGATGCTAAAGGATGGTTTTTTCCTCAGGCAAGAAAGGACTATATTCAAGTAAAAATCACCATAAATTGACACTTATCTTCTCCCTGCACATCCAGTTTCCTTTCTCTTTTCTCAGGTATGATCCAAAAACTGATACGTGGACAATGGTGGCTCCACTAAGTATGCCTCGAGATGCTGTTGGTGTCTGCCTCCTTGGTGACAAATTATATGCAGTAGGTGGCTATGATGGTCAAACATACCTGAACACTATGGAAGCATATGACCCTCAAACTAATGAGTGGACACAGGTAATCATAAAGTCTATTTTTTATATTATGTTATATAAATATTATATATTATATACTATTATGTTGCTACCTTTCAGACAAAATTCTTGTTCTGATCAATTTTCATATTAAATTAATTTTTTCATCTTTCTTCATGCAGAAGTAATATCATAAAGAATATCAAAATGGTTCTAGAATTTTAATTGGTAACCAGCATGTCATGAAGATCCTTCATATGAAAATATGTTTACTTTATGGAGAGAGCCAAGTTCTCATTTCATTCTTCTATTCCATTTTCTTCTGTTTGACAGATATTTTGAAATGTTGAACTGTATGTATGTCTTTAATTTTGAACCATAAAAGAATTAATAGGTATAATAGAAATAGTAGTATATGCAAGAAGCTGGGGACAAGTGATTTGGTTGTAGAAGGAATATACTTTATGTCACACTATTGCTTGGAAAGATTTTAATTCATTGCATAGACTTAAAAAGAAACAAAAAATTATTTCAACACTTTTTGTTATTAATCCTATTGCAGACTTGCTGAAAAAGTAATTTTTTCCACCATTGTAGATGTTTACATCTGAATTAGTCATCCTAAGTTCTCTTTAAAGTTAGTGAAGAAAAGCACATACTTTGAAAGCTTGATCTTATCCTAAAATAAGCATTTAAAATAGGTGTGATATATTATACTCAAGAATACTTATTTCTTTTTGAAGTTGTAAAGGGAAGCTTCTGTTGAGAAGCTTAAATGTAGACATACACATAGAAATCCCTTGCATATCAACAGTTCACAAAATTAATGACAGCTCTAAAATTAATTCCTCTTTCTTCTGTTCTCACACTTGTCAAATGAAAGGTATCAGGTAGAAGTAAGTAATTTTTAAAACTACAATACTAGGGTAGTGTGGTTTGTATTTATTTTTAGTGGTTTTGAGCATTTTAGAATAATGTTGACATGGCGCTTTGGCAATTTTTGCATGGCTTGTTCCTGTTCAGTTAATTTCTATCTGTTTTTCTGCAGATGGCATCCTTAAATATTGGAAGAGCTGGCGCCTGTGTTGTAGTCATCAAACAACCATGACTTTGTCAGCACTGCTTAGGATTTTACTGACTGTGAAATGATTATTTTTCTATGAGACAAAGAGAATGATAATTTCACAAGAACAAGGATTTACACAGTGAATACTCTGTTGATCACAAACTTGAAGTTTGAAAGTGAGAAAGATTAAGTATTTATGTCCTATAAAATCGTAAAAACTGTTCACAGTCAGTGAACAAGAAAAAAAAACGGTGCGTAGGCGTAAATATGTGAATGTGGAGTAGTAAGCTCAGGTTCTCATGAATGTGTCCTGGAGAACTGGATTACCAAGCTAAAGCTCTATACAAGGAGCAGAAAGGAACATGAAAACAGTTTTTGTGGCTGCAAGAGAACTGCAGAAACATTAAAGTACGTTTAATAAATTTGAAACTGTGGTTTTTGAAAAAGAAAAGTTGATAGTAATATAATTTTTTTCTGTCCACAACCCTCAAATGGGTTGTGGCCTTCTCCTTTAAATGGACAGTTTGATTCTTACGGAAGGGAAGAGGTCAAATGGCCTGGATATTCATAATGGCTGAGCTGTCACTCTATAGCAGGAATAAAAACAATACTAAAAGTAAACTTGTTTTGTATCTTCAGATTGTACCTCCTTTCCAGTTTTAACACATCTTATAAATGAATCTATTGAATGGGAAGACTGTGTGTTTAATCAAGTAATACATAAAGCAATCCTGTGGCTGCACTGGGCTTTGTTGCAAATATTGGAGTCAAAAGAACAGTTTCCTAATTCTTTCTTAGTCTTATATTCAGTTTAAGCATGTGGGCTCTAATCTCTTTGTTTAATGCCTTCTACTGCATGTTGGAAGCTCATGACAAGCTGGAAAATTGATATTGTTCTTTCACTGCATCATGTATCAGATGAACCCTGACCAGAACAGTCTATAGAATCTCCTCTAACATTTCAAGAGGGAGAGAAGTCCTACATTTTATTTCTTTCTAATGCTCGTAAATACACGATTTTGCCTAATTAGAGCTGGCAATTTATGACTTTCCACTTATGACTGAGAATAAATTACTGAGAATAACTCCAAGTAGGCAATTCAGAATAAATGCAAGTGAAATAAGGAAAAATATACCATTTGATCTAATAAAGTTCATATGGTAAATATACTAGTGTCATCTGTGCTTCCCTTTAGGGTTGATAATTTTTGCCAGTAATGATACTTTGAGCTTTTGCTTCAGAAGTAGATTTAACGCTGATGCTTTCTGTCTGCTCAGCTGAATCAGTGAGAACCTAAGGCCACTATTGGAATATGAAATTCTGCTATTCAGGGAGGCACAGTTTCTGGGAACAATTCTACCAAGTATACTTCTTTAAAGCCCTGCTGATCCTTTAGGAAACATTTCATGGTCCAAAAGCAGAAACCTCACAATCCTCTGTCACTAGCAATTTTGAGAAGTAATTCTGGTTGTACTAAAACCAGTTTTCCAATGGAAACCTTTGAAGCCATTTGAGATGAAAAATTACATACAGATTCCAGCTTGGGACATTTTATTTGAAGACATGTCTTTCTGTTTAGCAGCATCAGCATGCATGGAGATTGTTGTTTACTGATGCAAACTGAACTTCAGTTCTGAAGCCTAAGTATATTGTATTAAATCTTTTAAATACCTCTGTACTAATTTGAAATCAACCAAAAAATCTTCATATTAGTTTTCTACAGCCACTTGGCTTTTGAATTGCAATTAGTCTTCCACAGACAAGCATGTCCATTTTTCTCCAACCACAAGAAGCTGTTGAATAAAAGATGTTACCTCTCTAAAGATTTTGCTTCACATAAATGCAAGCTTCTAAGACCAAATGAAGAAGATTCTAGCATTGTAATTGTAATATTAAGTATAGACATTGGCATTTGGTTCTCCTACACAGATACCTAATAAACTTAGAAACTGAATTTTAATTCTATTCCCAGAACTTTCTTTTGATTACATTATATCCATACACAATAGAAATATGATTGTTCTATTTATATATTGATCTTCAAAATTGGATTGTTTCTACTGATTGTATTCTGTGGCAGATTTGTTTTCTGTGCCTTGTTCATTCTTATCCTCAATTTGTCTTCTGTTTTATTTTTGATTCTCAATTTCCTTTTACACTTTTTCCATTTGCCTTTATTTTGCCAAAATGGAATGTGATTCTCATGTGAAATTTTTCAGACTATTCCAATTCTCTAATGCTGAAAGAATAAAATTTTTATTTGTTTTATTTAGGTTATGTAAAATCTAGCCACAATAAGAGCCAAAATTGGCTTTCATATTCTTTTTATGCAGCTACATCAATGTGCTCTGGAGTTTCTTAGAGAGAATTTGTGGATAGTTTTTTATTAATTTTTTTTCTTACCATTATGTTTACTGTTATCGAAAACAATAATAATTTTACCTTTGTTTTCACAGGGAATGCATTTAAATTGAAGTAGTCTATAATTGTAGTCTTGGTTTCTGTGATTCATTAAGACCCATTTTTTTATTTATAAGAGTTAAAATCACTTCTGATACACTGAATTGTGCTAAACAATATTACATTTACAGGAAAAGCTGTTGTCTTTTCAAAAAACAGATAATCTCATTGTTAGTGACCTAGCATGGTTTCTTTTCTCTCACATAATTTTGAAATCATACTTGAAAATTGATTTCAAAGTATGAAAATCAGAGTGCAATCAGAACTGCAACAAATATTAGTTTCAGTGAAATCAATAACTGAATTCCTCAAAATGTTGCTTTTAAATTTTGTAGTTTAATAGTCTAAGTATGGTCTCAAATGTTAGCTTTTTCTCTATCTTTCCCACTTTTTTATTTAAGAGCGTCAACCAGCTTTATTAGAAAGTCCTTCCCCCCAGGTGGGGCTTTTGGTGTACCAGTGGCTAATAGCCATTCTGGGGCTGGACTAGAGGCTTCAGATGGTGGGGTGTGGAGCAGTGCACTGTCCCACCTTGGCCAAACTTGTCCTGCCCCCTTCCCGCCCCCAACTTTAGTCATTTTGAGCCAGTAATCATTTTCTCCGGTCTCTCACAGAAGGGACCTTAAAATCATGTAGTTCCAATCCCTCTGTCATAGGCAGGGACACCTTTTACTAGGACATGTTCCTCAAAGCCCCATCCAGTCCGGCCTTGAACACTTCCAGGTATGGGGCACCCACAACTTCTCTAGGCAACATGTTCCAGCACCTGACCAAGCTCACAGTAAAGAATTTCTTCTAATATTTAATCTAAACCTACTCTCTTTCACTTCAAAGCCATTACATGCCCTTGCAAAACACCCTTTTCCAGTTTTTTTGAGGCACTAGAGGGCTGCTTTAACGTATCTCTGGAGACATCTCCAGGCTGAACAACTCCAACTCTCTAGCCAGTTTTCACAGCAGAGGTGCTCCAGCCCTCTAATTATCTACATGGCCCTCCTCTAGATTTACTTGAATGGATCCAGGTCCTTCTAATGCTGCCAGCCTGAGAGCTGTACACAGTACTCTAGGTGGCATCTCACGAGAGCAGAGGGGAATAATCACCTCCTTAGACGTGCTGGCCCCTCTTCTGATGCAACCCAGGATACAGCTGGCTTTTTGGGCTGCAAGCACCCATTGCCAGCTCATGTTGAGCTTCTCATTAAATAACACAAATTTTTCTCCTCATTGCTGCTCTCAATCCATTCTCTACCCAACCTGTATTTGTGCTTGGGATTGCCCCAGCCCAGCTACAGGACCTTGCACTTGGCCTTGTTGAACTTCATGAGGTTCATATGGACCTACCTCTCAAACCTTACAAGATGCCTCTCTAGGCTCCAAGTCTCTCTTTCTGCCTCTGTCATTGAACTGGTAATAGTGAGATAGATTGAGATTTTGTCCCCTGCCCCCCGGAAACTTTAGTTTAAAGTTCTTTCATCAACTGGGAAGCCTATGTCAAATTTTCTTCTTGGAGTGCTTACAGAAGCAATACCTAAAAGACAAAATAAGTGCCTTCCCCAGGAGAGGAAATTCTTATAGCGGTGGCAGTGCTTTTAATAGTTATTAATAAAATTACTAAAGAAATCACAGAAGAAATTACATTTTTGCAGGGCTTTCATTAGTTATTTAACTAAACAAAATCAAGAAAAATACCATAGCACATTATGCCTCTGTTTTTCAAATTAATTAATATTTCTGATTTGATTCCTTTCAAAATGCTAGATAGTTAAACTTCAAGAATAATTCTCTAAACAATATTTGAGGTTGTATAAATATGTCATATAATTCAAGTTGAAATCAATAGAAAAAATAATCAAGAAAAATAGGTAATTTTTTTCATATGACACTTTTGATCTGTTTCTACAAATATTGTAGTGTTAAAAAATCCATTTTGCAAAATAAATACTAGCCTTGTGATCCCCTGTTCCTTCTGGAACTGTTGGTTACTTTGCAGTTTTGGACCTTTCTTTTTAGTTATTTTTCCGTTTGCTTTTCATTATTGACAATGATGGATGCTAGAAATATAATCCCCATTAGAAAATATCTACATAGAGAAATGTCATTTACTAGCTAGCACTTTATTATTGAAATTATGGGATCTAGTTTTATTGAGAAGTTTTGCATTGAAATCAGTCACAAATAAGACAATAAAAAGATCTGTAGGTAAGAATATTGTTGCTTTAGCTTTAATTACAACTGTTCAATTCATATTCTTATACGTTCTTGCAATCAAAATACAAATATTGTTTATAACCAAAAGTAAATGTTAAAAAATCCTTTTACATATAGAACAGTCTTTTATTCATATGAAACTGGTCAAATTATTACGGCAATTTTAGGATGCTTTCAGGGAGTTGCCTGTCTCATAATTTTACTCCATTAAGCTAACATTCATTGACATAAGGGAATGATTTTGGCATAGACAAAGGATCTTTTCCTTGAGTAACATTCTCTTCTACAGAAAATTGCCATCAATTGACCATTATTTTAAATCTACATATGTTAAAATATATCTAGAAAGCTCTATATATTATTCAGATAATTTTTATATATTTAGAAGGCCCAAATAAATTCCCCTAAATATATTTGTCAATGACTTAAACACTTTTCAATTACTTCAATAAAAATAACTCACAAATTAATTTGAAGTTATGCAAGTTTTAATGGGTCAGACCTTGATGTCCATGAGCAAACACTAGAAATACCATGCATTGTGATTATAAATGTAATACAGTTTTTCCACAACAGAATTCACATCTTGGAAGACTTTCCTTATTACTGTACTCACAGTGAACTGGGCAAAACAAAATGTGACCTGTTATCTATGACTTTGCCCTAGGTATTTCATGAGGAATAAATTGAGAAGGCATTTCTGCAAAGACTTTAAAAAAAGCTTTTGTAACTGTTATCAATAGCAATATTAGATTACATGAGTAATCCTGTAATATTCTTCAGCATTATTCTAAATCCAGTGTAAAGCTGCTCGAGTTGATATAACCTTGCATTTCATTCCAAATTCCCTTAGTTCCCTTATAGTTCTGCTTCATAGTACATTGGGGATGTATGCTTATGGACAGAGAGACTGCTCAAAATCATTAAATCAGCAAAAGTTTGAGTTCCATGTGTAGGACTGCAGCTGTTGAAAATTAAACCATAAGGAAAAATACTAGCACAGGTAAGAAATGTACTGGCAGGGAACAATACAACCTCAAATGACTGGCTATCCACAGCTTCACCTTGGGGAATCTATGAAGCTGCCAAATCCATCACCCTCTAAGGATTGCAAAAGTAGTCAAAGCTGAGGTATGAGCAACTTAAACTTCTGTAATCCCATATTTTCCCAGATTTCCTGTGATCACATGATGGTTAAAAATGCATAAAACATACAATAATAATAATAAATCCTCCCTTGCAGAAGTCTAGTACTCCTCAGAATTAGGTCTAGGATACCTTTGATGGTCTCCAGGAAGAAATACTGTTCCAAAGGTGAGATATTTCAATTAAATGGATGAGCATTCAGTTTAATCGCCTCCACATAAGTATCTAATACCATCTGAGATGCCCAAAATTATCTGAGTCATCCACATTGGGCTGGCAAGTATGGCACAGATGAAGTTATGAGAGGATAACAGAAGTTCAAAGAGGAAGCTGTAAAGTGTCCCAGATGATATTAGATACTTTTTTGTAGGTGAATGATTTTGAGTGCAATTCTGTAAAGATTTGGGTGGCATATTTCAGTCACATAGTGGGAAATCTCAGATGTAGACAGAGTGTAGAAAAAGAGAACCTTTGGGTTGGGGTTCTGGGTTTTTTCTTGTTTCTACATCTGTATATTTTCCAGGACATCAATTAATTTAAAATGGTCATTTATTCCATTTGAAAGGAAAAACAGAAAGAAGACTTGCAATAGCAGTGTGAATGAATAAATATCCATTTCATAATATAGAGTATATAGGTATCTACTATGTAAATGTCCACATTAGAATTATACATCAAAAACTTTTCCTTATCACTAGAGTAGCAAAATCAATATTTCCAGGACATGATTCATCTCATTCTAAAGGTTAAATAAATCACCCTTTAAAAGTGTCTTTCTCTCTATTGACTGCAAAAGTCCCTAAAATTACTAGTTCAGACAGAAATAAGTTGGTTAAGATGAATCTCTAAACTGATGAATGCCTAGAAGGAACTGGTCACACAAACATTTATTTCCAATAACTATAACAGGAATTTAATTTAGAATATAACTGCAAGACTCAACTATGCACTGAACAAAACCAATATCCCTGTTCTGAAATCCCTGTTATAATAATTTCGAGTATCCAGATGACATGCAAAAGAAGTAAATATAGCTCTTTGTTAACACAGAAGGAGAGAAAGTATTCAGAAAATAGTAGCTACAGGTCCTGGTTATCTAAGGTTTAGATATCCTAGATGTCAGGGATAAGGGAGCAATTTAATACAGTAAGCTGCAAAACGTGTCTATATAATTAAAATTTAGAAGCCTTCAGAACATAAAAGAGGATTATTTGAAAGCATAGGATTGCTGTAATCAATGGGCATCAGTTATTCCAGGCCCTTGGGTAGGAAGAGAAAAACTGGAGATGACCTCCCACCAGATGGGTCATCTCATCCAAATACAGGCATACAAATAGATCACCTACCTGAAATGCATGGTTTTCCTCTTTGATTTATAAAGGTGCCTATGAGACTAACCCAGATTTAGGCGCCTAAATTAGTAGAAATTCTAACAATGAATTGTAGAAAAATGTCAATAGTATGATCTGTCCCAAACTGTAAATCTGGTTGACTTTCTTACAGATTTATCACAAATAGTTTACACCATGCTGCATATTCATTGACAGCTCTATAAACAATTAAAGAGATATATTTTTTTTATTAAATGCAATTTTTGAAATAACAGCTATTGTAGGTAAATTTCTTTGGTGGTTTTATGCAACTTCATAATCTTTCTTTGTGCAGTTCTGAACAACCAATGGATTAATTGTTCATTTCATTACAAATTGTGAATGTTTAGCACCTTTTAAAATCACAAACCATTTTCTTTGCTCTTTAAAATCAGATGTTTATTTTTTATTCCATTTCGAAAAATTGTGGCTATATTTTATATAAGACATATTTACGTAACACATGTTTATGTGTCTGGAACCTTGCAGAAAAATACAAGTCAGCATTCTGCTGGAATGAGATTACAGAACACATAGTCTTTTAAAAATGTATTTTCTATGTCAGGAAACTAACATGTCTTTGGTTATATTTAATTGACTTTAGGGAACTGACTCAGTTATTAAAAAATATATAAAGAAAAAGAAACTAAACTTTTCACTGACTTTACTTGCTTGACTGCTGTCTTTCCCTTCTTCCCACAAAAAAAAGCAACCGAATAAATGCACAGATAAGTTCTCTGTCCTTCTAATTTCAGTGTCCATTCATTAATTTATGCTGTCATAAATTCTAATTAATTGTAAAATTAGAATTAGACAGAGGAAAAGCTGCAACCAAAATGGCACAGAAGTAACTGTTACACAGAGTTTCTTAACTGGGGGGGAGTAACAATTTTTTTAGAGTGGTCTAATCAACACATAGTGTCAGTAGATTTATGCTAATGGTGACTCATTCCTTAACTAAAAAGCTTCTGCCTTCACCTTGCATATCAAAAGAGCTTGTATCAGATTATGGCTGCTTGCTCTGCATAAGAGACTGGAAATTAAGAGCTGAGTCTTCACTGCAAGTGGGACATAGTTAAATGATGTGGTAACAGAATGTCATAAATATGAACTTTCCAGTGCCATCGTTTGAAAGTGCAGCTGTTTGTGTCAAATTGGTCCAGTCAGAAGTTTTGAAGTTTTAGTTGAAAACAAAATTAGTATTTAAGTATCTTAGGATGTTGAGGTATGAGTATATTTAGTATGGCAAGGAACTACAGAGCAAAGTAAGTGTACAGTTGTTTGGAATGTAAGATAATAAATACATTAGGAAAATATATAAATATTGTTGTAAATACATTCAATTAAGCTGTCCTCAGTTTTGCAATATTTGCAGAGCAGTTTACTGAATGTTATGCTTTTACCATGATTCTGTTATATCTTGGATATGTATGTATAGAATGCAATTGAAGACAATAGAGCACAATATTAAACTCATAACCTGACTTTGTTTGACACAATTTGCTTCAAAGTTTGAATCTTGAAAATATCACTGTACAAAAATAAATATGTCTGTTTTTATGTGTTGCAGAGGTGATTCTTTTACGTGGATATGGTGACACAATTAGGGGTTTAGCTTGCATATTTTAAACTTGCCCATACACAGTTTCCCCAAAAGGCAAAAATCTTAAGACTCTCATAAATATTAATATTTGTCATTTATCCTTTTCTAAAGTCAGACAGTAAAGACTATAATGGAATGACAAATAATATCATCAACAATTCAGATTTTCAAGATTTTTCGATCTCCTTTTATGGGAAACATAATGAAAGAACTTCATTCCCTCAAAAATTAAAGATGTCTACATAGAGAAATATGTGGTTCAGGATTTAACTAGAGTAAGAGACATGAACTGCAAGTGAGTCTGGGTGATGTTTAATATGATGATCAATAAGAAAATAAATTCCTAGTGGAAAGAAATGTACCTATTCAGGCAAAACAACTATCTTGAATCACACACATTTGGAATGGTTTAGTACCTAAAATGTTAACCTGGTATATAAAATAAATCTGTGTTATAAGACCTATGAGTAATTCATATTTCTCGAGCCCACCTGTACATGCCAGATTTATTCTGAATTCATCTTACAGTGAGATGCAGCTGCATTCTGTCATATGGGTAGACAGTTCAGGTTGACTGAGATTCAATCTATTTGTTTCCCCAGTTTTTTTCTATGACCTGTGAGAAGCATGTATTCCTTGTTCTTAAAATCTATTCCCTTACTCTGTGAATATGTATGGATCATACTGTATACTTAACATACACAGGATTTATGAGAAGATACACTAAAATGTGCTGAGGAAGATATGAGAGGGATACATGACAGGTTGAAGGTTCTTCCGAAGTCAAATTTGAGTAGAGACTCTTGAAACATGAAGAATGCATGTACTAGAGTTTTCATTCAGTAATTTCAAACTCCTTAGAGAGACAAATATTTTAGACATGAGTGCATCAATAAACACGAATTTTGAATAACTGATATCAGACTTTCTGCAGTGGACATATTAAATGCAGATACTTTGCTGAGAACATACTTTTCTTTACATTTATCTAACGTATTTTAGATGAGGGCTGGAGTCTCAAAATTCTACTTTTTAAGATATGTTAGAAAATATTTAAGCAAGAAATTCTCTTTGTGTTCAGCTGAGTTTAACTTTTGATACAATGGACCTTTGCCATATAAATTACTTTTCTCACAGTCTCAACATTTCTCTTGAGTAATATACAGTCAAACAGTGGGTAATTGTCTCTAATTCAAAGTAATGAAAAGGAAGTTGTCAAAGGTGGCCATAAGTTATATTCTACATAGTGTTAATTCGTGTAATTTTTGATCTGCCAGTAAAGTATGTGGTCAAACCTATCCAACATGCTAACGTAACTTTCTAAAAGAAATTACAATGAAGTTTGAGCACTGATCACTGTATTTCAGATCATAAATAAGGTCATATAACAAGGGTCTTAGAATCAAAAACCATGCTCTTATAGGAGGAGAGATTTTATTTATTAAACAGACATATTGAATTATTTAATACTTTCTTGTGCAGTATTCAGTTTTAAATCCTCATATGAAACTGGAAGACCTGGAAAGAAATTGCATCTCTGCCTTTTTACTACTTATTCTTTTATGCTTCTTCTCCACCTTTTTTCACTCATGTTTCATCCTACTCTCACCTACAGCTTTCTGTCCCAATCATATGATAATTTTCTTCCTTCTAATAAGTGATGCTTGTTTCTATTTCCCTTCTTTTCCCAATTTTCTTCTTATTGTTGCATTCTACCCAATCTCTGGAAACCTAATTTTTCTTACTGATTCTTTATATCTTGGGTTGCAATATCTCCTTCATGCCACATTTAGCTGGAGCCTGTAGTTTTTCTTCTTCCTCTCAGTACATTTCCTTCAACTTCCTCTTGTTTGTGTTCATATACATCATCAAAAAGTTCTGCTTACATTGTATTAGAAAGTGTTATATTACAGCCATCTATCCTTTAGAAGTCTTTCTTTTTGTCCTATTATAAGCATTGGGAAATTACATTTATTGTTATGAAAATTTTTTATTAGTAGTCTTGACACACAAAAAAGAAAATAAACACTAGTTATACAATCATAAAGGCTTTTTTTCTTCACACTGTCCAGACATAAATGACCCATGCTGCACAACACACTGCATCATTTCTCTGTCATAAAATTTCTGTGTAAACAACAAACAGTTACTACTATATCTGTGTGTTTTCCTCTTAATAATACTTGTATTATTAATAATACCTAATAATACTCCTTAAATAATACTTGTTCAATGAAGTATTATTTCCTGCTGGATCAGTTGCAAAGGGATGGACAGGAGGATTCAGAATCCACAAGGGATCATTGTTAAACACAGTGAAATTAAGAATGAGACAGACTACGACTACTAGCTGCAAAGTGAAGTCAGGAAAAATTGGTAAACAATAAAGATAAAATAATTATCTACACGATCATACTGGTCAAGTAAAAAATACATTTTTAGTAGTTAAGAAAAAAATGTAGACAGCAAGTAAGATGTTTCAGTAGGAGAAGGGTAAATTATGGAACTATTTTTTAACTAGAATGCTTAGAAGTTAACTGAAAAATTGATTAATAGACTCAAAAGGATATAAAACATACATTATTCCTGTCTCAGATCATCTTACTCATGCTACCACATTTTGACCAGGTCCTCAATTGTCCTGAGAGGACTCCTAGCACTTTGCAAATTTGAAAAATAAATTATGGAAATAGGAGGCACCTAAAGCTGGTGCCATTCTTTACAAATTACAAATGTAACTGAAGAATTTCAATATAATAGCACCTTTTCTAGTAACCTCCCCAAAGTTCTCTGTTGTCCTCTTTTCACAACAACATATTATTTCTGCTTGAAAAAAAGCAGAAAGAAACCACATTGGTATTTTTTTCCACGATTTCCTTTGGCCTAAGGACTGAAAAAAGTGTTACTTTGTGAATTCATGATCATCTCTGTGACCTCGTGTTTAAGTTTTGCATTTGCTATACTCATCAACCTTGCACCTGATGCCCAAACTATGATGAGACAATTTCACAGAACACAATCTCCACATTGCTGCAAATGTGTCATTAAGCATCAAGGAATAAAAGGTCTATTGAGCCAGAGAAAGAGAGCATGAGCACCAGTGTGAGAAGGAATATGACTTTTTAATCTAGTAATCTGGGCATTCGTTATACAAAATTTCTGGGGTTTGGCTCTGCATAAGATATTTTATAGATTAAATTTTTTAGTTTATGATCCTTTAACATTAAAAATATATTAGGCAAAATAACGATCAATGAAATGTAGTCTTGGATCTTTCCATTTTCACCATTTCCTCTCAGTTAATTTAGGTAGTCATAATCACTTGCATACTGTTTGGCTTTGTACCTTGCATTTGCAGCTTAGTTTCCTCATCCTGGGCAGTTGTAGGTACATGAACTTGTATTTATATTTGTCTGGACAGTTTTATTCTTGCTCTACCTCCTCTACAAATTACTTAAAGCAAATTGATGAACATAAACACAAAAATTTAACTTTTTGGAGATTTATTAATAGAACTTGTAAGGCATTCTAATACGGTCCCACAAACCTGCACTTGATCAGAGGAAGTTCATGTATTAGCAATACGTATGGAAAAAATCTATTCTTGGCAAATAACAAAAAGAAATCCCTATGTCTTTCACTGTAGAGGTGAAGTTTAAAGTTCATATAGTATTAAGTAGCCTGACAATTTCATAAATGGATGAGTACAGAGTAAACATGGCAACAACAAGTAGTCCCATTGGGATTGTAAAGAATTAATTGTCTCTTCTGTTTTACTTCATTCTATCATATCTTTTACCAAGTGAAGATTTCTTTTACTTTACACACGCATTTTACTCTTCTGTTTCGATAGTTTAGATTTTTTGAGTTGGTTTTGATGGGTGGCAAACATTTCCATTGAGATGTCTGTTCAGTATCTTTAGTAATATGTTTCACTTGACTTTGATAAAAAGTGGTCATATTACATAACTCTTTCTTGCTAATAATATGTTACTAGGTCATGGCAAAGACTTTTATGAAAATATTATTTTCTCATTCTACCACTAAGGACTGATGAATACTAAGACTAATGGACATTCCCTCCTATGACCTATGAGATACTTAAGAAATGTCAACAGAAATTTAATAGAAAGGTGATTTGCATACTAATTTCCTGAGATTTACTCAGTATGGTGTAAATTGTGAAGTCATACAATATTTACATCCATGTTACTGTTTTTGCCTTTTTTTGCAACTGTGTGAAATTCTCCAGTAGCATTAAGAGGATACTGCTTCAATCAAGTTGTTATGATACACACTTGAAAATCTTGTATAGCTTCAATTATGTCATCTTTTACTCTAGTGCTTTACTTTAAAAAATGTGGTAAAACTTTACCAATTTAATGACACTAATGCTTTCAATAACAATGACCATTTCATAGGAAAAAACAAATTTTCATTAGTAGGCCAAGTGCATATTGATTTCAAGTGACAGAATGCTATAACAGTCACAATGGTTTCATAAACCATTGTATCAAAAAGCAGAAAGAATTTTGTTTAATTTAAGCAGAAATTATTAAAAATATGCCAACAATGTAAGAGAAGCGGTTAAAGGCTTTTAAACCATAATACAAGGCAAATATTTTGGTATGACAACCTTTGCTATCAAAGTTAGTAATGAACATTGAACAGGCTTCTGATCCATGAAATACACAATATATGGAATTTTCATCTTATTTCAGTTAGTTGCCTTGAACTAAGAATAGAAAAATGTAAATTGAGTAAGACTAGCTCACTGCTTCTTCTGTACATGAAAATGAGCTGGATATAAGTCTGATCATAATCTTTTCAATAAATATGCTTACGTAAAAAATCATAAGACCGTAAAATGAGCTCGTATTTTCAGAATTTCAAGACCAATTTCTTATACTGAATAGTAAAATGTCAGACAGGGATATATGTTGTGCTACTACAGTAGAGAAAAAGTCAAACCTCTTATAGTTTTGGCCTGAGAGTGAGTCTGATGGATCAAACAGAAGTCTTGGGATTAGTACAGTTACTAGATACTTTTGTGAAAACTGTAGGTTACCTCAGAAAACCAAAATTCTATCTGTATGACATTTTCTTAAGAGTGTCTGAGTCTTCCTTGAAACACTGTATTGAGTACAGACAGTAAAGGAATCACTGTAGGAGTAACAGTGAGCTATCAGGAAATGTGGTGATTTAAAACATATTTTTAAACAAATTAGTTCTTTTTTTAGACCATTTAGAAATGTTGGCCATGGGGTACTGCTTTTTACAGACTAAAAAAAATGTTCAAGGAATAACTATAATAAATTAAGTATTTAAAAATGTAAATTAAAATTTGCAAGTTATGTGTGCTTGCCATTTACAAAGTTCTACAGTGAGAGTCCTATTGAAGAAGAAGAAAAATGAGTATACCAAAAAATTAACTGCTATTGTTTTATTCAATTACTATCTTTCCTTCCACTCCTCAAACAACTCTCAGTGGATCACCCCTTTTCACAGCCCTTCTCAGTCCTTCTCAGTTCATTATCTCTGTCTTTCCCTCTCTTAGGTTTACAGTCTTCTTCCATTCTTTCAATGCCTCCTTACCACTAAAGGGAAAGTTACTGTATTCAAATTCCTTCTACTAATATTCTTCTCTGAAACTGCATCTTCCAGAATAACCCTCCCTTCTTTTCCTGTTCTTTTCTCTAGTGTTTCACTTTAACTCTCTTCAGCCATATTTTAGTTCATCAATTTTAAAGCATGGAGGGAAACTATTCTTCAAAGCAAACTACATTTTTAGGCTGAAAAGGAAGAAAGAGTACTAATATTTCATAGGATCTAGCCATGTCTGAAGGCTGTCTGAGGGTGATTTTTTGTGTTAGGTGAACTAATTTAGATAATTAGGGAAAGAGGAATTATGGTAGAATTCTTCCTTTCTCTTTACTGTTAATAAAGGGAGTCTAATTAAAGAAGAAGATGAAGGTAACTAAATTTTAGTGACATGAATACTGCATAAATGTCAACTTTCATCCTAAGTTTCAAATTTAAAAACAATATAGTGGCTATTATTAATAATTAAATCTCTTAAATTTGGCAGCAGACCTCTTGACTCAGAGCAGCTTCTGATTTTAGTCATTTACAGTAATGAAAACTGACAGTCATAAAATTAGTCTCCAGAAATGTTCGTACAGTAAGATAATGACAACTGGAAATTTACGTGCAATGATTTGTAAACTCATCTTTCTATGATTTATACCCAGTATTGCTCTGTCCTTGATATTACTTCCTTTTCCAAGCAATGAATGGCTCAGCTGCTCCACTTGGAGGGCAAATGTTCCTGATGAAAAATTTTTCATAACAACAGAGTTTATTACATGAGAATGGAGTATTTTAAATAGTAGACATATACCTTAAAAAAATAAAACTAAAACATAGTATTATTAGATTTCCATAACAGGGACATTGTCTTTTATCTCTTTGTTACAGAAGGGATGAAAAAAGTTCCTTTTTCTTGTTGTAGGAGAGACATAAAAAGTCAGACTTCTTTGTGAAGAAAATCTGCATTGGCAGAGACAGTCATGCAAGGAACAAAACTGAATCTCATTGGGAAGAGGAAGGAAATTATTATGTCTAGGACTTGCAATTGAAAACTTAGATGATGTATGAGATCCACATGGGTTCTGAAGAATCAGGACACTATTGTTTTACTCCAGGAAGAAGTCAATGATTGTAAACAATCCTCTTTGGAATTGTAAACAATCCTCTTTGGAATTGTTAACAATCCTCTTTGTCCCTCTTTGGAATTTCAGTTTAGATTATTTATATCACAGTTTAAGTTTTCACAAGGAGAATTAAGATGACAATCAGCAGGGGAGAAGTTAAAGCATGGTTACTCATCCACAATAGACAGATGAGAAATTTCCCATGTGGAGGTGTCTGAAAAACACTTGTGGTGCTGTAATGGCCTCAGGCATTCTCCCCACTGCTGTAATATTATGGAGGCTCACAAGACCAGAACACCAAAAATTCTTGCAACACAGTGCAGGAGCCTCTCCTGGCTATTTCTTCAGTAAAACCTTGAAATATTAGTCAGATAAACACTCTCTGAAAAGGCTAAGAGGTCAGAACAGGTGTTACTTCGGATTATTTTTGGTTTGCTAACATCCCTGAAAACAAGCCTAACAGCAAAACATTAAAATAAAAATAAGTAAAGAAGCAACTTGCAGAATTCAATTGCAGATGGTATAAATAATTTTCTAAGATGAATGTAAGGGCATATGAGAAAAAGAACATGCTTAAATTTACCTATACTTTGGATTAATTCAAGTATTTCAGATTTCATAAGTATTTTTCCTAGCTAAATCTTGGTGAGAGAAGACCCACTTTTATAGTCAAGATTTAGAAAATATTTAAATGCAATTTTTGTAGGCGTTTGTTTGTTTTGTATAGAACTACTCTTTATACACATAGATAAATAAGAATATGGATGATACTCATTTCACGTTGCTGGTTGAAACTTGAATAGCTGTGGACGTACTTCCAAGGTAGTCTCACATGAGTATTTATGTCACTTTTGAGGGTTACCATGCACTAACATGCAACAGCTGTCCAAATTTCAGAGTCTCCAAAATCACAATTAAGAAGGCAAATCACATTTGTCATCATTTGGAGGGTTTTTTTGTTGTTGTTCCTCTCTAACATCCTGAGATAGGATGTTGTATCTGTATCAAACATTATCTGAAGATCAATGAGCTCAGGAACAGCACACACGAAAAATGAAAAACTTCTCAATGTCAGATAGGAATACTATAGTTCTGTGTGACTCAGAGAAAAGTATATTGTGATAATTACACTGAAGAGTGTCTGCATGTCTTTTAAAAGTTGCATTGAAATAAGACAACTGCTGAAGTAATATACTTCTCGATGTTAATACTTGATCTGCAGTTATGATGTTTATTTTGTGAATTTCTTTGTCCCTTCTGCATGTAATTATTCTTAGTAAATGCTTGGAAAGAACTACACTCCATAGGAGAATAGCTCACAAATAGATCATATTTTCAAAGTGAAACCAGTGCAACTTGAGTCGAAGAGTGCCTTGCAGCTCTGTCTTCATCTCACTTCATTTGTTGCCACATAAATTTTCTTATTTTTACATTTTATTACCTTTGTCCTTCATAAACTTTACTTCTGTAAAGAAGCACATTCTCCATTAATAAAGAGTAAAAATTGAATACAGTCCCTGTGAGTTCCTGATCATCCTGGGCATAGCCCTACATATAAATATGGATTTAATACTGCTGCAGTTCACTGAACATTTGAAAAGATAAATGTTCCCTACATAGACTAGTGCGATGACTTTGACATTGCTGGACATACATTTCCCTAGTAGTGACATTCACTGAGGAGACAAAAGAAGGATTAAACATTATTATTGTACTTTGACAAGAACATATGACTTCTGGGATTGATTAATACTCCTGCGGTGGATTTTACTGCTATGTCTGACAATACTGCCTCATGAACTTTTGTTCCGGGTGCCTTTTTCTTTTGCAGTAAAATGATGCATGAAGTGCTCTGAACAAACATTTATCTCTATTCCAAGGAAAATATACTGCAATTTCATGAAAGATTATCCAGTTTTTCACTGCTCAGCAGAATTTGATCATCTCATCTGACCTTACAGCAGGTCATAGATTCTTACCTTTTACCCTGGGTAATCTCATCTTCTGCCGATAATCTAGGATAACTGAAATTTAGGAGGGTTTTTTTCCCTGCTGTGTAAGTCTGAATTGCAGAAATACATTATAGACTCCATTTAGATGGTTTGCCAGTCACTCTGCTTTGAGTGATTTCAATTGGATCCTTATTTACCTTTGAAACAGAACTGTTTAGATTCTTTCTTAGAGAAGTACGGCAAGATTATAAAAAATACTTTAAAAAAACTCAAACAAAACCCAAACAAACAGCAAAGTAAAATACAATAAAAACAAATAAACCCCCCAACTCTTCCTCCCCCCACCCAAAAAAAACCCCAAACAAACACAGCAGAAAATCTAAAAAACATTCTTTTTTCACTATATTGTGGGAAGGCAAATCACAGTTTCCAGACTAGCTTTGTGCTTAAGGTTAGTCTCTCAGCAGCTCCCTCAATGAAAACTGACTTTACACAATTCCACTTGGTTCCTTTGAAACTATTTTCTGTTTGTTGTGACTTCTTTTCCACAGCCCAGTCGTCTGCTCTCTTCCTTTTCACCAGTGTCTTAATCTGTGTATGACAGGCAAACTCTTTGTTCTATGCTACAGTACCACCATTTCTTCTTTCACTGTGCCAGGAAAGACCTTTTCCCCAAGCATCTTAAAACAGCCATAGAAGTTCATCAGGTTCCCTTTGAAACCCAGGAGTTCCACCTGACCTTCTCTTCTTTCCTTAAGGGAATAAAACACAACACAAGGAGAGTAAATAAACTGTCATATCGATACTGCAAGAGTGCTGGTCTCTCCAAAAAAGGTGCATGTAGGAGTAGCACTACAAATCCTGATTGATAACTTTTGAACTTCATGGAAGTAACTAATACATATTTTACCTCAGTAAAAAAGTATTATTAGTAATTTGTGTATCTTCGTATATTAAATGGTACACACATGTAATAGTAGAGGTCTTGAAAGTTGCCTCTCTGTCTCCAGTTAAGTTCAGATTGATCTCACCCACTCATTTCTATCTTGCTTTGAATTTCAACTGAATTTGTGGGAAACCTTGTTGTATTATTTAAGTGGTGAATTTAATTTGGATAAATGTGTGGTTTATTTTATCAATTCAACACTTTCTTGTGCAACCATACAACTATGTCCCATTGTAAAAGCCATACAACAGTATTTCATAAACTTTGTTGCAGATTGAATAGTATGCCAGGATAAAGGAAAAATAATAAATTTGCCCAATGAGACCAGTACACTGTTTAAATTGCTAGATATTAAGACTTAAAAATAAAAAAGCACCAGAAAAGCACTCTACATTGTTTACTGATTAGTGATTATGATTTTTGTGTTCTGCATATATATGCAGTATGGCATTTTAAATGCAAAATTTAAAAATTTCCTTTAGCAATATGAGAATTTCAAACTATTGAAAATTGGGGCAATTCTTAAAACATCAGCATTTATCTGATATTTCCTAATAAAACCCACTGACTTTATATGAGCAGTTTTAAGTAAATCCCTGGGTAAACCTTACCCTCCACTCTAAAACACCGCATGAAGAAATGGTATTCAGCATTGGTGTGGCCTCCTCTGCAGTACTGTGTGCAGCTCTGGGCCCTACAGTTTAGAAGGATGTGATAGTCCCTGAATGCATCTAGAGGGCAACAAAGTTTGTGAAAGCCATGTCCTGTGATGAGTGGCTGAGGACTTTTGTCTAGTTTGGAGAACAGGAGGCTGAGGGGCAACCTCATTACTCTCTGCAGTTTCCTGAGGAGAAGTGGAGAAGCAGGTGCTGATCCCTCCTCCCTGATATCAAGTGATAGTATGTGGGGAATGGGTCAAAGCTGAACCATGGAAGGCTTAGGAAGCATTTCTTTACTAAGAGGGTGGTCAAACACTGAAACACGATTTCTAGAGAGGTGGACAATGCCCCAAGACATTCAGTATTTAAGAAACATTTGGACATGCCCTTATGTTTTGCTTTAACCTGTCAGGCAGCTAAAGAGGTGTTAATTCCTCTATCCCAGTGGGATGGGAGAGACAATTGCAAAAAAAAGTCAATACTTATGGGTTGAGACAAAGACAGTTTAATAGGACAGAAAAGAAAAGAAAAATAATAATAATAATGATAAAAGAGTATACAAAACCAAGTCATGCACAATTCAATTGCTCACCACCTGCTGACTGAAGCCAGCCAGCCCTTGAGCAGCAGGCTTCCACTCTCTGCCTAACTCTCCCCCAAAGTTTGTATACTGGGCATACTTCATATGATATGGAATACCTCTTTGGCCAATTTGGATCAGCTTCTTGTGCAACCTCCTCACTGGCAGGGCAGTATATGAGAAGCCGAGAAGTTCTTGACAGTATAAACACTGTCCAGCAAATAAAACATCAGTGTGTTATCAACATTATTCTCATCCTGAATATAAACGACAGCCACTAAGAAGAAAATTAACTCTATCTCAGCTGTAAGTATAGAAAAATCTTCTGGAAGATTTATTAAGAGGAGATGAAGGTTGGGTGTTCTTTTAGTTAGGAGAGCTTTCCTGTGTGGAAAGAGCCACCTTTCCCAGAGACAGTTTTTTCTCCTCCTGCATTCCAGTGGAGATGACTCCCGGGTACTAGAGAAGATAAATGTTTGAAGGCCCCGCAGCAGAGGGCTGGGGGTGATAAAAGGCCTGAGAAGAACAAGGAGGTGTGTCCTTCCTAGCCCAGTGCAACTTGTGAGAAAATATTAAGTGTTCTTAGCTTTGGAAATAAATTCTCCAAAATCCTTCCAATGCCTGGTATTTTGGGGGTACCTGCGCGTAATCTTCCTTTATACCAGCTGAAACCAGGACATGTTAATAACATGCTTTAATTTGAACAGCCCTGAATTGTTCAAGCAGTTGTAATAAATGATCATTACAGGTCACTTTCAACTGAAATATTCTAGTCTAGTCTAGTCCAGTCCAGTCTAAATACGGCATTAGATTTCTCAACTACTCTTCTTGAGTCATCAATAGACTGCACTGGTGTTTGGGTTTCTTTTCTTGAAGGTTGTCCTTGAGGAGTAAACAAGGTTGTTGCCAATGGAATTTTGACGTTAATTTTTACCAGGACCTGTAGTTATAAGACAAGGGGCAGTGGTTTTAAATTAAGAGAGGGTAGGTTTAGACTGGACATAAGGAAGAATCTGTTTATTGTAATGTTGATGAGTCACTGGAACAGGTCACTCAGAGATGTGGATGTCACATCCCTGGCAGTGTTGAAAATCAGGTTGCATGAAGCCTTGAGCAACTTGATCTAGTGAAAGATGTCCCCAACTGTGGCAGGGGGTTTAGGACTATATGATCTTTGAGGTCCCTTCTGACCCAAGCCCTTCTGTGATTCCACAATTCCACAATTCCGTGATACCATGATCACTTGCCTCTGACTCATGCTGGAAATGAACCATTTATGCTTATTTACAAAAAGAATTACAAATAAATGTTTGCACACAATTTTCTCTTTTTATGTTTCCATAATTTTGTGGCAGATACTTATTAAGAAAAAGATATTTTGCTGGATTTTTGGATGTTTGTTGGTCTTCCTCTACTTCATAGCATTATAAGTATTACAAAATCTTTCTAAAGGATCTTGAAAATTGTCATAAAATTAATTAAGAATTTCTTAATTATATTTCTGAAAATATCACTTTTCTGTCACTTTAACTGTTTGAAGTTATTCAAACTCTCATTAATCAAACACACACACAAAATCGTCATTACAGAATGCAATTTGAATAGTCTCAGGATTTCCCAATAGATGGTGAATCAAAGCTTTCAGACATAACTGGAAAAGAAATCTCTGATCACAGAGGAATACACCCACACCCATGCCTCAGGTCTGTTTGAAGGAGATACTTTGAGAGTCATAGACTAAAAGAAAAAAAATCATTTCATCTGTGCAACTTCAAAGTTTCTCTAACCAAGCCTTCACAAATACTGAAGACCCAAAAGGCAGAAAATGCCTTTTGGCAGGGAAAATTTGTCTCCACTTTGACAGATGGAACTAAAAATAATAAAGTTTTACTTGTTAAGCAGCAATATTATGGTGGTGCCCTCATGGACAGATTGATACTATATTAAAAATAAATTATTTATATTAAAGCAGTATATATGGCAGATGGGTTTTTTGTTGGTTTTTTGTGGGGGTTTTTTGTGGTTTTTTTTTATGTGAAAATTTGACTAAATGACAGACATATATGTGTAAGCACTCACCATATATACATCACTCAGGCCACAATTAGCTCTTAGGAGCTACTTATGTGATTAGGTACACCAACAATACACGTTGTTATTTAGCAATCCAATATTGTTAAAACTCAAGACAATTTCTAACGTTCTAAGTCTACTTAAAACTGAAAAATTGCTGCATAATTCAATTTATTATGAATCATTTGTATTTAAACACCTTATTTCTCAATCTATGGGGATTGGAGGAAATAAGAAACCCAGCAAGAAGGTAAGCCTTTTTTTTGAAACAAAGATGAATGAGATTGAGAAAGGGAGTAACTGAATTGAAAGGAAGTCAGATATTTTCTTCAGGTGACACCAAGACAGAAGTCTTCAGCACTGCCCCAGCAATACACAAGACCAACAACATCTTGGGCTGCATAAGGACAAGCATTACCTGCAGGATGAGTGAGGTGATCCTTTTGCCTTGGTGAGACACAGCTGGTGCCCTGGGTCCAGGTCTGTGCGCCCCAGTGCAAGGGAGACATGGACATACTGGAGCAGATTCAATGGAGGGACACTAAGATCATTAAGGACTGGAGCATTTGTCACCTGAAGACAGGCTGAGCAAGCTTAAACTGTTTCTCCCAGAGAAGAAAGGGTTCAGGGCGTCTTATCAATATGTATGAACAGTTAGTGGAAGGGTCTAAAGAAGGCAGAGCAAAGCTGTCCTCAATGGTGCCCAGCAACAGGACAAAAACCCAAAGAAAATATAATGAAATATAAAAGATTCCACCTAAAGATTCCACTTGAACACAAGAAAAAAAATTTTTGATGAAGGGATAGTCAAACATTGGAGCAGGTTGCCCAGAGAAGTTGTATATGTCTCTAAGTTGTCAGAGGCAATATTTTGCTACCTTACTGATTTGTATTCTCTCTTCCTTTGCCCACATATGCAGCAAGCCACTCCAGGCATTTCTTAATCGATTTTCCCCAGCATAGTGATCTTTCTTTTCTGTAAGAGACATTCAGATCTGAATTCCTACCAATCCCTGCTGTAACTGCTGAAAGCCACAGTAGTGAGGTACTCACTACTAATCACAAATGCGCTGAAAAAAATATTCTGCTTCTCTCAAATCTCACCCAAATTGAGTGGAAACACCTGAATTAAATCTTTCTGCAGCTCATTTTCTACTCTGTAAAAATAAGAATAATGTTATTACAGAATGATACATGAGTGTTGTTAAGATATGTTAATAGATTCTAATCACATGGGGATGGCAGAGACAGAAAAACTCAGAACAAAATTTGCAATTTAGTTTTTTGAACAATTTCCCTGGAAAACTTGGACTGAAAATGTTATATGAGATTACGCTAAACACTAATCAGTGTGACAAAAAGAAAATAATGAATAGTTCATTTTGAAGCCATACTACCCTTTCATCTGCTGTGAATATGTTGGGAGCTGTCTGAAGAAATATAGCCAACTAAGTAAGTAAAGACCGCATTTTAATGCAAAAGCAAAAGGATACTAAAACAGTGAATTAAAATTTCACAAGCTTTCACATTTAACATTAATTTTGGTATTTCATATCTATTAAGCTCTTGACCCTATGAAGTAATTTAATGTTTGTTTAAGATGTTTCTAAAATGCTTATACAATCTGCAACAAAATTACTTCCTTATGTTACTTTCAGTATTTTATAAACATTTCCAGACATGAGAGGGTTTCTATTTCTTACTTTATTATCAGCCTGATTTTTTTTCCTTATCTCTTGTTTCTTTAGGGTTGGGTTTTTTTATTGGCAATTTTTGTTTGTTTATTTCCTTACTTGTTTTCCTAAAATATGTATCATGTATATCTCAGGATAGTTCTTGTCTAACCTATGCATCTTCTTTGCATCTGCAGTAAACTGGAAATGCACATAAGCAGGCTATCACATATAGAAAAAAGGTTTTATTTTCTCAACTACTTCATTTTATAAAGTAACTGGAAAACCACAATACTAATACTTTTAATAGGAAAATATTTAATAACTTTGGAAATAGAGTGTTTAAATTCAAAAAATCTCTTCTTACTGTTGTTAGCATTCATTTCCATGACTACATACTTTTGATCAGGATTTTATCTTCATTTAATAATGGAAATTCTTACCTTTTTGAAATAACAGTAATAATGGATGTTATCATTACTTTTCTTAAATTGCAAAGAGTAGCCATAGAAATAGGAGGTAAATCTTATTTATATATGTGTAGAAAGAGACATATATATAGATAGAGACATACATAAACCATATACGTATGGTTTATATCATGTTTTTTAAAATGCTTAGCAAACTGTAAAACTCCAATATTGTTTTCTTCATTGTTTGTGTGGAAATTATCAGTCTTTCAGGAAAAGTTAGTGATGCATGCAGCAAGAAAGGCTGAGGATAGAAGAGACTTACTGTAGTAGCCATATTAAAGAGTGGTGTAAAAGGATTTGCTATCTCATTTCATACCTGTCTGCAGTGGCTTACAAACTTGGGATTGTGGACACTATCAATGACTTCTAAAGGGCCAGTAAACGTTATTGAGAAAGGCAGGTCTGCAAGAGGCAGGCTAAATTCTACAAGGTCTCAATTGTCACTGGTTTTTAGGGGGGTTTGTTTGGTTTTTTTGGTTGTTGCTTGTCTGTTTGTTTTTTAATGGATTTGTAAAATAAGATTACCCTAAAGTGAAGAATTTGGCATATTTTCAATATGTATGGTCCCTCCAGATATTTTTTCATTTCATCTCATTGCTATACATTTATTGATGTTATTTTTAATTTAAAAGTCACTAAGACAGTGAAGTCCATCAAAGCATCAAAGCTCAGCAGGTTTCACTGTCATAAGTGAAAGTTTTCTTCTTCATCTCATCAGAATTTATCTGTAAAAGTAATGGTTGAACAACCTTAACAAAATATATTCCAATCCAAGCCTCAGAAGGTTAGGATTTATTTCTTATATCACTTCAGCTTACTATATCTAGGCAAACATTCTGTAAACCATTTTAATTAAATGTAATGATGTACATTTCATTGCATTATTTTAAATTATATGGATTTAAATATCATATTTCATAATATAATATCTTGAAAAGCTACTATTTTTTCTTCCTAGTACTTTAAACTAAAACAGAATATAACATTCTATCCTGTATATCCTGCTTTGCAAAATAGGGCATTTTTCAAGTTGTTTTACCGCATTCCAGACAGAGCATCCTACTATACACATCACAGAACAATTATACTGAAACATATTTTTCAGGAAAAAATGCAAAATATGAAAAATTTCTTTGTGGTAAGACACGTTTACCTGATATAGTATTAGTGAATCATGAACTGCTGAATACTTACAAGTGGATTCGTGTAGCTTTTGAGATAGACACAAATATGACCAAAAGTTCTCTTGTTTCTACTATTACATGCCATGAACGAATTTTTTGATTTAGTATTTCTGTTTATATCATAAAGTAAATATTTCTGTATTGAAATCTAATTCTGTAATAACAGAGATTGCACTATAAGTACATCTATATTTTTGTGCACATATCTATAAACCCAGTATTTCAATAATGCAAAGAAAATCCTCACACAAGACATGCCTTCACTAATTTTTTTCTCAACTATTTTTCTCTTTCTATTTTCTTTTATAAAATCGAACACCCTTCCACAACTCTTCACCTTGCAAAAAATTGCCCCAAAACTAAGTAAAAAACCTATCCCTTGTGATCAGTTTTTCAACACTTTCCAGTTCTTCAGCAGCCTCAGTTAATTAAAACTTCATTCCTAGCTGAATTTGCATTAAAATCAAGTTGAAAATATAGCCAGGTTAAGCCCTTTAAAAAGATATTTTGTATTCCATACAAGGGTGAGTGTTTACCACACATTTAAAACATTTACCATGAAGTTTGGTGCAAAGAAACTAAACTGACAATATTTTCTTCTATTCTATACCACATAGAAATATTTTAGATTTCATAATGGTATGATAATTAACATGGGATATTATGATTTCTCTGCTACTTACAAATTATTGGAGCCTAAATGTTAACAGACTGAATGCAAAATGCAGCATTTCCATGTCTGAATTGACTCTTTTTCTTTGTTCCAAGAACACTCAGCTTTGTACAATCATGCTGTATCATTTCATTGAAAAGAATCAGTTCGTAGGGGATCTTTACAGAAACTGGCAGTAGCACTAGAGAAGGGAACCTAGGCTTATTTTGAAGAGTTATCTAATCCAAACAGAAGACAATATAAGCTGCAAAAAGAGTGGAGCTGTGTTCATAAGCTTGCCTCAGGCAAACCAAATGTTCAGTTCACATTTACTCCTTATTTGCCACAGAAAGGAACTATAAAAGCTAGGGGGAAAAAAAAGTCTTTGATCATATTTTATTCCTATGGGACCTCCCTGTATCTAAAGTAGTATGATCTCTACTATTTGTGATGGGAAGAGTGATCTCTTGAAAGTATCAAGTCTGTTCAAACCCCCTGAAGTGAAATTTTGGAATACGGTACTTTTGAAGACACATCTCCGTTGGAAAACCGATCCTCTAGAGTACAGCTAAGATTTAGCTATCCCTTTATTTAGGCAGCTAGCTTTAATATACTTCATCTGCTACTAGAGGGGGGCAAAGTATGCTTTTATTAACAATGTGTCTTCAGAAGTTTTCTTCTTGATTCTTGGGAGGAGTTAGAAACAGCTAACCCTTAGCAGGGATCTGTTATGTGGGTTGAAGTACAGATCAGCTAGGAAAGAAAACCAACATTATCAACAAAAAACCTCTTTTCTTTGACCCCTCAAAAGCAAGGCACAAAATAAAAAAGTTGCATGATTTCAAACACGCAATAAATGGACATGGGTTATTTGTGCAGTCAGCCTTACTGTGATTTTTTTCCTATCATGTTTGCAGGTAGAGAAGGAGCTCAAGTGCAGTCTTCATTTAACCTCTTCTGCTACCCATTCTGTCAGTGAAACAGCAGGCAGCAAGTGAAACATAAAGGGGAGAGAAAAGGACATGACAGGTGAAGATAATATTGTTAGAGGCAGCATGACTGTGTAGCTGTTGAATGAAAACATGCTCTGTGACAGAAGATTTTGAAAGGATGAATTGTAATAAAATTGCATATTACCACAAACAAAAATTCCTACAGCCCTAGATTCTCTAGTAACTTTGGATACAAGGCAGGTTGTAGCTGAGCAGCTCAGAGAATATGCTCAGATTTCACCACCCAGACCAATGTTGACAGAAGAATACATCATGACCAAGTCTGAATAGTAAATGGAGCAGCCAAGTGGACCTCTAGTGAGATACTTGCATCTACAGTGAGTTCCCTCTAGCAACTGACAGGCCTGGCTATATTTATGGCTCTGGCCACGTAGAGAATTAGTAGAATTTGGAACCATTTGAGGAACTTTTCTGAGAAGAAATTTTTCTTTCCGTCCTGAAATTGTAGTGTCTGAGTTATCTGAGAACCCATAGCTGCCCAGTTCAGAGACCAGGAGTCTAAGGGCTGGATACTGGAGGGACAGACCAGAGGTCCCAGCCAGACAGTCACAGGACACATGCTTGTGTATGTGCCTTAGGGAGTGCTGAGTTCTACTAGCGTGCTCTGACCAGGCAGCAAGTAAGAGCAAGGTCAGGCCATTTCTGTTGTTCACACTGATGTCAGTGATGTTTGGGTGTAATGTGCTACCAGTACTGCTATTTATTAATTTAGGGCTGAGATGTGTGTGCATATATGTGTGTGGTAGCAGACATACAGGTTCTGCAGTCCGTTGGATTCAGTCAGACCTTAAGGATTTACACAAATGTTAGTCTCTGCATCTGCATACTTAGGCCAATGAGTCAGAAGTGATACCATGATAGTTAAAAACAGCTACTGCAATCCACAGAGAAAAGGCATTTAGATAGTATCTGGAAAGTATTTTAATAGAGTAAAAGAACCACAAATTAAGGATAAACAATCTTTTTTTGAGTCAGTAATGTCTTTTCTTCAACAGACGAACATACTTAACTCACCAACTGTAGCAGTGCAAAAAAAAAAAAAGAAATCTTGTGACAAAACACTTTCATTGGATTAATATGCGATACAGTAAATATAGATATGGGACCCCTGGTGGTCTAGTGGTTAGCATGCAGGACTCTCACCGCTGCGACCCAGGTTCGAATCCCAGTCCCCCCGGGCAGATGGAACCCGTTAGCCCTGTGAGGCCATCCATCTATGAGAAGGTCACTCTAAACAAACCTACATCCTGAGGACCTCACTGCCATTGTCCAAGCTTGCTTGGCCCCAGCAGATGAACCTTAGGATTAAAGGGTTGGCTCAGTTCAGCGCAGGCTGTGTCTCACCTAAAAAATCCCTTGCGCAGGCTGGAAAGGTAAAAGACCTTTCCCCAAATCTTCGTTCACGAAGACTGGCCATTATTATTAAATATAGATGTTACCATTTCCATTGGATGACCATTTTTCATTTACAGTAACAAAATATAGAAGTGCATTATGTAGAAATATAGTCTGGAAAACCAAATTTTCCTGTGAAAATAGTGTGTTTAATTGCTATAATAGCTTTTATATTTTCAATGTTTTGGTAGGATCATGTGTCAAGATTTTCTACAATTATTCTTCAGGTTTTCAAATGTAGAAGTTACTTTAGACTAGGCTCACTAGTGATAAACTCTAATTCAAACATATTAAATATTTTGATTTGTTATTAAGCTAGGTAATATTAACCTCATTTACTAGATGAATTTAGAAATGAAATTTATTGCTATTGGTTGTTCCTGTCAAGTGCGATTAATTCTGTCACACAAATAATTAGTTATTTCCATTTCTGTAGAGGTGTAACATGCAGAATGTACTCAGCTCGTTTTAATTCAGTATTCTCTATTTCAAGAAGCCTCTCAAATTAAGATAACAGAATATCTTAGCAGACAAAATCCATCTGGGCTAATATGTATTTGGGAGCAGTGTATTTTAAGATTGCAGTATTCCTTCTAGATTACAAAAGACCTGCTGCTGGCACCTGGATTATGAGGTAAAATGGCAAATCCAGATGAAGCACATATGGCCCAATGTCAAATACATATAAGCAAATTTTTATCTTTCTTATTGTAAAAGATTTTTTTGTACGTCCAAATAATAGAATTCCATTAAAAAAATAATAGTTTTAAAACTCAGAACATTAGAAGGTATTGATATTAAATAAAATGTCAGAAAAATTAAACAAAATATTTTCTTTATAATTAGATGCTCAAAATCTTAGCAACTGCATAAAACATTTCTTTAGTTACTAGGCAATGCCTACTGAAACTCTGTAAATACACTTTTTTTTCATCACTAGCTTTGACTAGTTTGTATCAAGAGTCTTTTGTATAAGAATTATTTTGCTTGCTGGGTTGCTTGCTTGCTGGCTACTAACAGCATACTTTAATAGCATACTTTAGGTTTTGGAGAGACAGATGTCGTAAGATCAGGCCTGTTCAGTAAATGAAGAAAAATCTTGCACTTCTGTTTCCTTCAAATTCGCTAGCTTTGTACTTTGAGAGGAGAAATTACAACCTTGGAGCAATTTGAGGATTTTGGATATATATCTTGTAATACCATAAACTTGTAAAATATGAGTATTTGACTGCAATTCAGATGCTAGGTATTTCACAGCTCAGTTTTTAATGACATAAGGTTAGGTACTAAATTTCCAAAGAAATCCGTGGGGATTCATTGGTATTATTACTGGATTTGAAAGCAAGTCAAAGGCTTAAACCCTATGTACTCCTCTGTTTAAAAATAATAAAATAACTCTATAGAATTCTGAACAAAGAACTGGATATGCATGTAACAAATTTTAACCTTGAAAGAAAATAGAACAAGCTTGTCATCTTATGCTTGTGTTATTTTAACAGTATATCTGGTTTAGTCTGGTCACCATAAAATGAGCTGGACAGAGCTGACAGCTCTTTAAGAACATTATTCTTGGAGTGCAAGGGCTCTAAATTCCCACATGTAAGAAACTGGGTAAGGATGAAAGGTGACCAACACGGCTGAGTAAGAACCTCTTGGTCAAACTAAGGTGGAAGAAGGAAATGTACAGGGACATATTCTGGGAAGAATGTAGGGACATTTCCCAGATATATGGAGATGGGATTAGGAAAGCTGAGGCACTGATGGAGATGAATTTCACAAGGGATGCAAAGAATAATAAGGGCTTCCACAGGTACATCAGTCAGATTAAAGAAAATGTACTCCTCCCCCGGTAAGTAAGGTGGGAGAACAAGTGACAACCAACATGGAGAGGGCTGAGGTATTCAACAATTTTTTGCCTCAATTTTCAGTGGTAATCTCTTTCCCCATACCTCTCAAGTCCCTGAACCTAAGGCAAGGATAGTGGGAATGAAATGTCTCCTACCATAAGTAAAGAACAAGTTCGAGACCACCCGAGGAATCTGAACATATATAAGTCCATGGGACCCAACAAGATGCATCCCAGGGTCCTGAGGGAATTGGCTGATGCAGCTGCTAAGCCACTCTCCATCTTATTTGAAAAGTCACGCCATTAAGGCAGTCACCAGTAACTGGGAAAAAAAGAAAACATCCGAACCATTTTTAAAAAACATAAAAAGGAGGCCCCTGGGAACTACTGACTGGTCAACCACCCCTCTGTACCCAGTAAGGTCAGGGAACAGATCTTGCTGGAAGAAATTTGAAAACATAAGAGAGGCAGGGAGGTGATAAGAAATAGGCAACATGGCTTCACAAAGGGCAGTTTGTGCCTGAATCATCTAGTGGCCTTCTAGATGAAATGACTGCATCAGTGAACAAGGATTAACTACAGATGTCTTCTCTCTGGATTTCTGTAAGGCCTGTGACAGGGTCTCCAAAAATATTCTTGCCACTAAGTTGGAGAGATATGGTTTTGATGGACAGACTTTTAGATGGATAAGAAATTGGATAGGTGGCTGTGTGCAAACTGTTATAGTGAATCGCTCAATGTCAAAGTGGAAACCAGTAATGAGCGGTGTTCCTCAAGGGTCCATACTGGGACCAGTACTGTTTAATGTTTTCATCAATGACATAGATAGATGTCATAGATGGAATTGAGCACATCCTCAGCAAGTTTGTGGATGACACCAAGCTCAGTGGTGCAGTGCATTCATTAGAGGGATGGGATGCCATCCACAGGGACCTTGACAGGCTTGAGAAATGGGCCCATGTAAATCTCATTAAATTTAACAAGGTAAAGTATAAGGTCCTACATCTGAGTCAGGACAATTCTCAGTGTCTGTACAGACTGGAGGATGAATTGATTTAGGGTAGTCCTGGAGAGAAGGACTTGAGGATCCTGTGAATTAAAAATTGGACATTAGTCAGCAATGTGTGTTAGCAGCCCAGAAAGCCAATTGTATTCTGGGTTGCATAAAATGAAGCGTGGCCAACAGATCAAGGGAGGTCTTATGGAGGACTCCATGGTCATAAGACCCCATTTGAATATAAAATATAAAAGGGACTTGTAAGAAAGATGAAAAGAGATCTTTTACCATGGTCTGTAGCGAAAGCAGAAGGAGCAATGGATTTAAAATGAAAGAAGGTAGGTTTAGATTGGAAGTAAGGAATAAATTTTATATGATAAGGGTGGTGAAACACTGGAAAAGGTTTCCCAGAGAAGTTGTTGATGCTCCATCCCTGGAAGTGTTCAAGGCCAGGTTGGGAGAGGTGAGCAACCTGGCCTAGTTGAAGATGTCCCTGCCTACAGCAGGGGTGTAGGAACTAGATGATCTTTAAGGTGCCTCCCAACCCAAACCATTTTATGATTCTATGGTATAATAATAATAATAGTTATGGACTTTAAAATTAAAATGTTGAGGGCAATTTTTCCTCAGTCATTGGGGGAAAAGACCCTTAAAAAAGGTGTTAAAAGATATTTAGAAATGGAAGCATTGTTGTTTTGCTGGGGTTTTTAAGGCAACATATTTTCAACCCCTAGGGACCCCTGGTGGCCTAGTGGTTAGCATGCAGGACTCTCACTGCTGCAACCCAGGTTCGATTCCCCGGTCCCCCGGGCAGATGGAGCTCATTAGCCCTGTGAGGCCATCCATCTATGAGAAGGTCACTCTAAACAAACCTACGTCCTGAAGACCTCACTGCCATTGTCCAAGCTTGCTTGGCCCCGGCAGATGAACCTTAGGATTAAAGGGTGGGCTCAGTTCAGCGCATGCTGTGTCTCACCTAAAAAATCCATTGCGCAGGCTGGAAAGGTAAAAGACCTTTCCCAAAATCTTCATTCGCGAAGACTGGCCATTATTATTTTCAACCCCTATAAGAAAGTGGGATCCCCTCTGTTAAAGAAATTTCTTTGCACTAGGTTTCCTGAAGCAGAGTCTCAGACGTCTGATTCCAGAAAATAAAATGTAATACTTGAGTGGTGCAGCCATAGGAACAGCTTGAACTGGGTGCCTTCAGAGAGGGACTGGGAACAAGGAAATCCCTGGACCTTTATACCCTCACCGTCTGATCTTCACACACTCTTCCTGCACCTTACATGTGATTCTTGGTCCAGTGGTGAGTGTTGGGCTGTGGTCTTTTTTGTTCCTTAGTGGATTCTTGCTGTGTCCTGGCAGATGTATTTCTTATCTGGACAGGCTGAGGTTCTGCTCACAGTCATGGCTTCTTTATCTCCTTGTTTATATTAGCCTCAGGACTTCCCTCTATGTAACATCTCAAGATAAATTGGTCGGAGTTGGGAGTTTCCTGCCTAAGCCTTCAGCGACTTTACCATCACGTGCCAAGTAAACCTACTCAGACAAAAGGATACAGTTAAAAGAATTCAGTTAGCTAAAATAAATTTACAGGTCCTCTGTGCACACCCTTCCTGTGCGGGTTAAGTGTGCTCTGTTTTTAAGTGCACCCCTGCTGCTCTCATCACCTTGCTGATGCATACACCGGCTGAGAAATCACCCCATGGGCTCATGCTTCCACACTCGAAGTGTGGTCCCTGCGGTATCACCGTGAGTACTGCTCCCTGCAGTGCTACACCCCTTGCCAGAGCACAGCTGCTCACATTGCCCCATGTCTGCTCTGTCCTGTATGGGGGAGGGTTGGGGCACTGCGGGGTGACTTCCAGCATGCTCAAGACAGGTTTGACTGTTGCTGCTTCCCTTATAGTGTCTCTGACCTTGGATTTCTCTTCAAGTTTCCTCCTTCTTTGTTTGAAAATCTCTTAGTAATTCTCTGGTTACTGTTTAATCCAGTGGATTGGTCATCTTTTTTTTTCACATGTAAAAGCCTGTCTTTGGGCAGACACTCTCAAGAGAGTTTTGGTTGCTTAATTCACACCCTATTCTGTTACCCTTATTTCTACCTCAACAACTTTGCCAGTTATGGGCTGTCTGAGCTTCCCTAGAAATGCTGTTCTATACTGCAGTGATGCCTAGGGGATTGTATAAAAAAATATTTTTCAGCCTTGTTAAAAGGTCATTTAACGTTTTGGAAAGTCTTTTCCGTAAGATGACCAGAAAATGGATAGGCTTAATTTGAAGCAATATTCTTCAGAAGCAATATTTCAGTAATGTCTGTAAGAAATATTTTTTGGAAAGTATTTGAACTTCATTTTCACTGGAGGTTGAATATGCATATAAAAAACACCTTTGACAAAGAAAATATTGTCTGTAGTGGTTGTACTTCATATAGACAATTCTTCATACCTGAAAAAGTAAATTAAAAAAGTTTCTTATTTCACTTCTTCATAATCCCAGAAGATTCAGCAATCTAGCAGTCCTAGAAATCTTCTTCACTGATCATGAGATTTTCTGGTATGAAGGAAATCTTAATCTTTTGAGGAACTCTGAGAGCTTTTATCAATTAATTTCCGAGTTACAGGACTAATTCTGAAATGTATATTCAAACCACACAACAAGTGAAACGTGTTGGATGATAATTCCTTCCAAGGTCACTCTCAGTGCTAGAAAGGGATGTAATCATACTTTATTTGCCAGCATAAAGTTAATATCTTCCTCCTCTCTGAGTGATGAACCTAAAATGAGAGGGAAAGTGTTGCCATTTCTTATCCCACAATTCTGTTGCAGAAGAGGATAAGCACCCAGAAATCCTGTATATTTCAATACAGTATAATACATTGAGTTTAATTACTGTTTAATATTATATGATTTTTCTTAGGCAGTGTTTCCTCCTGAGGTAGTTTCCCTGATTTCCTCTTTCTTCAGCGAAAGCAAACATGCAACGGCTGTATGGTTTTGGCTGGCATTACTAAATGAAAAATCACCTGCATTACTCTCACTCCAAATTATTTTCTAACTCTCCCTTGAATATACCCATGCAACAGACATCAGTACTTTCAGTCCAAATTAATACCTCTTCTCATTATTCACATCTCTTTTACTCCTCCCTTTTGCATAAGTGGTCACTATTAAGTCTGTTTTGCAAATGAAAGTATCTTTTTAATGAAGTACCACTAATAGAATATGACTCATGTATTTTAAAGTTGGTAGAAAATCTTTTCTTCTACACTTACTTTAGAAGTTAGTGCCTGTCATTGACTTGTGTTAGAGATTATAAGGTTCATACCATCTAATTTTAATCATGCAGTTGAAATATACTGACACCTCTGTTGCTAATTCTCTTTCACTCTATTAGCTACAGGTTATCCCCCTGCTGCACATGGAGGTGCATAATGGAGCTGAGATTCACCTGCTGCCTATGATGGACCCCAACTCAGAGAGAGTTGACACCTGAGTGAGGCTGTCCTTATCTCAAACCACAAATGTTTAATCGTATTTTTTCTCCCCTGTCCAGATGAGGAGGGGAGTGACTTTGGTGGCACCCTGTCATTCAGCCGAGGTGAACCGAGGGAGAGATAATGTAATCAGATAACTAACAGAAATCAGTTATGGATTCTGCTTTTAAAGGGCTAATCCCAAATAGACAATAATCCTTTTATTTGAAGAAAAATATTCTTTCACCTATTTTGCCCTCCATGTAAGTGCCATTGAACAAACTTTTACAAGTTGCTATACATGCTAGCATCCAAGTAACTGGGCTCTGGTCATTGCCATGTCCCAAGTAAGCAAACAAACATTGTTCATTCAGGCTTAGATCTTCTGCGTTAGTACACTGACAGAACAGGGGAACATTTCAGGGAAATGTAATTTAGTCATATATATTTTGGGTGAAAGTGGAACAAACATTAGATGGTTTTGGATTGGAACAACTAACACTCTCCCTGACAATTACTTGGTATATCTTAGGAGATGCTATGGGCCAGGATCATCTTCTATATTGTTTGGATGTTGCCAATTTGTTCCTGAGGTGAAGACAGTTTAATAGAACAGATATGGGCTGTTGGCCCCAGTGCTAGAGAAAAATCTGGGCATATTTAACTTACTGACAGACGAAGTACTAATTTAGATAGATTAAATCACCCTCTGGAGGTCTTATCTCTCTCATAACCTCATCATAAATGTATATGTGAAACACAGCTGAATAATATGATATTTTATGATTCTATGAATATCATAAAACCAAATAAAGAACCACATAGTAATAAGCAGAAAGATTGTGTGTAGAAAAGAGAGAGGAAAGTTTGGTGGAAGGTCAAATATGTAGAAGCCAGAAATGGTAGAAAGGTTAGTATAGGTCACCTATAACTGTCCAATTTAGTTCAGGACTAGACTGTATCTATATAATAAACTTACCAAAGATTGGCAACCTATATTTGCAGAAACAATTGGAGCTTGTAGTTGCATTATACTCAACACAGACTATAATGCCTATGCCTCACCCAGGCATTCCAGAGGAATCATGAGATAAGTAGCACTCTGAAACTTAGAATTATAGAATCTTTGGGATTGGAAAAAAACCTCTAAGATCATTGAGATGGACCGTTAACCTACCACTACCATGTTCACCAACCAAATCATGTTGCTACGTTTGACATCCACACATGTTCTGAATACTTCCCAGGATGATGATTCCAGTAGCTAGCCTTGGCCCATCAATCCAGCCTGTCCAGATCCCTCTGTAGAGTTTTCATACCTTCCAGCAGATCAATACTCCTGCCCAACTTGGTGTCATCTTCAAATTTACTGAGAGTGCACTTGATCCCCTTGTCCAGGTCATCAATAAAGATATTAAACAGGACAGGTCCCAATATTGAGCCCTGGGGAAAACCACTAGTAACTGGCTGCCATATGGATGCGTCTCCAGTCACCACCACTCTGCGCCCAGCCATCCAGCCAGTTTTTTTACCCATCGAACAGTACATCCATCTACACCATAGTAAGCCAGTTTCTCCAGGAGAATGCTGTTGGAAACAGTATCAACTGCTTTGATAAAATCTATTTGGACACTGAAATCACTAAACTCTTTAACATTAGTAACATTAAGGAATATTTATGAAGAACTAGCTTAACAGAAACACTTAAACGTAGAGATTTGTTTATTTTTTTCTAGTTTTCAGATGATAAGTAATAATATAAAACCCTGTGTAGGATCTAGACTATGTTACAGAAATGTCATCATTTTCTGTATTTTTCATTTTGGTGAATGTAGGTTCCATATATAAGTCATTTTAGGTTCAATGCTCTTCAACATCTTCATAAATGTCTTGGATGCAGAACTTAAAGGTATACTAAGTACATTTGCCGATTAGCTGCTTGGGGAGGGCTGAGCATCAATCAGCAGGTGGTGAACAACTGTATTGTACATCGTTTGTCTTCCTCGGGTTTTATTCCTCTCCTGTTCCTTTTCATTACTATTATTATTATTGCTGCTGTTGTTGTTATTTTTATTATCATCATTAGTGTTGTTATTATTTTTGTTTGTTTGTTTCAATTATTGAACTGTTCTTATCTCAACCCAAGACTTACCTTTTATCTGATTCTCCACCCCGACCACGGAGGGAGTAGGAAGTGAGGGAGGGGTTGCATGGTACTTATTTGCCAGCTGGGGCTAAATCACCACACATATATCCTTGTAGTCCTTTCGATAATGATTTCTTTTTCCTTAGCTAAAGAAAAAGGTGAAAATGAAATGTTCTCAACTGTTCTGGACTGGAACATTTATGACTGAAAAGGGAAGTGAAGAACGATATCAAACTTCTGAAGTTTAATTTTAGCTTTTATGAAATTCCATCTAACACCTCTTTCCCCAGACAATAGCAATTTTGCAGGAACAAGTTCAGATATTGCTTTTTTCTTAGTGGAACAACATTCTTATGAGAACTGCTGTGCATAAGAAATTTAATGTGAAGTTTTATCTTGGTTGACATTCTTAAACAGAAAAATGAAAGTGGTTTAAAGATGATGGCGAACTGTATCTTCAAACAAAAAAGATGATCTGCCTAGAACATCAGTGAAGCTTATTAGAAGAGCTTTTTGAAAAACAACACTGTTAGAAGAAGGGGATGCCAGCTGTTTTGTAAGTTGGATATTTGATAACTCCAAAGTGTGACATCTTTAAATCAATCAGTTCTAAGTAGACTTGAACAGAGAATGGTTTTCCATGCTGAGAGAATTTTTTGCAATTTGGAAAAAAAAAGTATTTTTATTGAAAAAACTAAGATGTTTCAAAGTATTTTCATGTAGCAGAAATAATAGACTTGGTATTTAGACCCATGTTTGAGTCATGGCTCAGCGAGGCAAACTGTGGATCTAAAGGTGGGTTTCCCATATCATAAGCAGCATAGCTGTGTGTTACTGGTTATTCCAGTTTCTCTGTATGGTTGGTTTTAAACAGCAACAATGTCATATGTTTAGTAATGTTTAACCTGAAAAAGCTTAAGTGCAGCTGATATGTTTGTGAAAAGCAGGGATGATTTATTCAAAATTTAAGAAACAATCCAACAAAGAAAATAACCCAAAACCAGAAAAACACATCTTTTCCTCCCCTAAAAAGGGCTTTTGAAAGAAGTACTTTGCTTAAGTAATAAGTGTTAGATTTTATACAAATTAATCACTTTTTGGAGAAATCTACTGATATTAGAACCAGTTTTTCACGTGGCTTTACCTCATACAAAGTTTAAATGAGCTTTGTCTCTAAAGGCTAAGTCATAATTACAAATTGAGAGCTACATCTCAGAAATGTTTACTGACTATGTACATTGTTCAAACTCCTTTTGAATGCAAAGTCAAAGATCATATCAGTACCGAAACCTGTTTAAACTAACCTTATTCTAAAAGAGGAAATTCAAATTATTTTATGCAGCTGACAGCAAATTTAAACAATAGTTCCTTTCTGTTTTCAGCTGCTTATTTACAATATGTTAGACATCATGTTATTTCCAGCTCATTTGCCTGACCAAACTACATAGAGAATCTTAAGGTTAGTTAAGGTCACTTGTCCTTAAATGGCTTTTAAGCAGGATCAAAAATTTGTAATAGAAGAACCAAAAAGCCTAGGAGTTGTAATCATCTGAAAGGGGAAAGTATTTGAAACAAGAAGAATTGTATACTGAGAGGGAAGGATATAACACAAAAAAATAAAAGTATTTCCAGAGGCAGAAAGAGATGGCGTATGAATGTGGATTAAATTTATTTCACTGTGTGGAAGTCCTACAAGCAACTGTGGATACCCAGGTGATATTGTGAGTGGGTATCAGTGCTTCCATAAGTTACAGTAATAAGGCATGTTAAGTTATTGAGTAGGTACCACTTGTGTAACAAGGCTGACATAAGAGGTTCACAGTGTGGCCTTCAGTATGTTGCCATATAGTCATTGAAGCTATAACTTCTATTAGATAAAGCACAACTAGGTGGTGTTATGGAAAAAAAATAGAAAAAAAAATTAGTTGGTAGATGAAATGTACTTGAAAAGTCAAGATTGTGTACATCAGAAATTACCTCATATGTTACATACTTTTTTATTTATCTGGGGCCAGTTCTGTTAAACGGCTTTATCAGTGACCTGGACAAGGTGATTGAGCACACCCTTAGTAAGTTATTTTGCAGTTGACACCAAGCTGGGTGGGAGTGTTGATCTGCTGGAGGGTAGGAAGGCTCTGCAGAGGGATTTGGACAGACTGGATCAATGGGCTGAGACCAACTGTATGAGGTTCAATAAGGCAAAGTGCTGGGTCCTGAATTTGAGTCACAACAACCCCAGGCAATGCTACAGGCTGGGGAAAAAGTGGCTGGAAAGCTGCCCAGAGGAAAGGAACCTGGGGGTGCTGGTCAAGAAGACCAATGGCATCCTGGCCTTTATCAGCAATAATATGACAAGCAGGACAAGGGCAATGATATTCCCTTTGTATTTGGCACTGGTGAGGCCGCAGCCTGAATCCTGTGTTCAATTTTTGAGCCCCTCACTACAAAGAAAGACATTGAGTCACTGAAGTATGCCCAGAGAAGGGTAACAGAGCTGGTGAAGTGTTTGGAGCACAAGTCTTATGAAGAGCAGCTGAGGGAGCTGGGGTCGTTTAGCCTGGAGAAAAGGAGGCTCAGGAGGGACCTTATTGCTCTATATAGCTCCCTGAAAGGAGGTTGAAGAAAATTTGGGTTCCGTCTCTTCCCCCAAGTGATAGGAAAAAAGGAAATAGCCTCAAGTTGTACTAAGAAAGTTTTAGATTGGATTTTAGGAAAACTCTCTTCACTGAAAGGGTTGTCAAGCATTGGAACAGGTTGCCCAGGGAGGGGGTGGAGTCACCATCCTTGGAGTATTTCAAAGATGTGTAGATGTGGCCCTTAGGGACATGGTTAGTGGTGAACTTGCACTGATGGGTTAATGGTTGGACTCGATGATCTTGGAGATGTTTTTCAACCTAAATCCTTCTGTGATTATATAATTCTATATTGGAGAACCAAAATTGTTGCCTAGCAACTTGCAGCAAAAACTAGGAGTGATCCACCAGCTAGCAAAGATTAACCTCTCTGGAAGATGCTGTCTACTTCACAAAACCCATCAGTCCCAGCCCAAAGTGGAGCATCATGACTCTAACGTTGAGGACATGACTGTGGAGGACCTCTAAGACCTAGTTCCCAGGATCAAATTCTCATGGCTGAAGCTGCCTGATGTACTCATGTTCTCTGATTCTGCAAGGAAAGGAGAATTGCAGCAAAGCCTTCATGCTGTAAGATCACAGAATATTCTGAGTTTGACGGTACAAGGTTCATCGAGTCCAGATCTTGAGTAAATGGCCTGTAGGATGATTGAACCCACAACCTTGGCATTACTAGCACTATGCTCTAACCAACTGAGCTAATCTCAGGGTTAACTAGAGACAGCCACTTTTCTGAAAGTTTGTAGTGTTATTTACATTATTAATCACCTGTCACAGGGGCAATAAGTAGGCAAAGTCCTTCACACAAATCCAGTTATTGCATAGCAGTGTGTTTAGTTTGTTCTGACCTGAAGTACAAACACAGAGGTAGAGCATATGTTTTGAATTATTACTGAGAGATAATCATATTATGATAGTATGGCCATACCTTCAAACTGTTACAGTTCTGTATGTATTGCCTCCATATTTTACTTTTTTTCCTAAATAACACATTACACATAACAAAAAGGTAGTAAATATTTAGTCATTTGGTTTATTTATATTTATTCCCACTCCTCAGGAAAAAAGTATCTTTGAAGCAATTTTTTGATGTGGATACTGTAAAAAATGATGAAAAATGATACCTAGATTGTGGGCTATGACTATACTATCTAACGTTTCAACTTTGATGTTTGCACAAGCCTAAACTATTTTGTATAAAACTTCCTTAATTTATGCTCTTTGTCTGATTTATAAGGTTTTGTCTTAAAGAATATGAAATTAGGCCAGTGCTACTTATCAAATACATAATCGAATATGAATATTCTAATTGCATTTATAAGTGGATGAAATGATTATTCACAATAAGATGGCAATTATAATCAAACACTGGTTTTTATGACACAAAGGAAAGGTCTTCATAATGTTAAGTATCAATTCAAATAGAAATAATGTAACATCAAATAAATTATACTTCATGGACACTTGATGATTCGCCTTTAGAAGATAATAGAAAATTCAATTATACCTGGAGAGCACTCAAAGTATATTAACTTTGAATTTTTTTCAACAGTCAAGAGGAAAAATTACTTAGGCAAAGATGGGGTTTCACTCATCTAAATGTATTTAGCAAAAAAAAAAAAAAAAAGAGTTCTGTTTCTGAATAGGAAAAAAGAACTACTAAAAATTCCTGTCCCTGATTAAACAGTCCTTGCATTTGTAGGTTTGAAGTAGGCAACTAACCTTTAAACAGTGTCTAAATGAATTCTTTTTTGAGGATATGCAAGAAACTTCCAAAGTTTTGGTAATACACCAGGACTTCAAAGACAAGCAGCCAGTAAACCACAAGACCACGACTAGAGAATTCTTTCTGCATTATCCACCTGGTGTTCTTATCTTAGGAAAAACGACATTGCCCACTAAAGATGGTGGAAAGGGAGAGCGTATGTGTCCGTGCAAGAATGCACATGAAGACTCGATTATCTTTCAAAACTGTCACAGAGACTAAACATAAAATTTGCCAGGGTGACACTGTATGGCAACCTTTCTTGGAGAGTGATGTCCAAGGTGACCTCCTCAGGACCCTTCAGCCCTCTTGTACAACCCCCAGTGCTGAGAGCACCAGCCACACAATCTCTAAGGAAAAGTACTTGGAATGCTCATGCGCATTCCATATAACTAAAGTATTCAAAAGCATCACTTTCGGTATCTTCATCTGTATGTCCAGAAAAAAGGACAGAATTCTGATCTATCAGCAGTCTAGAGCAAGATCCTCAGACCTATACCCAAAGCTGAGCTAAAGAACTGGCATTGATTTAATGATTGTGTGTTACATGCTATGTTTTTCTGTGAATCTGTTATTGTTACCATTTCTCTAACTTTGAGAGAAAAAATCTGTTCTACCCTAGCAAGCAGAAAATTCAACAACAGATTAAAACATAACCAGAAATGAGGATACTGAAAAAACCTCTAGGTTAAGCAGGTTAATTAGTTTGTGCTGAAGTCATTGCAACATCCCTTCTGCCTCTTTAAACTGCCTCAAGTGAGCATTTCTCTGGACATTTTATTAACAGATTCTTATGTCCCTTGTGTACAATGTCTTGAACAAAATATTCATCATCCATGCCATGATGGATCAACATAACTGGTCTACTCTGGCCTCCAATCAGGAGGTCTGGAGACACACCATCTATAACGCTGCTGATGCTTTTGAGAAAGCACGCAGGATCACTCTTGAGGAGAAAAGTCAATGCAGAAAGAATCGTGCCTTGCAGAATATACAACCTAAGGAGTCTTTCTGCTGTGCCTTTTGCAACCAGACGTGTCTATCTCATATTGGCCTTTTTAGCCACCAACACACTTGTAACAAACGTGGGTAGAGCCCTTCCCAGATCTTTATTCACAAAGCCTAGCCATGATGACAAGGTCTTGAACAACATATTCATCATTCATGCCATGAAGGAGCATCAGTGAATGGAAAAACTAGAAAATGCACTGAATGGGGAAAAAGCAGTACAATGATAAATCTACAAGATCTTACAAGGCAGTCCCCATGCCACAACCACCCTAAAAACTCCAATATATTTGATTTGAAGAATGCAACATAATGAAAAGATCACATTAAAATAAGATCACACTCATTTTCAGTTTTTTTGCTTGGTGAAGACAAATCATACTAGAAATATTACCCTGTATTTCCATTCAGGATGCCCCAGATCCACCTTCACAGAGAATGTCTGCTGGAAAGAAGCTCTTGCCTGTGCACACATATTTTGCAGTCAGAAAAGCAGGAAATTGTGTAAAGTGGGAATTTTCTGCAAAATATTGAGAAAATAAAGTACTAAAGTATACAAAGCGTAGCGTGAAGAGAACTTAACATTTAAGCCCACAAGGAAGGGGAAGCTCAAGAAGTCATGAAGAATCAGAGACATGATAAAAGCCATGTTAAAATAAAATCAATAAACAAAGGGCAAATTAAGAAAAAAAATGTCACTTATCTAATTCTTTCTTTTTTTCAGCTGTTATTGACTGATACACAAATTGATGAACTGTTGTGAGATACGCCCTTTCCTTTTTAATTGAAAAAAAGTTAGTGGATTTACCTAGTAGAAAGTAAAAAAAAGTGACATAACTTTCTTATAGTGAAAGGTAGATAGTAATTTTATAATCAAATACAATTTACTTTTAAGGATAAAATAAATATTTGTAAAACCTAGCCATTACATCTGTTTAATTATGGCCCTTTCATCATTTAAGATATCTCCTTCTTTTTCCAGTAAATAATAAGTATTCTTATATTGAAAGTTGAGCAAATTTTTAAGCATTTTTTGTGATTATTCCCTGATCACAGAGTAATTTGCATGAGCATGTCCTAAAATTCAGAATGGAACTCTGCTTTTATGAAAAGTTCACTGCAAGTAAGAAGACTTACTGTTTTATCCATCTATCTGTTCATCTATGTTCATGACAGGTAAATGGCATAGGGGTCTTTAATCTAGCCTAGGTCATCAGGTAAATTGTTCTTCATCACTTAACAACCTGTTTATTTTCATGGACATTCAACATATTCTATGAAAAGAAAGTTTTTCTGCAGTTCAGGGAACATTTTGGGCCAAATGACCTTGACAGTTCTCATTAGTGAGAAGAGAGATGAATTATCCTACAGCACAGACACAACACTTGTAAAAAGATACCTAACAGAAGGTGAAATTGTGCCCTTTTGAAGCATAATATAAAAGAGAAGCAGAGGTCTGACTTATTTTTCTCTTTTCCTTCACTGATATGCTTTTCTAATTTTTCAACTTTGTTAAGTGTAGCTATTTTTGCATTTGTTTCTATGTGCATTTACCCAATAACTCCCAATGTGTTATGCCTCTGGATCTCTAAGAAGGCTATGGTACATACAGGCTACAATTTAAAATAAGTCTAGATAGACAACAGTCTGATCAGTAGAGTCTTTCTATTCCAAATTGTGTTAAATTACTGTTGTCTTAACGGTTTGAAGAATTTCCTATAGTGCTTATTTCACTGAAGAGTTTTTGGAAATAGCTTTAGCCTCCTTTTATAAAATGTGCAGGTGGCTGTCTTTTCCAGCTGAATTGCCACAGCTCATGGTTTTTCTTTCACTCATACCTTTCTAGGATAATATTAACCTATTTTGAAGACTTTCAAAAAGTAGTGACAAACTGTCAAAATCACAGAAACATCTTTAGTAGATTCAAATCTGTACACAAATGTCATTAAAACAAACAGGACAAATGTCTATTTTAACTTTGATGAATTATGAGTAAAAAAAATAAATAAATTAAAAGAAAATACTGCATAAGCATACCAATCCAATTGTTTCTCCCAGGAGGAAACTAGCACTTACTATACTGCTTCCACTATGGCATCACACAAATCATAGAATCATAGAATCAGTCAGGTTGGAAAGGACCTCTGAGATCATCAAGTCCAACCCTTGATCCACTACCACCGTGGTTACTAGACCATGGCACCAAGTGTCACATCCAGTCTCATCTTAAAAACCTCCAGGGACAAAGAATCCACCACTTCCCTGGGCAGCCCATTCCAATGCCTGATTACCCTCTCTGTAAAAAATTTCTATGTAATATCCAACCTAAACCTCCCCTGGCACAGCTTAAGACCATGCCCTCTTGTCTTACTGATAGCTGCCTGGGAGAAGAGACCAACCCCCACCTGGCTACAACCTCCTTTCAGGGAGTTGTAAGAGAGTGATGAGCTCTCCCCTGAGCCTCCTCTTCTCCAGGCTGAACAGCCCCAGCTCCCTATCCCTCTCCTCACAGGACTTGTGCTTGAGTCCCTTCACCAGCCTTGTTGCTCTTCTGGACCTGCTCCAGCACCTCAATGTCCTTCCTGAACTGAGGGGCCCAGTTGGAGCATGTAAGTCTTGATCCACTGCCTCATGTAGTTAAAAGTTAGTAATTCCATTAATTCCATTTCTGTTATAAAAATCCATTTCACTTGACCCTAACTGTCTAACCTAGGATACAAAATTAAAATAAGTAAGAATTAAATAGGAAGGTAAGTTCTTACATTAAATGCCATCAAAGACACCTGCTTCTTCCCTTTGACTATACTGGCAAGTTCAGTATTTTTTAAAACTTTTTTAACTTTTTCAACTTTTTCTAAAGGTCTATACTTAAAATTAGTCCTACTGTACTCCACCCAACTTTTGGAGGAAATTTCACGAATTTTCTCATCTTTTCCTGTATTTCTATTCTCACGTAAAAGTGTCAGATAAGTATGAAAAAACTTCAATTTTGTGGGACTAGGTAAGTTCCCTTTTTGCAGTTAAAGTTGAAAATGTAACATGAACAGAAGGTATAAACATTTACCAGTTTCTGTTAACAAACTTGAAAACTACCTGAGTCATATGCATGTCTCCAAAAGAATATTCAGATCATATTCATAGCTAATGGATAAACAAGAAATGGGCTAAATTCCCAAATAAAGCTCTTACGTTTCTGTAAATAATGTCAAAACTCTCATTGCCATTAACAGAATCAGGAATTCAATTCCAACTAAGAATATTGTTTATGACATCTTTATATGAATTATCTGTAATACATAATAATGTTGTATTAGAAAAGGAGTCACTGTCTTGTAATGCAAATTCCATTAATCTGCTGGAATAGCACAATAATTCATCTAAATAATCTGACTAAAATTGCACTCTTCTAAAAAAATACAGTTACTTCATGGTGACATTTTACTCCTTTTAAAGTTTAATATAGTATTTTGGACTAGACAGGGATAGATTTACAATATACAAATAACAATTTTTAATACTATAAATACATATATATAAAAATAAAAATCCTCCATTTTTGCTTTTAAAAACTGTTAGAGATAAGTGTAAAAGGAGCTTGATCTGACTATGTAATCTTTGGGGTTGAATTCTGAAATATGAAACATTTGACTTTTCTTCCTTTCTCTTCACACATAACTAAAATATTGCTAAATTATCATTTATGTATATATCAACAAAAGTAGTTAGTATGGACTAAATCATACATGCAAACTTGTGCATTCATATCTAAGAAAGTAACTAATAAATCGTTACATAAAAGCTCGTATTGATATTAGTAAACAAAAGAGCGTGTACACGTGAGCTTTCTTCAGAAGATGCTGGTGCTATTCTATGTCAAGAGAGAATAAAGTCAATAGAATAAATGTGCTGTCATTGGTTCTAAAGAGACATTCTAGAGAGGGGAAAAAGAAACAAACAAACAAAAACCAAAACAAAACAAAAACCAAAGGAAAAAAAAAAAGTTGAGATTTTCCTGACTTAAAACTGAACACAAGCTTATAGTTTTGAGCTCTATCTAAGAAAAACACACATGAATGTCACTGATAACAAAATAAAAAGAATGCTTGCAAATTATTAACTTCAATTTCCATTACAGTGAACATTTTCCACACAAAATAGGCTGTTTTTCAGAGAACTGCAGCTAAGGTGCATAACAGTCCTATAAGCTCTGTATATATGCATCCCACAGGCATCACAGATTCAATGAAAAGGTAGTTGGTTTTTTATACATGACAGTGTATTTGCTTTTTATACTCTTCACTTTTCTTATTTCTACTGACACAGAAGAAGAAGAAAAGTAAGTTTTAAAAGAACTATTTTAAAAACCTATTACCCCCCCAAAAAAAAAGGTGAAAATCAATGGTTCCCTCCATAAAAGTCATGCAGGCAAACAGAAAACTAGAATACTTTGTGAGTGACTGTACATTAGATGGCAAAAATCAATAGTTTCCGTAAAGAAGGTATCCTTAGGGATAGAAAGCTTCAAGGTATGAATAGAATAGTAGCTTCAGTGCTTGGCATCTGCAGAAGTGATAATACGGTTTCTAATCCCTGCCCAAGAGTGGGTAAAAGAATACAGTGTTTCAAAGTTTTAATGATCCAGGGTGAATTTATTACACTATCTTTCCTGCTGAGCTGCTTGAGCCCCACTTTACCTGAGGGATATGTTGAAAGACCAATCAAATAATTCAGAAAACCTAGCAGCTCAGTCAGCAATGTTGGAATGGTGTTTACCCTTTCTTTTGGGTCCCTTAATGTCTGCTGAAATCTCAAATACTTACCTCAGACAGCAGCTTAATATTTAGTAGCAAAGACTTTATTGGTATGAAAGAAGAAAAAAATTTATGCAGTTTTTGTAAATCTGTGTTGTGCATTAAGTTCACCTTGAGGCACAAAAAATACCAAACAAACACAGGGCTTCAGGTGGCTGGGAATAAGTGTTGACACTGCCTGATAGTGTCCTAACTCCACATCTTCATTATCCCTTTCTCTTTTCCATGTTCCAGATTCTATAAAAGAAAAACTAGAATTGCAAAGTAATGGTGTGTCCCAGTTAATAATATCATATCTGCTTACAGGGAACTAGGGGGTGATAACTTTAGATATATATTCACCATCAAATAAGTTGTTTGCAATTGTCTTTCGTGTTGATGTCAATCCAGCATCCGTACTGCATCCATGCTAGTTTGCTGGCAGACAAAATGAATCTCCAGAAGATGACTTTGAAGACACTTCGCACCAAAAATTTTTCTCTAAAATAAGCAGAAAGAAGTTCAACTTGGTGTAGGTTCTTTCTCCTCTACAGTATTATCCAATATTTCCTACAAATACATTAAGAACAATCATTAAGAAATGGACTTACATTAAGAAACTGCCCCAGAATATTAAATATATTCTTTGCCTCTCAAGCAATAGTGCTGTGCAGAAAGAAGGTAAGGAAGAACAGAAGGGAAGAGAAGAGTAAGAAGGGAAGAAAGAGTAACAAGCAGTCAGATGAAAAAAAGAAAAAAAGACAAGAAAGATTGAAAGAAAAACAGATGGAGAGCAAGAAAGATGGAAAGAAAAATGGATGTATAGAAAGGCAGGTGAGCAAATGGAGAGGAAGTAGGAAGGCAGGGAGGGAGGGAAGAAATGTGTTGCATTATTTCAGACTTTTTAAACTGAGGAAGTTATGCCTTTGAGTCCCAGGAATGCCATGAGGCTGAAAAGACTCAAGACCAAATGTTAGGTAGTTTGATCTTCTGACTTTAGAGATTAAACCTGAGAAATGTGTCTGGAAACCATTCTGATCTGCCAGGGATGTGTCTGTGAGGGGAGAGTGTGCTCCTTGGGTTCATTTAATTTATCAGTACAGACGTAGCTATAGTGAATATTGCATAGGGATACTTACTAATATCCAAAACCATTTAAAGAGATTATTTCAACAAATTAACTTAAGCAAGGTTTCCCTTAGAGATGTATAGATTGCTACTCCTTATCCATAAAAGGAGAGAAGACAGAGATGACAGTCTTTGAGGGGAGTAAGTTATCTGCCCTTCAGATGTTCTAACCCCAGTGTGGAGAGACAATCTTTTATCACTAAATGTAAAGTAAACAGTGCTTCTGTCGAGTCCATTATATATACAGAGGTGATATCTGTTCAATCTGACTCTTTCATCACAATAAAATGAGAATTATTGAAGAAGATCCTTACATCTCTGAGAGGCTTCCTGCTGATCTGAGAATCCCAAGGAGCTGCAGGTGTCAAGCAGCATGGTTAAGACTTCCAAAGCTTTTTATATTTGAACTGATTTTTTTTTCTTCCATCACTGTAAGTCATTTCATACTATCCATTTCACTATGGTGCTTAGCAAAAAAACCCCAGAATTGACACATTGCACGTAAATAAATTATATATAATCTAACCATATAATAAGAAAATCCAGAAAGATCTCAGTATTGCACTGTAATGGTTGAATGAGTCAGATTTGTCATGTATTTGACATTTTCCTTTTTGATTTAATTTGTATAAACTTACTGCTACAATCTAACACTTTCATATAATTTAGCATACACGTTAACTCTCAGTCCTTATCTAGTGTTTTTGTCATGTCAAAAAATGTACACAAAAGAACCAGATAAGCAAATATTGATGTATACCTTCCAATTATTCTGTAGGCTGTATTGGGTGCTTCTTATGTGCAGTGCTATTTTGCAGGTGTTATCTATAACAAGCAGGTTGATCTAAAATTTAAAAAAAGAAAAAAAAGACATTATAATTTTCACATTTATCAGGTTGAGGTATGGTTTTCACTTGGAAAGAAAATCTGACTATGTTTAAACACTACATTTACTGCCATGTCTTTCTGAGGTGCTTATTTCTCTATTTTCAAAATACATTTGGCAATGTTACTAGCACTGTGATTGATTAAGTGACTGCAAGGCATGGTGAATGTTTATCATTCTTTTAGGGAGAGCCTTCAGAAGTTTTCCTGCTCTACTCCTCCTGCTGTGCTGAATAATAATTTGACTTTGCAAAATGAAGGTGATAATGATGAATCTTTTTGAAATTCCTCATGGCTGTTTATTTAAGCAAACCCCACGGTTATTTAAAATTTTAATATTGTATTGCCAAAAGAAATAGTGACATAATTAAAACACTAAATTATGTCTAACCTTGCAATGTAAAAGTTTGCTAAAATTCACACAACATGTTTAAAAAACAAATGTAATTTTATAATATAAGGAAGCATTTTTTTGTTGCATTTTCTTAACACAGTTCAGAAATTAGTAGTTTTGCTTTCTGTAATCATGAGTTTTAATCTCAGAAATGCAACTGTTTTCAAACATAAGTTATGATACATACCAGTCAGGATACTTTGATACCATACTTTCATATGGTGAAACTTAAAGACTGGAAAAGTACAGGAAAACATAACATAGTAAAAATAATAGTATTCTAAATAATTTAACTAAAATTTTATATTATTTCATAGTGTTTAAAGAAAAGAACATTTCTTTATTTCTTAGTACTTGAATATTTCATAAAAGAAATTTTTAAAAATCTGTGTTTCTATACCATCAGATAACGTAAATTTGTAGTCTGCTCTTGGGCCCTCATCTCCTGATCAGCTGCAGTGTATGCCTATTTATTCCAAGGCTGCCTTTTTACTCATGAAACCCATTCCCTTGAAGACACTACACAGTTGTTGTTCTCAGAAAAATTCATTCCCTTGACACCCTTCCTGTAAACAAAATGGATAAATCAGTTCCATATTATTCCCTTTGCCCTGCAGATTAGCAAGATATGTAACCGTAAGAACCACTACACGCACACAAGTGCCATCTCAGGGTGGGAGGAAGGGAGAGTGGGGGAGGAGTAGGGAGGGAGGGAAGGAGGAGAGAGGGAAGGACGGGGGAGGGTGGGATTAAGGGATTAAGGAAAGGAGGGAAAGAGGTGGGAAGGGAGGGGGAGGAGGGAGGGAGAGGAGAGAGGGAGGATGGGAGGAAGGAAGGGCTGAGGGAGGGAGAGATTAAGGGAGGGAGGGTGGGATTAAGGGATGAAAAGAGAGAGGGAGGGTGGGATTAAGGGAGTAAAGGAGGGGAAAGGGAGGGGGAGGAGGGAGCAGGAAGGTAGGGAGGCATTAAGGGAGGGGGGAGGGGAAGAGGAGAGGGATTAAGGGTTTAAGGGTGGGATTAAGGGAAGGAGGGAGGTAGTGGGTGAGAGAAGGAGGGAGGAAGGGGGAGTGGAGGAGAGATAGACAGAGGGACAGAGGGAGGGTGGAAAGGAAAAGGAAAAGGAAAAG